>NC_140994.1:3209177-3557620 GCF_052327205.1 Somniosus microcephalus | reverse complement strand
CCTATCAAAATGCACCATCTCACACTTACCTATATCGAAATTAATTTGCCAATTACACACCCATTCTGCAAGTTTATTAATGTTGTCGCAGTCCTCCTCTGTATTAACTGCATCCCCCAATATGATGTCATTTAATTTGATTTTCTCTCTCTGTCTCTCGACCTGACCCACAACACAAGGGGGTCCCCGGGAAATAGCTGCTCAAAGCAACAAGTTCCCCGTCAATCAAACCCCACATCTAGAATTAGAATTGTATTATTTAATGCAGTAAGCAGGAGATTTGTGATTCTCATAAAGCGACCTGGGTGAGGATTTCCCCTCGCTGCACCCGGGCTTGTCCCGGGCTCTGACAGGCTGAGCTGCGGCGATCGAGAGTCGGGAGCTCAACTCAACCTGTCCCATCCTGGAGCTCAATCTGTCCCATCCTGGAACTCAATCTGTCCCATCCTGGAACTCAATCTGTCCCATCCTGGAACTCAATCTGTCCCATCCTGGAGCTCAATCTGTCCCACCCTGGAGCTCAATCTGTCCCATCCTGGAACTCAATCTGTCCCATCCTGGAGCTCAATCTGTCCCATCCTGGAGCTCAATCTGTCCCACCCTGGAGCTCAATCTGTCCCACCCTGGAGCTCAATCTGTCCCATCCTGGAACTCAATCTGTCCCATCCTGGAACTCAATCTGTCCCATCCTGGAACTCAATCTGTCCCATCCTGGAGCTCAATCTGTCCCACCCTGGAGCTCAATCTGTCCCATCCTGGAACTCAATCTGTCCCATCCTGGAGCTCAATCTGTCCCATCCTGGACCTCAATCTGTCCCATCCTGGAGCTCAATCTGTCCCATCCTGGAGCTCAATCTGTCCCATCCTGGAGCTCAATCTGTCCCACCCTGGACCTCAATCTGTCCCATCCTGGACCTCAATCTGTCCCATCCTGGAGCTCAATCTGTCCCATCCTGGACCTCAATCTGTCCCATCCTGGAGCTCAATCTGTCCCATCCTGGACCTCAATCTGTCCCACCCTGGAGCTCAATCTGTCCCATCCTGGAGCTCAATCTGTCCCATCCTGGAACTCAATCTGTCCCATCCTGGAACTCAATCTGTCCCATCCTGGACCTCAATCTGTCCCATCCTGGAGCTCAATCTGTCCCATCCTGGAGCTCAATCTGTCCCATCCTGGAGCTCAATCTGTCCCATCCTGGAGCTCAATCTGTCCCATCCTGGACCTCAATCTGTCCCATCCTGGACCTCAATCTGTCCCATCCTGGAGCTCAATCTGTCCCATCCTGGACCTCAACCTGTCCCATCCTGGAACTCAATCTGTCCCATCCTGGAGCTCAATCTGTCCCATCCTGGACCTCAACCTGTCCCATCCTGGAGCTCAATCTGTCCCATCCTGGAACTCAATCTGTCCCATCCTGGAGCTCAATCTGTCCCATCCTGGACCTCAATCTGTCCCATCCTGGAACTCAATCTGTCCCATCCTGGAACTCAATCTGTCCCATCCTGGACCTCAATCTGTCCCATCCTGGACCTCAATCTGTCCCATCCTGGACCTCAATCTGTCCCACCCTGGAACTCAATCTGTCCCATCCTGGACCTCAATCTGTCCCATCCTGGAGCTCAATCTGTCCCATCCTGGACCTCAATCTGTCCCATCCTGGAACTCAATCTGTCCCATCCTGGAGCTCAATCTGTCCCGTCCTGGACTCAATCTGTCCCATCCTGGAGCTCAATCTGTCCCATCCTGGAACTCAATCTGTCCCATCCTGGAACTCAATCTGTCCCATCCTGGAACTCAATCTGTCCCATCCTGGAACTCAATCTGTCCCATCCTGGAGCTCAATCTGTCCCATCCTGGACCTCAATCTGTCCCATCCTGGAACTCAATCTGTCCCATCCTGGAACTCAATCTGTCCCATCCTGGAACTCAATCTGTCCCATCCTGGAGCTCAATCTGTCCCATCCTGGAGCTCAATCTGTCCCATCCTGGAACTCAATCTGTCCCATCCTGGAACTCAATCTGTCCCATCCTGGACCTCAATCTGTCCCATCCTGGAGCTCAATCTGTCCCATCCTGGAGCTCAATCTGTCCCATCCTGGAGCTCAATCTGTCCCATCCTGGAGCTCAATCTGTCCCATCCTGGAGCTCAATCTGTCCCATCCTGGACCTCAATCTGTCCCATCCTGGACCTCAATCTGTCCCATCCTGGAGCTCAATCTGTCCCATCCTGGACCTCAACCTGTCCCATCCTGGAACTCAATCTGTCCCATCCTGGAGCTCAATCTGTCCCATCCTGGACCTCAACCTGTCCCATCCTGGAGCTCAATCTGTCCCATCCTGGAACTCAATCTGTCCCATCCTGGAGCTCAATCTGTCCCATCCTGGACCTCAATCTGTCCCATCCTGGAACTCAATCTGTCCCATCCTGGAACTCAATCTGTCCCATCCTGGACCTCAATCTGTCCCATCCTGGACCTCAATCTGTCCCATCCTGGACCTCAATCTGTCCCACCCTGGAACTCAATCTGTCCCATCCTGGACCTCAATCTGTCCCATCCTGGAGCTCAATCTGTCCCATCCTGGACTTCAATCTGTCCCATCCTGGAACTCAATCTGTCCCATCCTGGAGCTCAATCTGTCCCATCCTGGAACTCAATCTGTCCCATCCTGGAGCTCAATCTGTCCCATCCTGGAACTCAATCTGTCCCATCCTGGAACTCAATCTGTCCCATCCTGGAACTCAATCTGTCCCATCCTGGAACTCAATCTGTCCCATCCTGGAGCTCAATCTGTCCCATCCTGGACCTCAATCTGTCCCATCCTGGAGCTCAATCTGTCCCATCCTGGAACTCAATCTGTCCCATCCTGGAGCTCAATCTGTCCCATCCTGGAACTCAATCTGTCCCATCCTGGAACTCAATCTGTCCCATCCTGGAGCTCAATCTGTCCCATCCTGGAGCTCAATCTGTCCCATCCTGGAGCTCAATCTGTCCCATCCTGGAACTCAATCTGTCCCATCCTGGAACTCAATCTGTCCCATCCTGGAACTCAATCTGTCCCATCCTGGAGCTCAATCTGTCCCATCCTGGACCTCAATCTGTCCCATCCTGGAGCTCAATCTGTCCCATCCTGGAGCTCAATCTGTCCCATCCTGGAACTCAATCTGTCCCATCCTGGAACTCAATCTGTCCCATCCTGGAACTCAATCTGTCCCATCCTGGACCTCAATCTGTCCCATCCTGGACCTCAATCTGTCCCATCCTGGAGCTCAATCTGTCCCATCCTGGAACTCAATCTGTCCCACCCTGGAGCTCAATCTGTCCCATCCTGGAACTCAATCTGTCCCATCCTGGAGCTCAATCTGTCCCATCCTGGAACTCAATCTGTCCCATCCTGGAACTCAATCTGTCCCATCCTGGAACTCAATCTGTCCCATCCTGGAACTCAATCTGTCCCATCCTGGAGCTCAATCTGTCCCATCCTGGACCTCAATCTGTCCCATCCTGGAGCTCAATCTGTCCCATCCTGGAACTCAATCTGTCCCATCCTGGAACTCAATCTGTCCCATCCTGGAACTCAATCTGTCCCATCCTGGAACTCAATCTGTCCCATCCTGGAACTCAATCTGTCCCATCCTGGACCTCAATCTGTCCCATCCTGGAGCTCAATCTGTCCCATCCTGGAGCTCAATCTGTCCCATCCTGGAACTCAATCTGTCCCATCCTGGACCTCAATCTGTCCCATCCTGGAGCTCAATCTGTCCCATCCTGGAGCTCAATCTGTCCCATCCTGGAGCTCAATCTGTCCCATCCTGGAACTCAATCTGTCCCATCCTGGAACTCAATCTGTCCCATCCTGGAGCTCAATCTGTCTCACCCTGGAGCTCAATCTGTCCCACCCTGGAACTCAATCTGTCCCATCCTGGACCTCAATCTGTCCCATCCTGGAACTCAATCTGTCCCATCCTGGACCTTAATCTGTCCCATCCTGGAACTCAATCTGTCCCACCCTGGAACTCAATCTGTCCCATCCTGGACCTTAATCTGTCCCATCCTGGAACTCAATCTGTCCCATCCTGGAACTCAATCTGTCCCATCCTGGAGCTCAATCTGTCCCATCCTGGAGCTCAATCTGTCCCACCCTGGAACTCAATCTGTCCCATCCTGGACCTCAATCTGTCCCATCCTGGAACTCAATCTGTCCCATCCTGGAACTCAATCTGTCCCATCCTGGACCTTAATCTGTCCCATCCTGGAACTCAATCTGTCCCACCCTGGAACTCAATCTGTCCCATCCTGGAACTCAATCTGTCCCATCCTGGAGCTCAATCTGTCCCATCCTGGAACTCAATCTGTCCCACCCTGGAACTCAATCTGTCCCATCCTGGAGCTCAATCTGTCCCATCCTGGAGCTCAATCTGTCCCACCCTGGAGCTCAATCTGTCCCATCCTGGACCTCAATCTGTCCCACCCTGGAACTCAACCTGTCCCATCCTGGAACTCAACCTGTCCCATCCTGGAACTCAATCTGTCCCATCCTGGAGCTCAATCTGTCCCATCCTGGAACTCAATCTGTCCCATCCTGGAGCTCAATCTGTCCCATCCTGGCACTCAATCTGTCCCATCCTGGAACTCAATCTGTCCCATCCTGGAGCTCAATCTGTCCCATCCTGGAACTCAATCTGTCCCATCCTGGACCTCAATCTGTCCCATCCTGGAACTCAATCTGTCCCATCCTGGAGCTCAATCTGTCCCATCCTGGAACTCAATCTGTCCCATCCTGGAGCTCAATCTGTCCCATCCTGGCACTCAATCTGTCCCATCCTGGAACTCAATCTGTCCCATCCTGGACCTCAATCTGTCCCATCCTGGAACTCAATCTGTCCCATCCTGGAACTCCAGAAATCATTTGGAAGAAATTAAACTGAAGACAAATCTCCGCCTGTTTCGCCCCCTGTGTCCCTCACTGTCGGTCTCCCGGTTTAATTTGCTGTACTCTCTCTTTCTTTCCCTGTTTCGCTCTCTCTCTCTCTCTACCTTTCTCCCTCTCACCATCTGTCTCTCTCCATTTCTCTCTCTGTATCTTTCTGGTTCTCTGCGCTAACCTGCAAAATCTCCGCAATCTTCAACAACATTCGGAATAAAATTCGGTGAAACAGCCGGAGCGACGCGGCGGGGATCGCCGGAGTGAGAGTGGGATCGGGGCAGGATTTGAGCTGAGTTTGTGGGAATGTGTCTGACTCCCGGGGATCGGGCCGCTTCCCGCTCACCCTCTGTGGAACTCCAGCCGCCGACCCGCTCTGCCCGCTTGTGAGACATCTTCCCGAAAGATATTTGAACAAATCTGACGAAATATTCACAAGATTATTTTTGTCTCCTACCCCCGCTCTTTATTTCTTTATTTTTTCTTTATTTCGTTCTTTTCTTCCTTCCTTTATTTCGTTCTCTCTCTCTCTGTGTTTTTCTGTTAATTTGCTTCAATCCCTCTTTCTTCCTGTGTGCCTCCCTGTCTCTCTCTCTTTACTCTGTCTCTCTCTCTCTCTTTACTCTGTCTCTCTCTCTCTCTCTTTACTCTCTCTCTCTCTCTCTCTTTACTCTGTCTCTCTCTCTTTACTCTCTCTCTCTCTCTCTTTACTCTCTCTCTCTCTCTCTTTACTCTCTCTCTCTCTCTCTCTTTACTCTGTCTCTCGCTCTCTCTTTCCTCTGTCTCTCTCTCTCTCTCTTTACTCTCTCTCTCTCTCTCTTTACTCTCTCTCTCTCACTCTCTTTCCTCTGTCTCTCTCTCTCTCTTTACTCTCTCTCTCTCTCTCTCTTTACTCTCTCTCTCTCTCTCTTTACTCTCTCTCTCTCACTCTCTTTCCTCTGTCTCTCTCCCTCTCTTTACTCTCTCTCTCTCTTTACTCTCTCTCTCTCACTCTCTTTCCTCTGTCTCTCTCTCTCTCTCTCTTTCCTCTGTCTCTCTCTCTCTCTCTTTACTCTCTTTCTCTCACTTTCTGCGGTCTGTTAATGCGATCTGGAGCTTTATTAGTTCAGTGGCGATGGGATGTGTCTGCTTTTGCCACGAGTCAAACGGGCCGAGTGTAAAAGGTCAATTGTCTCGATAGCTTCACTAAAAAACAGGTTGTAAAACGGTTTGTAAAGTCCCCGAGCCGGGAGGTGATTAATGTCTGGGATTATCGATAATGACTGAAGCCATTGATCGCTGGGGAACTGCAGACTGGCCCAGATGTCACAGGAAGTGATACCAGATTGAGGAGCACCGAGAATCGAAGATCAGCAATCAAGCTGGGATCAGGTTAAAGGAGACAGCGCTCAACTGAAGCTTAGAAACCCGCGGCCAGAGCGGTCCGAAACCGGGAATCTAACAAATGGGAATTGGGAGAAGTGTTGGGAGATTGGGAGTCCAACAAATGGGAATTGGGAGAAGTGCTGGGGGATTGGGAACCCAACAAATGGGAATTGGGAGAAGTGCTGGGGGATTGGGAATCTAACAAATGGGAATTGGGAGAAGTGTTGGGAGATTGGGAATCCAACAAATGGGAATTGGGAGAAGTGCTGGGGGATTGGGAATCTAACAAATGGGAACGGGAACAGATTAAACCTGAGGGAAAAGCCTTTGCACCGAATCCCACTGGGACCGATTGGCAGTGAAATCCAACAAAGTCCAACATGGAAAATATTGGGGATGGCTCCTCAGATCCGGTGGGATGGACATTCCCACAGGCACTGCTGGTACAAAGCTGAAGCCAATGGGATAGGGCCGCTCCTTGTTTCAATGGGGGAGGGCTGATCCAATAGCCAATATCCTCAGAGAGGGGTTGGCACCAACTGTCTGGGTGCTGGTTCGGAGCCGGGCAGATGGGAATTTCTTTTTTTTTATTCATTGATGGGATGTGGGCATCGCTGACTAGGCCTGCATTTAGTGCCCATCCCTAATTGCCCTTGAGAAGATGGTGCTCTTGTTTATCAGTGAGGATTGCCTCTGCTCAGTGTTTCTAGTCTGTACTGTTACAATGGGTGGACTACTGTCCATGTGGAGGTGGATAGGGGAGGGCCGATGGATGTTGTCCATATGGATTTCCAGAAGGCATTTGATAAAGTTCCGCACAAGAGATTATTAGAAAAAACTGAGAGTGCACAGAATTGGAGGGAACCTTGTGACATGGGTGGCTAATAGATTGGGGTTAAAGGGAATGTACTCTGATTGGCTGGAGGTGACAAACATAGAAACATAGAAGATAGGAGCAGGAGTAGGCCATTCAACCCCTCGAGCCTGCTCCACCAGTCAATGCGATCATGGCTGATCATCCAAATTCAGTACCCTGTCCCTGCTTTCTCCCCATACCCCTTGATCCTTTTAGCCTTAAGAAATATATCCAACTCCTTCTTGAATATATTTAATGAATTCAGAATATATTTAATGAATGACAAGAGGTGTTCCCCAGGGATCTGTTCTGGGGCCTCAGCTTTTCACCATGTTTATTAATGGATGAAGGAATAAAGAGATGTATATATCCATATATGCAGATGACAAAGGGAATCCAGCACTCCAGACAGAGTCTGACCAAGGCTCTGTACAATGGAGGAGGGACAGTAAGTTGTGTGGATGGGAGCAGGGAGTTACAGAGGGACAGAGGCAGATTCAGTGAGTGGGCAAAACTGTGACAAATGGAGGTCAGTGTGGGGAAAGTGTGAGGTCACCCGCTCTGGATCTGAGAAAGACAGATCGGAATATTTTCTAAATGGTGAGAGACCCGGAGCTGTGGAGGAGCCGTGAGATTTAGGTGTTGATGTGCACAAATCACTAAAAGCAAGTGAGCAGGCACAAAAGATAATCTGTCCCTCTGTGTGTGTGGGTCTGTGTCCCTGTGTGTGTGGGTCTGTGTCCCTGTGTGTGAGGGTCTGTGTCCCTGTGTGTGTGAGGGTCTGTGTCCCTGTGTGTGTGGGTCTGTGTCCCTGTGTGTGAAGGTCTGTGTCCCTGTGTGTGTGTGGGTCTGTGTCCCTGTGTGTGTGGGTCTGTGTCCCTGTGTGTGAGGGTCTGTGTCCCTGTGTGTGTGAGGGTCTGTGTCCCTGTGTGTGTGGGTCTGTGTCCCTGTGTGTGAAGGTCTGTGTCCCTGTGTGTGAGGGTCTGTGTCCCTGTGTGTGTGGGTCTGTGTCCCTGTGTGTGTGGGTCTGTGTCCCTGTGTGTGTGGGTCTGTGTCCCTGTGTGTGTGAGGGTCTGTGTCCCTGTGTGTGAGGGTCTGTGTCCCTGTGTGTGTGGGTCTGTGTCCCTGTGTGTGAGGGTCTGTGTCCCTGTGTGTGTGAGGGTCTGTGTCCCTGTGTGTGTGAGGGTCTGTGTCCCTGTGTGTGAGGGTCTGTGTCCCTGTGTGTGTGGGTCTGTGTCCCTGTGTGTGTGGGTCTGTGTCCCTCTGTGTGTGAGGGTCTGTGTCCCTGTGTGTGTGGGTCTGTGTCCCTGTGTGTGAAGGTCTGTGTCCCTGTGTGTGAGGGTCTGTGTCCCTGTGAGTGTGGGTCTGTGTCCCTGTGTGTGTGTGGGTCTGTGTCCCTGTGTGTGTGGGTCTGTGTCCATGTGTGTGAAGGTCTGTGTCCCTGTGTGTGAGGGTCTGTGTCCCTGTGAGAGTGGGTCTGTGTCCCTGTGTGTGTGTGGGTCTGTGTCCCTGTGTGTGAGGGTCTGTGTCCCTGTGTGTGAGGGTCTGTGTCCCTGTGTGTGTGGGTCTGTGTCCCTGTGTGTGAAGGTCTGTGTCCCTGTGTGTGAGGGTCTGTGTCCCTGTGAGTGTGGGTCTGTGTCCCTGTGTGTGTGTGGGTCTGTGTCCCTGTGTGTGAGGGTCTGTGTCCCTGTGTGTGAGGGTCTGTGTCCCTGTGTGTGTGGGTCTGTGTCCCTGTGTGTGAGGGTCTGTGTCCCTGTGTGTGTGAGGGTCTGTGTCCCTGTGTGTGAGGGTCTGTGTCCCTGTGTGTGTGGGTCTGTGTCCCTGTGTGTGTGAGGGTCTGTGTCCCTGTGTGTGAGGGTCTGTGTCCCTGTGTGTGTGAGGGTCTGTGTCCCTGTGTGTGAGGGTCTGTGTCCCTGTGTGTGTGGGTCTGTGTCCCTGTGTGTGAGGGTCTGTGTCCCTGTGTGTGTGAGGGTCTGTGTCCCTGTGTGTGTGAGGGTCTGTGTCCCTGTGTGTGTGAGGGTCTGTGTCCCTGTGTGTGTGTGGGTCTGTGTCCCTGTGTGTGAGGGTCTGTGTCCCTGTGTGTGAGGGTCCGTGTCCCTGTGTGTGTGAGGGTCTGTGTCCCTGTGTGTGTGAGGGTCTGTGTCCCTGTGTGTGATTGTCTGTGTCCCTGTGTGTGAGGGTCTGTGTCCCTGTGTGTGAGGGTCTGTGTCCCTGTGTGTGTGGGTCTCTGTCCCTGTGTGTGTGAGGGTCTCTGTCCCTGTGTGTGTGAGGGTCTGTGTCCCTGTGTGTGTGAGGGTCTGTGTCCCTGTGTGTGTGAGGGTCTGTGTCCCTGTGTGTGGGTCTGTGTCCCTGTGTGTGAGGGTCTGTGTCCCTGTGTGTGAGGGTCTCTGTACCTGTGTGTGTGAGGGTCTGTGTCCCTGTGTGTGTGAGGGTCTGTGTCCCTGTGTGTGGGTCTGTGTCCCTGTGTGTGAGGGTCTGTGTCCCTGTGTGTGAGGGTCTGTGTCCCTGTGTGTGTGAGGGTCTCTGTACCTGTGTGTGTGAGGGTCTGTGTCCCTGTGTGTGAGGGTCTGTGTCCCTGTGTGTGTGAGGGTCTCTGTACCTGTGTGTGTGAGGGTCTGTGTCCCTGTGTGTGTGAGGTCTGTGTCCCTGTGTGTGAAGGTCTGTGTCCCTGTGTGTGTGAGGGTCTCTGTCCCTGTGTGTGTGAGGGTCTGTGTCCCTGTGTGTGTGAGGGTCTGTGTCCCTGTGTGTGTGAGGGTCTGTGTCCCTGTGTGTGAGGGTCTGTGTCCCTGTGTGTGAGGGTCTCTGTACCTGTGTGTGTGAGGGTCTGTGTCCCTGTGTGTGTGAGGGTCTGTGTCCCTGTGTGTGGGTCTGTGTCCCTGTGTGTGAGGGTCTGTGTCCCTGTGTGTGTGGGTCTCTGTACCTGTGTGTGTGAGGGTCTGTGTCCCTGTGTGCGAGGGTCTGTGTCCCTGTGTGTGAGGGTCTGTGTCCCTGTGTGTGAGGGTCTGTGTCCCTGTGTGTGTGGGTCTGTGTCCCTGTGTGTGAGGGTCTGTGTCCCTGTGTGTGAGGGTCTGTGTCCCTGTGTGTGTGTGGGTCTGTGTCCCTGTGTGTGAGGGTCTCTGTACCTGTGTGTGAGGGTCTCTGTACCTGTGTGTGTGAGGGTCTGTGTCCCTGTGTGTGAGGGTCTGTGTCCCTGTGTGTGAGGGTCTGTGTCCCTGTGTGTGTGGGTCTGTGTCCCTGTGTGTGTGGGTCTGTGTCCCTGTGTGTGTGGGTCTGTGTCCCTGTGTGTGTGAGGGTCTGTGTCCCTGTGTGTGTGAGGGTCTGTGTCCCTGTGTGTGAGGGTCTGTGTCCCTGTGTGTGAGGGTCTGTGTCCCTGTGTGTGTGGGTCTGTGTCCCTGTGTGTGTGAGGGTCTGTGTCCCTGTGTGTGTGAGGGTCTGTGTCCCTGTGTGTGAGGGTCTGTGTCCCTGTGTGTGAGGGTCTCTGTACCTGTGTGTGTGAGGGTCTGTGTCCCTGTGTGTGTGAGGGTCTGTGTCCCTGTGTGTGAGGGTCTGTGTCCCTGTGTGTGTGGGTCTGTGTCCCTGTGTGTGAGGGTCTGTGTCCCTGTGTGTGAGGGTCTGTGTCCCTGTGTGTGAGGGTCTGTGTCCCTGTGTGTGAGGGTCTGTGTCCCTGTGTGTGAGGGTCTGTGTCCCTGTGTGTGAGGGTCTGTGTCCCTGTGTGTGTGGGTCTGTGTCCCTGTGTGTGTGAGGGTCTGTGTCCCTGTGTGTGTGAGGGTCTGTGTCCCTGTGTGTGAGGGTCTGTGTCCCTGTGTGTGTGAGGGTCTGTGTCCCTGTGTGTGAGGGTCTGTGTCCCTGTGTGTGTGAGGGTCTGTGTCCCTGTGTGTGTGAGGGTCTGTGTCCCTGTGTGTGAGGGTCTGTGTCCCTGTGTGTGAGGGTCTGTGTACCTGTGTGTGTGGGTCTGTGTCCCTGTGTGTGAGGGTCTGTGTCCCTGTGTGTGAGGGTCTGTGTCCCTGTGTGTGAGGGTCTCTGTACCTGTGTGTGTGAGGGTCTCTGTACCTGTGTGTGTGAGGGTCTGTGTCCCTGTGTGTGTGAGGGTCTGTGTCCCTGTGTGTGAGGGTCTGTGTCCCTGTGTGTGAGGGTCTGTGTCCCTGTGTGTGAGGGTCTGTGTCCCTGTGTGTGTGGGTCTGTGTCCCTGTGTGTGTGTGGGTCTGTGTCCCTGTGTGTGTGTGGGTCTGTGTCCCTGTGTGTGTGAGGGTCTGTGTCCCTGTGTGTGAGGGTCTGTGTCCCTGTGTGTGAGGGTCTGTGTCCCTGTGTGTGAGGGTCTGTGTCCCTGTGTGTGTGGGTCTGTGTCCCTGTGTGTGAGGGTCTGTGTCCCTGTGTGTGTGAGGGTCTGTGTCCCTGTGTGTGAGGGTCTGTGTCCCTGTGTGTGAGGGTCTGTGTCCCTGTGTGTGTGGGTCTGTGTCCCTGTGTGTGAGGGTCTGTGTCCCTGTGTGTGAGGGTCTGTGTCCCTGTGTGTGAGGGTCTGTGTCCCTGTGTGTGAGGGTCTGTGTCCCTGTGTGTGTGGGTCTGTGTCCCTGTGTGTGTGTGGGTCTGTGTCCCTGTGTGTGTGTGGGTCTGTGTCCCTGTGTGTGTGAGGGTCTGTGTCCCTGTGTGTGAGGGTCTGTGTCCCTGTGTGTGAGGGTCTGTGTCCCTGTGTGTGAGGGTCTGTGTCCCTGTGTGTGAGGGTCTGTGTCCCTGTGTGTGTGGGTCTGTGTCCCTGTGTGTGAGGGTCTGTGTCCCTGTGTGTGTGGGTCTGTGTCCCTGTGTGTGAGGGTCTGTGTCCCTGTGTGTGAAGGTCTGTGTCCCTGTGTGTGAGGGTCTGTGTCCCTGTGTGTGAGGGTCTGTGTCCCTGTGTGTGAGGGTCTGTGTCCCTGTGTGTGAGGGTCTCTGTCCCTGTGTGTGTGGGTCTGTGTCCCTGTGTGTCAGGGTCTGTGTCCCTGTGTGTGAGGGTCTGTGTCCCTGTGTGTGAGGGTCTCTGTCCCTGTGTGTGAGGGTCTGTGTCCCTGTGTGTGAGGGTCTGTGTCCCTGTGTGTGTGGGTCTGTGTCCCTGTGTGTGAGGGTCTGTGTCCCTGTGTGTGTGAGGGTCTCTGTCCCTGTGTGTGAGGGTCTGTGTCCCTGTGTGTGAGGGTCTGTGTCCCTGTGTGTGTGAGGGTCTCTGTCCCTGTGTGTGAGGGTCTGTGTCCCTGTGTGTGTGTGGGTCTGTGTCCCTGTGTGTGTGAGGGTCTGTGTCCCTGTGTGTGAGGGTCTGTGTCCCTGTGTGTGAGGGTCTGTGTACCTGTGTGTGTGAGGGTCTGTGTCCCTGTGTGTGTGTTGGTCTGTGTCCCTGTGTGTGAGGGTCTGTGTCCCTGTGTGTGTGAGGGTCTGTGTCCCTGTGTGTGTGAGGGTCTGTGTCCCTGTGTGTGAGGGTCTGTGTCCCTGTGTGTGAGGGTCTCTGTCCCTGTGTGTGTGAGGGTCTGTGTCCCTGTGTGTGAGGGTCTGTGTCCCTGTGTGTGGGGGTCTGTGTCCCTGTGTGTGTGAGGGTCTGTGTCCCTGTGTGTGAGGGTCTGTGTCCCTGTGTGTGAGGGTCTGTGTCCCTGTGTGTGTGTGGGTCTGTGTCCCTGTGTGTGAGGGTCTGTGTCCCTGTGTGTGAGGGTCTGTGTCCCTGTGTGTGAGGGTCTCTGTCCCTGTGTGTGTGAGGGTATGTGTCCCTGTGTGTGAGGGTCTGTGTCCCTGTGTGTGAGGGTCTCTGTCCCTGTGTGTGAGGGTCTGTGTCACTGTGTGTGAGGGTCTGTGTCCCTGTGTGTGAGGGTCTGTGTCCCTGTGTGTGAGGGTCTGTGTCCCTGTGTGTGAGGGTCTGTGTCCCTGTGTGTGTGGGTCTGTGTCCCTGTGTGTGAGGGTCTGTGTCCCTGTGTGTGAGGGTCTCTGTCCCTGTGTGTGAGGGTCTGTGTCACTGTGTGTGAGGGTCTGTGTCCCTGTGTGTGAGGGTCTGTGTCCCTGTGTGTGAGGGTCTGTGTCCCTGTGTGTGAGGGTCTGTGTCCCTGTGTGTGTGTTGGTCTGTGTCCCTGTGTGTGTGGGTCTGTGTCCCTGTGTGTGAGGGTCTGTGTCCCTGTGTGTGAGGGTCTCTGTCCCTGTGTGTGAGGGTCTGTGTCCCTGTGTGTGAGGGTCTGTGTCCCTGTGTGTGAAGGTCTGTGTCCCTGTGTGTGAAGGTCTGTGTCCCTGTGTGTGTGGGTCTGTGTCCCTGTGTGTGTGAGGGTCTGTGTCCCTGTGTGTGTGAGGGTCTGTGTCCCTGTGTGTGAGGGTCTCTGTCCCTGTGTGTGAGGGTCTCTGTCCCTGTGTGTGAGGGTCTGTGTCACTGTGTGTGAGGGTCTCTGTCCCTGTGTGTGAGGGTCTGTGTCCCTGTGTGTGTGAGGGTCTGTGTCCCTGTGTGTGAGGGTCTGTGTCCCTGTGTGTGTGAGGGTCTGTGTCCCTGTGTGTGAGGGTCTGTGTCCCTGTGTGTGAAGGTCTGTGTCCCTGTGTGTGTGAGGGTCTGTGTCCCTGTGTGTGTGGGTCTGTGTCCCTGTGTGTGAGGGTCTCTGTCCCTGTGTGTGAGGGTCTGTGTCCCTGTGTGTGAGGGTCTGTGTCCCTGTGTGTGTGAGGGTCTGTGTCCCTGTGTGTGAGGGTCTCTGTCCCTGTGTGTGAGGGTCTGTGTCACTGTGTGTGAGGGTCTCTGTCCCTGTGTGTGAGGGTCTGTGTCCCTGTGTGTGTGAGGGTCTGTGTCCCTGTGTGTGAGGGTCTGTGTCCCTGTGTGTGAGGGTCTGTGTCCCTGTGTGTGAGGGTCTGTGTCCCTGTGTGTGAGGGTCTGTGTCCCTGTGTGTGAGGGTCTGTGTCCCTGTGTGTGAGGGTCTGTGTCCCTGTGTGTGTGAGGGTCTGTGTCCCTGTGTGTGAGGGTCTGTGTCCCTGTGTGTGAAGGTCTGTGTCCCTGTGTGTGTGAGGGTCTGTGTCCCTGTGTGTGAGGGTCTGTGTCCCTGTGTGTGTGTTGGTCTGTGTCCCTGTGTGTGAGGGTCTGTGTCCCTGTGTGTGAGGGTCTCTGTCCCTGTGTGTGAAGGTCTGTGTCCCTGTGTGTGAGGGTCTGTGTCCCTGTGTGTGTGGGTCTCTGTCCCTGTGTGTGTGGGTCTGTGTCCCTGTGTGTGAAAGTCTGTGTCCCTGTGTGTGAGGGTCTGTGTCCCTGTGTGTGTGGGTCTCTGTCCCTGTGTGTGTGAGGGTCTCTGTACCTGTGTGTGTGAGGGTCTGTGTCCCTGTGTGTGAGGGTCTGTGTCCCTGTGTGTGAAGGTCTGTGTCCCTGTGTGTGAGGGTCTGTGTCCCTGTGTGTGAGGGTCTGTGTCCCTGTGTGTGTGGGTCTGTGTCCCTGTGTGTGTGGGTCTGTGTCCCTGTGTGTGTGAGGGTCTGTGTCCCTGTGTGTGAGGGTCTGTGTCCCTGTGTGTGAAGGTCTGTGTCCCTCTGTGTGAGGGTCTGTGTCCCTGTGTGTGAGGGTCTGTGTCCCTCTGTGTGAGGGTCTGTGTCCCTGTGTGTGAGGGTCTGTGCCCCTGTGTGTGTGAGGGTCTGTGTCCCTGTGTGTGATGGTCTGTGTCCCTGTGTGAGAGGGTCTGTGTCCCTGTGTGTGAGGGTCTGTGTCCCTGTGTGTGTGGGTCTGTGTCCCTGTGTGTGTGGGTCTGTGTCCCTGTGTGTGTGAGGGTCTGTGTCCCTGTGTGTGAGGGTCTGTGTCCCTGTGTGTGTGAGGGTCTCTGTCCCTGTGTGTGAGGGTCTGTGTCCCTCTGTGAGGGTCTGTGTCCCTGTGTGTGAGGGTCTGTGCCCCTGTGTGTGTGAGGGTCTGTGTCCCTGTGTGTGATGGTCTGTGTCCCTGTGTGAGAGGGTCTGTGTCCCTGTGTGTGTGAGGGTCTGTGTCCCTGTGTGTGAGGGTCTGTGTCCCTGTGTGTGAGGGTCTGTGTCCCTGTGTGTGAGGGTCTGTGTCCCTGTGTGTGATGGTCTGTGTCCCTGTGTGTGAGGGTCTGTGTCCCTGTGTGTGGGTCTGTGTCCCTGTGTGTGTGGGTCTGTGTCCCTGTGTGTGATGGTCTGTGTCCCTGTGTGTGTGGGTCTGTGTCCCTGTGTGTGTGGGTCTGTGTCCCTGTGTGTGTGAGGGTCTGTGCCCCTGTGTGTGTGAGGGTCTGTGTCCCTGTGTGTGTGTGGGTCTGTGTCCCTGTGTGTGAGGGTCTGTGTCCCTGTGTGTGAGGGTCTGTGTCCCTGTGTGTGAGGGTCTCTGTCCCTGTGTGTGTGAGGGTCTATGTCCCTGTGTGTGAGGGTCTGTGTCCCTGTGTGTGAGGGTCTCTGTCCCTGTGTGTGAGGGTCTGTGTCACTGTGTGTGAGGGTCTGTGTCCCTGTGTGTGAGGGTCTGTGTCCCTGTGTGTGAGGGTCTGTGTCCCTGTGTGTGTGTTGGTCTGTGTCCCTGTGTGTGTGGGTCTGTGTCCCTGTGTGTGAGGGTCTGTGTCCCTGTGTGTGAGGGTCTCTGTCCCTGTGTGTGAGGGTCTGTGTCACTGTGTGTGAGGGTCTGTGTCCCTGTGTGTGAGGGTCTGTGTCCCTGTGTGTGAGGGTCTGTGTCCCTGTGTGTGAGGGTCTGTGTCCCTGTGTGTGTGTTGGTCTGTGTCCCTGTGTGTGTGGGTCTGTGTCCCTGTGTGTGAGGGTCTGTGTCCCTGTGTGTGAGGGTCTCTGTCCCTGTGTGTGAGGGTCTGTGTCCCTGTGTGTGAGGGTCTGTGTCCCTGTGTGTGAAGGTCTGTGTCCCTGTGTGTGAAGGTCTGTGTCCCTGTGTGTGTGGGTCTGTGTCCCTGTGTGTGTGAGGGTCTGTGTCCCTGTGTGTGTGAGGGTCTGTGTCCCTGTGTGTGAGGGTCTCTGTCCCTGTGTGTGAGGGTCTCTGTCCCTGTGTGTGAGGGTCTGTGTCACTGTGTGTGAGGGTCTCTGTCCCTGTGTGTGAGGGTCTGTGTCCCTGTGTGTGTGAGGGTCTGTGTCCCTGTGTGTGAGGGTCTGTGTCCCTGTGTGTGTGAGGGTCTGTGTCCCTGTGTGTGAGGGTCTGTGTCCCTGTGTGTGAAGGTCTGTGTCCCTGTGTGTGTGAGGGTCTGTGTCCCTGTGTGTGTGAGGGTCTGTGTCCCTGTGTGTGAGGGTCTCTGTCCCTGTGTGTGAGGGTCTGTGTCCCTGTGTGTGAGGGTCTGTGTCCCTGTGTGTGTGAGGGTCTGTGTCCCTGTGTGTGAGGGTCTCTGTCCCTGTGTGTGAGGGTCTGTGTCACTGTGTGTGAGGGTCTCTGTCCCTGTGTGTGAGGGTCTGTGTCCCTGTGTGTGTGAGGGTCTGTGTCCCTGTGTGTGAGGGTCTGTGTCCCTGTGTGTGAGGGTCTGTGTCCCTGTGTGTGAGGGTCTGTGTCCCTGTGTGTGAGGGTCTGTGTCCCTGTGTGTGAGGGTCTGTGTCCCTGTGTGTGAGGGTCTGTGTCCCTGTGTGTGAGGGTCTGTGTCCCTGTGTGTGAGGGTCTGTGTCCCTGTGTGTGTGAGGGTCTGTGTCCCTGTGTGTGAGGGTCTGTGTCCCTGTGTGTGAAGGTCTGTGTCCCTGTGTGTGTGAGGGTCTGTGTCCCTGTGTGTGAGGGTCTGTGTCCCTGTGTGTGTGTTGGTCTGTGTCCCTGTGTGTGAGGGTCTGTGTCCCTGTGTGTGAGGGTCTCTGTCCCTGTGTGTGAAGGTCTGTGTCCCTGTGTGTGAGGGTCTGTGTCCCTGTGTGTGTGGGTCTCTGTCCCTGTGTGTGTGGGTCTGTGTCCCTGTGTGTGAAAGTCTGTGTCCCTGTGTGTGAGGGTCTGTGTCCCTGTGTGTGTGGGTCTCTGTCCCTGTGTGTGTGAGGGTCTCTGTACCTGTGTGTGTGAGGGTCTGTGTCCCTGTGTGTGAGGGTCTGTGTCCCTGTGTGTGAAGGTCTGTGTCCCTGTGTGTGAGGGTCTGTGTCCCTGTGTGTGAGGGTCTGTGTCCCTGTGTGTGTGGGTCTGTGTCCCTGTGTGTGTGGGTCTGTGTCCCTGTGTGTGTGAGGGTCTGTGTCCCTGTGTGTGAGGGTCTGTGTCCCTGTGTGTGAAGGTCTGTGTCCCTCTGTGTGAGGGTCTGTGTCCCTGTGTGTGAGGGTCTGTGTCCCTCTGTGTGAGGGTCTGTGTCCCTGTGTGTGAGGGTCTGTGCCCCTGTGTGTGTGAGGGTCTGTGTCCCTGTGTGTGATGGTCTGTGTCCCTGTGTGAGAGGGTCTGTGTCCCTGTGTGTGAGGGTCTGTGTCCCTGTGTGTGTGGGTCTGTGTCCCTGTGTGTGTGGGTCTGTGTCCCTGTGTGTGTGAGGGTCTGTGTCCCTGTGTGTGAGGGTCTGTGTCCCTGTGTGTGTGAGGGTCTCTGTCCCTGTGTGTGAGGGTCTGTGTCCCTCTGTGAGGGTCTGTGTCCCTGTGTGTGAGGGTCTGTGCCCCTGTGTGTGTGTGGGTCTGTGTCCCTGTGTGTGATGGTCTGTGTCCCTGTGTGAGAGGGTCTGTGTCCCTGTGTGTGTGAGGGTCTGTGTCCCTGTGTGTGAGGGTCTGTGTCCCTGTGTGTGAGGGTCTGTGTCCCTGTGTGTGAGGGTCTGTGTCCCTGTGTGTGATGGTCTGTGTCCCTGTGTGTGAGGGTCTGTGTCCCTGTGTGTGGGTCTGTGTCCCTGTGTGTGTGGGTCTGTGTCCCTGTGTGTGATGGTCTGTGTCCCTGTGTGTGTGGGTCTGTGTCCCTGTGTGTGTGGGTCTGTGTCCCTGTGTGTGTGAGGGTCTGTGCCCCTGTGTGTGTGAGGGTCTGTGTCCCTGTGTGTGTGAGGGTCTGTGTCCCTGTGTGTGAGGGTCTGTGTCCCTGTGTGTGTGAGGGTCTGTGTCCCGGTGTGTGAGGGTCTGTGTCCCTGTGTGTGTGGGTCTGTGTCCCTGTGTGTGTGGGTCTGTGTCCCTGTGTGTGTGAGGGTCTGTGCCCCTGTGTGTGTGAGGGTCTGTGTCCCGGTGTGTGAGGGTCTGTGTCCCTGTGTGTGAGGGTCTGTGTCCCTGTGTGTGAGGGTCTGTGTCCCTGTGTGTGAGGGTCTGTGTCCCTGTGTGTGAGGGTCTGTGTCCCTGTGTGTGGGGGTCTGTGTCCCTGTGTGTGAGGGTCTGTGTCCCTGTGTGTGTGAGGGTCTGTGTCCCTGTGTGTGTGGGTCTGTGTCCCTGTGTGTGAGGGTCTGTGTCCCTGTGTGTGTGAGGGTCTGTGTCCCTGTGTGTGAGGGTCTGTGTCCCTGTGTGTGTGAGGGTCTGTGTCCCTGTGTGTGTGGGTCTGTGTCCCTGTGTGTGAGAGTCTGTGTCCCTGTGTGTGTGGGTCTGTGTCCCTGTGTGTGAGGGTCTGTGTCCCTGTGTGTGAGGGTCTGTGTCCCTGTGTGTGAGGGTCTGTGTCC
This sequence comes from Somniosus microcephalus, assembly GCF_052327205.1. NCBI lineage: Eukaryota > Metazoa > Chordata > Chondrichthyes > Squaliformes > Somniosidae > Somniosus > Somniosus microcephalus. The sequence continues at coordinate 3,539,025 of NC_140994.1, read as the reverse complement.
CTGTGTGTGAGGGTCTGTGTCCCTGTGTGTGGGGGTCTGTGTCCCTGTGTGTGTGGGTCTGTGCCCCTGTGTGTGTGTGGGTCTGTGTCCCTGTGTGTGTGAGGGTCTGTGTCCCTGTGTGTGTGGGTCTGTGCCCCTGTGTGTGTGTGGGTCTGTGTCCCTGTGTGTGTGGGTCTGTGCCCCTGTGTGTGTGTGGGTCTGTGTCCCTGTGTGTGAGGGTCTGTGTCCCTGTGTGTGAGGGTCTGTGTCCCTGTGTGTGTGAGGGTCTGTGTCCCTGTGTGTGTGTGGGTCTGTGTCCCTGTGTGTGTGAGGGTCTGTGTCCCTGTGTGTGTGGGTCTGTGTCCCTGTGTGTGTGAGGGTCTGTGTCCCTGTGTGTGTGGGTCTGTGTCCCTGTGTGTGTGGGTCTGTGTCCCTGTGTGTGTGAGGGTCTGTGTCCCTGTGTGTGAGGGTCTGTGTCCCTGTGTGTGTGTGGGTCTGTGTCCCTGTGTGTGTGAGGGTCTGTGTCCCTGTGTGTGTGGGACTGTGTCCCTGTGTGTGAGGGTCTGTGTCCCTGTGTGTGAGGGTCTGTGTCCCTGTGTGTGTGGGTCTGTGTCCCTGTGTGTGTGATGGTCTGTGTCCCTATGTGTGAGGGTCTGTGTCCCTGTGTGTGTGGGTCTGTGCCCCTGTGTGTGTGAGGGTCTGTGTCCCTGTGTGTGTGGGTCTGTGTCCCTGTGTGTGAGGGTCTGTGTCCCTGTGTGTGTGAGGGTCTGTGTCCCTGTGTGTGTGGGTCTGTGTCCCTGTGTGTGTGAGGGTCTGTGTCCCTGTGTGTGTGGGTCTGTGTCCCTGTGTGTGAGGGTCTGTGTCCCTGTGTGTGTGAGGGTCTGTGTCCCTGTGTGTGTGAGGGTCTGTGTCCCTGTGTGTGTGGGTCTGTGTCCCTGTGTGTGTGAGGGTCTGTGTCCCTGTGTGTGAGGGTCTGTGTCCCTGTGTGTGAGAGTCTGTGTCCCTGTGTGTGAGGGTCTGTGTCCCTGTGTGTGTGAGGGTCTGCGTCCCTGTGTGTGAGGGTCTGTGTCCCTGTGTGTGTGAGGGTCTGTGTCCCTGTGTGTGAGGGTCTGTGTCCCTGTGTGTGTGAGGGTCTGTGTCCCTGTGTGTGAGGGTCTGTGTCCCTGTGTGTGTGAGGGTCTGCGTCCCTGTGTGTGAGGGTCTGTGTCCCTGTGTGTGTGAGGGTCTGTGTCCCTCTGTGTGTGAGGGTCTGTGTCCCTGTGTGTGAGGGTCTGTGTCCCTGTGTGTGAGGGTCTGTGTCCCTGTGTGTGAGAGTCTGTGTCCCTGTGTGTGAGGGTCTGTGTCCCTGTGTGTGAGGGTCTGTGTCCCTGTGTGTGTGGGTCTGTGTCCCTGTGTGTGAGGGTCTGTGTCCCTGTGTGTGTGAGGGTCTGTGTCCCTGTGTGTGTGGGTCTGTGTCCCTGTGTGTGAAGGTCTGTGTCCCTGTGTGTGAGGGTCTGTGTCCCTGTGTGTGAAGGTCTGTGTCCCTGTGTGTGAAGGTCTGTGTCCCTGTGTGTGAGGGTCTGTGTCCCTGTGTGTGAGGGTCTCTGTCCCTGTGTGTGAGGGTCTGTGTCCCTGTGTGTGAAGGTCTGTGTCCCTGTGTGTGTGAGGGTCTGTGTCCCTGTGTGTGAAGGTCTGTGTCCCTGTGTGTGTGAGGGTCTGTGTCCCTGTGTGTGTGAGGGTCTGTGTCCCTGTGTGTGAGAGTCTGTGTCCCTGTGTGTGTGGGTCTGTGTCCCTGTGTGTGTGTGGGTCTGTGTCCCTGTGTGTGTGAGGGTCTGTGTCCCTGTGTGTGTGGGTCTGTGTCCCTGTGTGTGTGTGGGTCTGTGTCCCTGTGTGTGAGGGTCTGTGTCCCTGTGTGTGTGGGTCTGTGTCCCTGTGTGTGTGTGGGTCTGTGTCCCTGTGTGTGAGGGTCTGTGTCCCTGTGTGTGTGCGTCTGTGTCCCTGTGTGTGTGTGGGTCTGTGTCCCTGTGTGTGAGGGTCTGTGTCCCTGTGTGTGTGGGTCTGTGTCCCTGTGTGTGAGGGTCTGTGTCCCTGTGTGTGTGGGTCTGTGTCCCTGTGTGTGTGGGTCTGTGTCCCTGTGTGTGTGGGTCTGTGTCCCTGTGTGTGAGGGTCTGTGTCCCTGTGTGTGAGGGTCTGTGTCCCTGTGTGTGTGGGTCTGTGTCCCTGTGTGTGTGGGTCTGTGTCCCTGTGTGTGTGGGTCTGTGTCCCTGTGTGTGAGGGTCTGTGTCCCTGTGTGTGTGGGTCTGTGTCCCTGTGTGTGTGGGTCTGTGTCCCTGTGTGTGAGGGTCTGTGTCCCTGTGTGTGTGAGGGTCTGTGTCCCTGTGTGTGTGAGGGTCTCTGTCCCTGTGTGTGTGGGTCTGTGTCCCTGTGTGTGAGTGTCTGTGTCCCTGTGTGTGTGAGGGTCTGTGTCCCTGTGTGTGAGGGTCTGTGTCCCTGTGTGTGTGAGGGTCTCTGTCCCTGTGTGTGAGGGTCTGTGTCCCTGTGTGTGTGAGGGTCTCTGTCCCTGTGTGTGTGGGTCTGTGTCCCTGTGTGTGTGAGGGTCTCTGTCCCTGTGTGTGAGTGTCTGTGTCCCTGTGTGTGTGAGGGTCTGTGTCCCTGTGTGTGAGGGTCTGTGTCCCTGTGTGTGTGAGGGTCTCTGTCCCTGTGTGTGAGGGTCTGTGTCCCTGTGTGTGTGGGTCTCTGTCCCTGTGTGTGTGAGGGTCTGTGTCCCTGTGTGTGTGAGGGTCTGTGTCCCTGTGTGTGTGGTTCTGTGTCCCTGTGTGTGAGGGTCTGTGTCCCTGTGTGTGTGAGGGTCTGTGTCCCTGTGTGTGTGAGGGTCTGTGTCCCTGTGTGTGTGAGTCTGTGTCCCTGTGTGTGTATGGGTCTGTGTCCCTGTGTGTGAGGGTCTGGGTCCCTGTGTGTGAGGGTCTGTGTCCCTGTGTGTGAGGGTCTGTGTCCCTGTGTGTGAGGGTCTGTGTCCCTGTGTGTGAGGGTCTGTGTCCCTGTGTGTGAGGGTCTGTGTCCCTGTGTGTGTGAGGGTCTGGGTCCCTGTGTGTGAGGGTCTGTGTCCCTGTGTGTGTGGGTCTCTGTCCCTGTGTGTGAGGGTCTGTGTCCCTGTGTGTGAGGGTCTCTGTCCCTGTGTGTGAGGGTCTGTGTCCCTGTGTGTGTGGGTCTGTGTCCCTGTGTGTGTATGGGTCTGTGTCCCTGTGTGTGAGGGTCTGTGTCCCATTGTGTGTGTGAGGGTCTGTGTCCCTGTGTGTGTGGGTCTGTGTCCCTGTGTGTGTATGGGTCTGTGTCCCTGTGTGTGTGGGTCTGTGTCCCATTGTGTGTGTGAGGGTCTGTGTCCCTGTGTGTGAGGGTCTGTGTCCCTGTGTGTGAGGGTCTGTGTCCCTGTGTGTGTGGGTCTGTGTCCCTGTGTGTGTGGGTCTGTGTCCCTGTGTGTGTGAGGGTCTGTGTCCCTGTGTGTGAGGGTCTGTGTCCCTGTGTGTGTGGGTCTGTGTCCCTGTGTGTGAGGGTCTGTGTCCCTGTGTGTGAGGGTCTGTGTCCCTGTGTGTGTGAGGGTCTGTGTCCCTGTGTGTGAGGGTCTGTGTCCCTGTGTGTGAGGGTCTGTGTCCCTGTGTGTGAGGGTCTGTGTCCCTGTGTGTGAGGGTCTGTGTCCCTGTGTGTGTGAGGGTCTGTGTCCCTGTGTGTGTGAGGGTCTGCGTCCCTGTGTGTGTGGGTCTGTGTCCCATTGTGTGTGTGAGGGTCTGTGTCCCTGTGTTTGAGGGCCTGTGTCCCTGTGTGTGAGGGTCTCTGCCCCTGTGTGTGTGGGTCTCTGTCCCTGTGTTTGACTCTTCCTGAACTCTTTCCCAGTGTAGCTCCATTGTGTGACTGGGAATTCTGTGAGTCCTTGGGGTTGGGAGAGTCTCTCAGTCACGTTAATAATGTAACGGTTTGGGTTGGACAGGGAATGAAATTCCTGATAGATATTAGTTTAATGAACAAGAAAGAACCTGAGAATAAAGAACAGAAAGAGCTGGAAATACCGACAGTTCCTGGGGTCTCCTCTACATCAGGGAAACGAACGCAAGATTTGGTACCGCTTTGCTGGACACCTCCCGAGCTCCCTGTCACTCACCATTTCAACTCTCCGACCCCTCTGAGTCTTTGGGAGCCTCCGCTGTTCCAGTGAAGCTGAACACAAGCTCAAGGAACAGCACCTCATCTTTCTACTCACCACTTTACAACCTCCTGACCTTAAGAACCAGAGGCGACATGAGGAAACATGGTTTTACGCAGCGAGTTGTTGTGATCTGGAACGTGCTGCCTGAAAGGGCGGTGGAAGCAGATTCAATAGTAACTTTCAAAAGAGAATTGGATCAATACTTAAAGGGGAGAAATGTGCAGGGCTGTGGGGAAAGAGCAGGGGAGTGGGACTAATTGGAGAGCCCTTTCATAGAGCTGGCACAGGCACGATGGGCCGAATGGCCTCCTTCTGTGCTGTGAGATTCTATGAACATCAACTCTAACAACTTCAGTCCTGACCCACGACTCCCACTCTCTCTCTCTCTCTCTCTCTCTGGCGATCAGTGCTGGTGATGGATGGCTGGAGTTCTGAGGATGGGGGGAGGGAGTGGGCAGGCTGCCCCCATCAGTTCACTAATGGTGTCTGAACCCTTGCGGTCGACCTGCTTCTTACTTTCCACTGCAGCCTGCTCCAACTTGCTGGTTTTCCGTTCTTCCCTTTCTACCAATCCCCCTTTAGTTATTCACACTCCCTCTCTCATTATGCCTCTTTTTGCACTCGCTGACCTACACTGGCTCCTGATCCACAAATGCCTTAATTTCAAAATTCTCATCCTTGTGTTCAAATCCCTCCATGACCTCGCCCCTCCCTATCTCTGTAACTTCCTCCAGCCCTACAACCCTCCGAGATCTCTGCACTCCTCCAATTTTGGCCTCTTGCACATACCTGATTTTAATCGCTCCACCATTGGCAGCCATACCTTCAGTTGCCTGGGCCCCGAGCTCTGGAATTCCCTTCCTAAACCTCTCCGCCTCTCTACTTCTTTCTCCTATTTTAAGTTGCTCCTTGAAACCGACCTCTTTGACCAAGCTTTTGGTCACCAGTCCTAATATCTCCTTATGTGGCTCGGTGTCAAATTTTGTTTGATAATCGCTCCTGTGATGCACCTTGGGACATATTACTGCATTAAGGGATTGAAGTATAAGAGCAAAGAAGTCTTACTACAATTATACAGGGCCTTGGTGAGGCCACACCTGGAGTACTGTGTACAGTTTTCATCTCCTTATCTAAGGAAGGAGTTGCCATAGTGGGAGTGCAACGAAGGTTCATCAGACTGGTTCCTGGGATGAGGTGATTGACCTATGAGGAGAGATTGAGTAGACTAGGCCTATATTCCCTAGAGATTAGAAGAATGAGAGGTGATCTCATTGAAACATACAAAATTCCTCCAGGGATTAACAGGGTAGATGCAGGGAGGATGTTTCCCCCTGGCTGGGGAGTCTAGGACCAGGGGTCACAGTCTCAGAATAAGGGGTCGGCCATTTAGGACTGAGGCGAGGAGAAATTTCTTCACTCTGTGAATCTTTGGAATTCTCCCAGAGGGTTGTGGATACTCAGTCGTTGAGTATATTCAAGAAAGAGATTTTGAATATTAAGGGAATCAAGGGATATGGGGATAGTGCAGGAAAGTGGAGATGAGACAGAAGATCAGCCATGATCTTGTTGAATGGCGGAGCAGGCTCGAGAGGCCAAATGATCTACTCCTGCTCCTATTTCTTATGTTCTTATTAAAGATGCTATATAAATGCAAGGTATTGTTTTTGTCTCCTGCTAATATAACATCTGTCATTTAACCATCTCCTGCCCTCCATCCAAGCACTTCACACCTCTGTCTATTCCTTTACTGTGTGTTTGTGTTTGTTTTCTTTCCCCCTCCCACCTGGTCATGTTGCTTTTTGACTCCTGTTCATCTCCCAGTCCTGAGGTAAGGTTCAAGGCCTGAAAGATGGATTGACTCCCGTTTCTCCATCGCTGCTGCCTGACCTGCTGTCCATTCCCAGCGTGTTGTGTTTGTATTTTTATTTATTTATTGTGTGTTGGGGGGGGGGGGGGAGAGGGGGGCAGCTCAGTTACCATTGTTCAATGTCAAGTAGCTGATTGTCCAATTGAGGGTCAACCTCGGCAGAAGATGCCATTCACCTTGTTAATTAAATGAGGAGAGTTGGAGTTGCCGATAGAAACTGATAGGGGTGAAACTGATAGGGGTGAAGTACAAACTGAGGAGGCTCCACTAATATAATTAAACATAAAGTCTAATTAAAATAAACTTCAAAATCATGAAGGGTTTTGATAGAGTAAATCGGGAGAAACTGTTTCCAGTGGCAGGAAGGTCGGTAACCGGAGGACACAGAGTGAAGGGAATTGGCAAAAGAGCCAGAGGAGATGAGATGAGGAGACACTATTTTCCGCGGCGAGTTGTTGTGATCTGGAATACACTGTCTGAAAGAATGGTGGAAGCAGATTCAATAATAACTTTCAAAAGGGAATTGGAGAAATACTTGAAGGGGAAAAGATTTACAGGACTATTGGGGAAAGAAGGGGGGGTGGGACTAATTGGGGAGCTCTTTCCTAGAGCCAGCACAGCCACGATGGGCCGAATGGCCTCCTTCTGCTCTGTGTGATTCTACGAACTTATAATTTAATTTCAGAGATCCTGCATCTGCCGCATGTGGTATGTTGTTTTCTGTCCTGCCTTGAGACAGATGTCACCAGCTCTCCCTGACAGATCCCGAGGTGCTCACTGGTCTCCCAGCTCCTCCAGTGGGCGGAAGGAGAGTGACTGGGAAACCGTGCGAGGTTGTGAGGGTGGGGCGGAGGGTTAGGGTGAAGGGTCAGGACCAACAACAACTGACACAGTTTGAAGAACAAATTCTACAACAACAACTTGCATTTATATAGCGACTTTAACATAGTAAAACGTCCCAGGGTGCTTCACAGGAGCGCAAATGAAACACAATCTGACCCCAAGCCACATCAGGAGATATTAGGGCAGGTGACCAAAGCTGGGTCACAGAGGGAGGTTTCAAGGAGCCGAGAGAGGCGGAGAGGTTCAGGGAGGGAATTCCCGAGCTCGGGGCTAGAAGGTCTTGGTTGATCACAGTTTCTCCCTCTGAAGGAGCTGCCCATTTGGAGGGGCTGTTCGCCCCACACGGGCCCGGTTGAGACAGGCTGCGGGGCAGCCCAGGCGCTGCTCAGGGAAGGTGTAATTGACGGACTCTCTCTTTCTCTGTCCTTTGATTTTCTGGATGCTCCCGGGCTGTTCTGGACAAGGCGGCAAACGGCGGAAGAGAGAGAGGCGGAGCGGCAGCAGGCGAACCGCATCCTGATGCAGTTACAGCAAGAAGCCTTCCAGAAATCCCTGAGCCAGCCCATTCAGCCTGACCCAATCTGCCTGCACAACTCGTCCCTCTACGCGCTGCAGAACCTACAGCCTTGGTCCGACGACAGCACCAAGATCGCCTCCGTCACCTCCGTGGCCTCGTCCTGTGAATAACAGACTCGGGAACGATGTGGGGTTTTTAGAAAAATAACAACGACCGGATTTCTTTATTTTGTTGCAGACTTGGGGAAACCGAGCGGCCGCAGGTGTGGAGAGAGCCCAGCTCCCAGCTCCCAGCTCCAGACCTCCAGCTCTTCACTCCGGGCCCTCCGTCACACACGTTGGGACTTTCCCGCTGCGATCCGGTTAATACCGGAGCCCTGAGCTCCCGGAGCAGATTAAAAAGACAACTTTGGGTCCGGTAAATGTGGCTGTTTGTGAAACACAGAACTCCCTGCACCGGCTAACCCGACAAGGAAAGTGGGTCCTTTCAAATTATACAAACACACAGACAGTCAGACACAGAAACCTCGAGACAGGGACAAACACAGACAGATATCTACAGAGACAAATAGAAGCAGATATCTACAGTCAGAGACAGACAGACAGAAACCTACAGACAGGAACAGTAAGTCAGACAGAGAGACACGGACAGAGACACAGACAGACAGAAACAGTAAAACCCAGACAGAAACCTACAGACAGAAAGACACCCACAGATACAGACACATTAGACGCGCTCACATGTTGAACTGGGGGATCAATAATCATTGTTATAAAATGTACTGACAGGAGAACAGTGAGTCGCCGCCCCAGTGCCGGCCCTCTGCCCCGGTGTGTGAGCCGAGACCTGCTCCCCACCTCTTCCACTGCCCGTCCGATCTCCACCCAGCTTCACCCTGAGGCAGGGGCCCAGGATTTGAACAGTGAGTTAAAGAGGAATATAAACTCCCGACTCCCAACAAAAAGGCAAAGGCGAAACATATATAAATCATTAAGAGTCAATCCCATTGGCGGGAGACTGGAGTCACATATTCGCCATTAGTGACCCAGTTGGGTTTTTACTGAGACCAGCTTTTTAATTCCAGACTTGATTTTTTTAACTGTATTCAGAATCTCAACCTGCCACCGTGGAATTTGACCTCGCATTCTGTGAATTACTGGTGCAGTAATATAACCACCACATCACCGTGTATGATAATGGTACTTGGTGAACAGGCTCTACCTGAATGGGATGGTGGTGTTGCTGCACACCATGTCTGGGCCGTGTTGGAAACTGTTCCACAGCAGATTAGAAGGCACCCACTGATCTGTCGGCGACAGAGGGGTTCAGTGTCGGTCACCGGAGGGTCCTCTGAACAGGCCATTGCGAAGGGAGAACATCATTTCACAGTTCACACAACTCTTTATAAAACAGGGGAAACATGCACACTCTCGATCACTGGCGAGTTGGTGCACAAGGTCAGCGATGCTCCAGTTCACCTTTAAGATGTATTTTTTTTTAAATAATCAAAGTAATGTTTCGGCTCCAAGGGACGCGACTCATTCTCCTGTAAGACACATAGTCCACTTTGAAAGATGTGCGAAAATGTGCAGACAGTTCTCTCTCTCTATATAAAATATATATAAATATATATAAATATATAAAATAATGGTAAAGATTAGTGATGAAGGTATTTTGTTTTCTGAAGGTCAGTGTTATCTATAAACGTGTCTGCCGGGAATCTCTGTTGAGGGGCTACAATGATTCCAACACTCAGACCCGTCCTGACAAAGGCGCCCAACTCCCCAAACAAGTTATGCACTTATGATAAATATTTTCTGTAATCAACTTTCTACAGTTCTTGTGTAAATTATGTCTAAAATGGAAAAAAAGAAGGAAAAGGTTCGGCCCGCACCAAGTGCTGTATTTGAAGAGTCTGCTTTATTTTTATATAATACGGAAAGCCCAGTCTGTGGGGCGAGAGGTGTCGCAGGGAAACGGTCCCCATTTAAGCAGCAAAGAACAAGAAGGAAATCTGAACTGACAGCGGTGGAAATACAGAGCAGGGCGGGCAGCCTCTGAGAGAAAGGAAGGGCTTGCCTTTATATAGCGCCTTTCACAACCTCAGGACGTCCCAAAGTTCTTCAGTCAATGAAGTACTTTTGAAGGGTGGTCACTTGTCATGTCGGGAAAGGCGGCAGCTATTTTGCGCACAGCAAGATCTCACAACAGCACTGTGATAATAAGCAGATAATCTGTTTTAGTGATGTTGGTTGAGGGATAAATATTGGTCAGGACACCGGGGAGAACTATCCCGCTCTTCAGGCTAAGGTTTTGGGTGAGAATGCACCGATGCTGACGAAACTTCCTGACCTGAAATGTTAACTTGGTGTCTATCTCTCTCTTTTTCTCTCTCTCTCTCACTCTGTCTCTCTCTCTCTCTCTCTCTGTCTCTCTCTCGCTCTGTCTCTGTCTCTCTCTCTCTGTCTCTCTCTGTCTGTCTGTCTCTCTTTCTCTCTCTCTCTCACTCTGTCTCTCTCTCGCTCTCTGTCTCTCTCTCGCTCTCTCTCTGTCTCTGTCTCTCTCTGTCTCTCTGTCTGTCTCTCTCTCTCTCTGTCTCTCTCTCACTCTGTCTCTCTCTCTCTGTCTCTCGCTCTCTCACTCTGTCTCTCTCTCTCTGTCTCTCACTCTGTCTCTCTCTGTCTCTGTCTCTCACTCTGTCTCTCTCTGTCTGTCTCTGTCTCTCTCTCTGTCTCTGTATCTCTCTTTGTCTCTCTCTCTCTCACTCTGTTTCTCTCTCTGTCTCTCTCTCGGACGCTGATGGATCTGCTCTGTATTTCAACAACAACAACCTGTATTTATATAGCGTCTTTAACGGAGTAAAACTTCCCAAGGCGCTATTTCCAGCGTTCTCTGTTTTTATCTCTACTTGGATTCAAAGTCGCTTTGATGCACCACCAGGAAATGATGACAATGTCATTGCCAGTTTTACTGTGTTTTGGTTAAATTTATTGTGTGAACAGCTTCGGTTCGCGTGAGCTGGGATGGCCAAACTCCGCAGCCCAGCCAATCTGCTCCTGGAAAACCCAACAACTCGATTCTATTGGTCTTTCTCGCTCTGACTCATTGGATTGTCCTGTTTGAGTTTCACGGGCCTGCCGGTTTGGGAAGGGCTGTTCTGGGCGCCGATGCCTCATTGGTGGATTGATCCTCAGTCACAGCCTGAGATCTGTATCAGCAACCCGAGAGATCTGGGATTTCAGGTGACCATGGATTTAAACTTCATACACAGTCCATGATACGCAGCGAAATGGCCAGTGAGTGCAAAACACTCGGGCACCCCTCCCATATACAATTCATCAGTGTAACTGTTCGTTTCTCAATGATTCACACAATTACCACCAGCGTCCTTTCTCTCGTCGAAGAACCTTTTGTGTTTTTGTAAAGTTGTTTTTTTTATCCATTCCGGGGAGTTTTGTTTCCTGTTTTTCCATCAATCAATGTGTACACAATGTAAATAAAACAAATTGGTTTTTTGTGTGTTGTTTGTTCCCGGTGTGTTCCGACTGGTGTCAACTTTTGTAAAGTTTCCACGGAGTCGCCATAGACTCAACTGAGAAGGTGGGATTGGGGATATGGAGAGAAGGTGGGTGGGTGGGATTGGGGGATATGGGGAGAAGGTGGGTGGGTGGGATTGGGGGATATGGGGAGAAGGTGGGTGGGTGGGATTGGGGGATATGGGGAGAAGGTGGGTGGGTGGGGTTGGGGGATGTGGGGAGAAGGTGGGTAGGTGGGGTTGGGGATGTGGGGAGAAGGTGGGTGGGTGGGATTGGGGGATATGGGGAGGATGTGGGTGGGTGGGATTGGGGGATATGGGGAGAAGGTGGGTGGGTGGGGTTGGGGATATGGGGAGAAGGTGGGTAGGTGGGGTTGGGGGATGTGGGGAGAAGGTGGGTGGGTGGGGTTGGGGGATATGGGGAGAAGGTGGGTGGGTGGGGTTGGGGGATGTGGGGAGAAGGTGGGTGGGTGGGATTGGGGATGTGGGGAGAAGGTGGGTGGGTGGGGTTGGGGATATTGGGAGAAGGTGGGTGGGTGGGGTTGGGGATATGGGGAGAAGGTGGGTAGGTGGGATTGGGGATATGGGGAGAAGGTGGGTGGGTGGGGTTGGGGATATTGGGAGAAGGTGGGTAGGTGGGATTGGGGATATGGGGAGAAGGTGGGTAGGTGGGATTGGGGATATGGGGAGAAGGTGGGTGGGTGGGATTGGGGGATATGGGGAGAAGGTGGGTGGGTGGGATTGGGGGATATGGGGAGGATGTGGGTGGGTGGGATTGGGGGATATGGGGAGAAGGTGGGTGGGTGGGATTGGGGATGTGGGGAGAAGGTGGGTAGGTGGGATTGGGGATGTGGGGAGAAGGTGGGTGGGTGGGGTTGGGGATATTGGGAGAAGGTGGGTAGGTGGGATTGGGGATATGGGGAGAAGGTGGGTGGGTGGGGTTGGGGATATTGGGAGAAGGTGGGTAGGTGGGATTGGGGATATGGGGAGAAGGTGGGTGGGTGGGATTGGGGGATATGGGGAGGATGTGGGTGGGTGGGATTGGGGGATATGGGGAGGATGTGGGTGGGTGGGATTGGGGGATATGGGGAGAAGGTGGGTGGGTGGGATTGGGGATGTGGGGAGAAGGTGGGTGGGTGGGGTTGGGGATATTGGGAGAAGGTGGGTGGGTGGGGTTGGGGATATGGGGAGAAGGTGGGTAGGTGGGATTGGGGATATGGGGAGAAGGTGGGTGGGTGGGGTTGGGGATATTGGGAGAAGGTGGGTAGGTGGGATTGGGGATATGGGGAGAAGGTGGGTAGGTGGGATTGGGGATATGGGGAGAAGGTGGGTGGGTGGGATTGGGGGATATGGGGAGAAGGTGGGTGGGTGGGATTGGGGGATATGGGGAGGATGTGGGTGGGTGGGATTGGGGGATATGGGGAGAAGGTGGGTGGGTGGGATTGGGGATGTGGGGAGAAGGTGGGTAGGTGGGATTGGGGATGTGGGGAGAAGGTGGGTGGGTGGGGTTGGGGATATTGGGAGAAGGTGGGTAGGTGGGATTGGGGATATGGGGAGAAGGTGGGTGGGTGGGGTTGGGGATATTGGGAGAAGGTGGGTAGGTGGGATTGGGGATATGGGGAGAAGGTGGGTGGGTGGGATTGGGGGATATGGGGAGGATGTGGGTGGGTGGGATTGGGGGATATGGGGAGAAGGTGGGTGGGTGGGATTGGGGATGTGGGGAGAAGGTGGGTAGGTGGGATTGGGGATGTGGGGAGAAGGTGGGTCGGTGGGGTTGGGGGATATGGGGAGAAGGTGGGTGAGTGGGGTTGGGGATATGGGGAGAAGGTGGGTCGGTGGGGTTGGGGGATATGGGGAGAAGGTGGGTGAGTGGGGTTGGGGATATGGGGAGAAGGTGGGTGGGTGGGGTTGGGGGATATGGGGAGAAGGTGGGTGGGTGGGGTTGGGGGATATGGGGAGAAGGTGGGTGGGTGGGGTTGGGGATGTGGGGAGAAGGTGGGTAGGTGGGGTTGGGGATATGGGGAGAAGGTGGGTGGGTGGGGTTGGGGATATGGGGAGAAGGTGGGTAGGTGGGATTGGGGGATATGGGGAGAAGGTGGGTAGGTGGGATTGGGGGATATGGGGAGAAGGTGGGTAGGTGGGATTGGGGGATATGGGGAGAAGGTGGGTGGGTGGGGTTGGGGATATGGGGAGAAGGTGGGTGAGTGGGGTTGGGGATATGGGGAGAAGGTGGGTCGGTGGGGTTGGGGGATATGGGGAGAAGGTGGGTAGGTGGGATTGGGGGATATGGGGAGAAGGTGGGTAGGTGGGATTGGGGGATATGGGGAGAAGGTGGGTGGGTGGGGTTGGGGATATGGGGAGAAGGTGGGTCGGTGGGGTTGGGGGATATGGGGAGAAGGTGGGTAGGTGGGATTGGGGGATATGGGGAGAAGGTGGGTAGGTGGGATTGGGGGATATGGGGAGAAGGTGGGTAGGTGGGATTGGGGGATATGGGGAGAAGGTGGGTAGGTGGGATTGGGGGATAAGGGGAGAAGGTGGGTAGGTGGGATTGGGGGATATGGGGAGAAGGTGGGTAGGTGGGATTGGGGGATATGGGGAGAAGGTGGGTGGGTGGGGTTGGGGATGTGGGGAGAAGGTGGGTAGGTGGGATTGGGGGATATGGGGAGAAGGTGGGTAGGTGGGATTGGGGGATATGGGGAGAAGGTGGGTAGGTGGGATTGGGGGATATGGGGAGAAGGTGGGTAGGTGGGATTGGGGGATATGGGGAGAAGGTGGGTGGGTGGGATTGGGGATGTGGGGAGAAGGTGGGTCGGTGGGGTTGGGGGATATGGGGAGAAGGTGGGTGAGTGGGGTTGGGGATATGGGGAGAAGGTGGGTCGGTGGGGTTGGGGGATATGGGGAGAAGGTGGGTGAGTGGGGTTGGGGATATGGGGAGAAGGTGGGTCGGTGGGGTTGGGGGATATGGGGAGAAGGTGGGTAGGTGGGATTGGGGGATATGGGGAGAAGGTGGGTAGGTGGGATTGGGGGATATGGGGAGAAGGTGGGTAGGTGGGATTGGGGGATATGGGGAGAAGGTGGGTGGGTGGGGTTGGGGATATGGGGAGAAGGTGGGTGAGTGGGGTTGGGGATATGGGGAGAAGGTGGGTCGGTGGGGTTGGGGGATATGGGGAGAAGGTGGGTAGGTGGGATTGGGGGATATGGGGAGAAGGTGGGTAGGTGGGATTGGGGGATATGGGGAGAAGGTGGGTGGGTGGGGTTGGGGATATGGGGAGAAGGTGGGTCGGTGGGGTTGGGGGATATGGGGAGAAGGTGGGTAGGTGGGATTGGGGGATATGGGGAGAAGGTGGGTAGGTGGGATTGGGGGATATGGGGAGAAGGTGGGTAGGTGGGATTGGGGGATATGGGGAGAAGGTGGGTAGGTGGGATTGGGGGATATGGGGAGAAGGTGGGTAGGTGGGATTGGGGGATATGGGGAGAAGGTGGGTAGGTGGGATTGGGGGATATGGGGAGAAGGTGGGTGGGTGGGGTTGGGGATGTGGGGAGAAGGTGGGTAGGTGGGATTGGGGGATATGGGGAGAAGGTGGGTAGGTGGGATTGGGGGATATGGGGAGAAGGTGGGTAGGTGGGATTGGGGGATATGGGGAGAAGGTGGGTAGGTGGGATTGGGGGATATGGGGAGAAGGTGGGTGGGTGGGGTTGGGGATATGGGGAGGATGTGGGTGGGTGGGGTTGGGGATATGGGGAGAAGGTGGGTAGGTGGGGTTGGGGGATATGGGGAGAAGGTGGGTAGGTGGGGTTGGGGGATGTGGGGAGAAGGTGGGTGGGTGGGGTTGGGGATATGGGGAGAAGGTGGGTAGGTGGGGTTGGGGGATGTGGGGAGAAGGTGGGTGGGTGGGGTTGGGGATATGGGGAGAAGGTGGGTAGGTGGGGTTGGGGGATATGGGGAGAAGGTGGGTGGGTGGGGTTGGGGATATGGGGAGAAGGTGGGTAGGTGGGGTTGGGGGATGTGGGGAGAAGGTGGGTGGGTGGGATTGGGGGATATGGGGAGAAGGTGGGTAGGTGGGATTGGGGGATATGGGGAGAAGGTGGGTGGGTGGGGTTGGGGATATGGGGAGGATGTGGGTGGGTGGGGTTGGGGATATGGGGAGAAGGTGGGTAGGTGGGGTTGGGGATATGGGGAGAAGGTGGGTAGGTGGGGTTGGGGATATGGGGAGAAGGTGGGTAGGTGGGGTTGGGGGATATGGGGAGGATGTGGGTGGGTGGGGTTGGGGAGAAGGTGGGTAGGTGGGGTTGGGGATATGGGGAGAAGGTGGGTCGGTGGGGTTGGGGGATGTGGGGAGAAGGTGGGTGGGTGGGGTTGGGGATATGGGGAGAAGGTGGGTAGGTGGGGTTGGGGATATGGGGAGAAGGTGGGTCGGTGGGGTTGGGGATATGGGGAGAAGGTGGGTAGGTGGGGTTGGGGATATGGGGAGAAGGTGGGTAGGTGGGGTTGGGGGATATGGGGAGAAGGTGGGTCGGTGGGGTTGAGGGATGTGGGGAGAAGGTGGGTAGGTGGGGTTGGGGATATGGGGAGAAGGTGGGTAGGTGGGGTTGGGGATATGGGGAGAAGGTGGGTCGGTGGGGTTGAGGGATGTGGGGAGAAGGTGGGTAGGTGGGGTTGGGGGATATGGGGAGAAGGTGGGTCGGTGGGGTTGAGGGATGTGGGGAGAAGGTGGGTAGGTGGGGTTGGGGATATGGGGAGAAGGTGGGTAGGTGGGGTTGGGGATATGGGGAGAAGGTGGGTCGGTGGGGTTGAGGGATGTGGGGAGAAGGTGGGTAGGTGGGGTTGGGGATATGGGGAGAAGGTGGGTAGGTGGGGTTGGGGATATGGGGAGAAGGTGGGTCGGTGGGGTTGGGGATATGGGGAGAAGGTGGGTCGGTGGGGTTGGGGATATGGGGAGAAGGTGGGTCGGTGGGGTTGGGGATATGGGGAGAAGGTGGGTGGGTGGGGTTGGGGATATGGGGAGAAGGTGGGTAGGTGGGGTTGGGGATATGGGGAGAAGGTGGGTAGGTGGGGTTGGGGATATGGGGAGAAGGTGGGTGGGTGGGGTTGGGGATATGGGGAGAAGGTGGGTGGGTGGGGTTGGGGATATGGGGAGAAGGTGGGTAGGTGGGGTTGGGGGATGTGGGGAGAAGGTGGGTAGGTGGGGTTGGGGGATGTGGGGAGAAGGTGGGTAGGTGGGGTTGGGGGATGTGGGGAGAAGGTGGGTAGGGGGGTTGGGCATATGGGGAGAAGGTGGGTCGGTGGGGTTGGGGATATGGGGAGAAGGTGGGTAGGTGGGGTTTGGGGATATGGGGAGAAGGTGGGTAGGTGGGGTTGGGGGTATGGGGAGAAGGTGGGTCGGTGGGGTTGGGGATATGGGGAGAAGGTGGGTAGGTGGGGTTGGGGGATGTGGGGAGAAGGTGGGTAGGTGGGGTTGGGGGATGTGGGGAGAAGGTGGGTAGGTGGGGTTGGGGGATATGGGGAGAAGGTGGGTGGGTGGGGTTGGGGATATGGGGAGAAGGTGGGTAGGTTGGGTTGGGGGATGTGGGGAGAAGGTGGGTAGGTGGGTTGGGGGATGTGGGGAGAAGGTGGGTAGGGGGGTTGGGCATATGGGGAGAAGGTGGGTCGGTGGGGTTGGGGGATGTGGGGAGAAGGTGGGTAGGTGGGGTTGGGGGATATGGGGAGAAGGTGGGGTTGAGGGATGGGAGAGAAGGTGGGTAGGTTGCTTTTCAGGATGTTCCCTGGATTCAGTGGCCTGGTCAGAGGAAGAATCTGAGAGTTGGCAGTGGGACTGGATGTCTCTCGCTCCCTCGTTCCCCACACTGTTTCTGTCAGCGGAGCCAGTGGAATGGGCTTAAACACTTCAAACCTGCTTCCCTTTCTCTAGCTTGTTATCCTGATGCATAATAAGGGTGGTGGGGTCCTGGTTGGTGGGAGGTTTGAGAGGGGTTAGAGGGTTTGAAAGGGGTTTGAGAGGAGTTGGAGAGGTAACACTCACACACACTCTCTCACACACACTAACATACACACTTTCACACACATTAACACACACTCACATACACTCTCACACACATTAACACACACTCACATATACTCTCACACACATTAACACACACTCACATACACTCTCACACACACACAATCACACACACACTCATACACTCTCATACTCACACACACTCATACACACACGCTCTCTCACACACACACTCTCACACACACCCACACTCACACACACACACTCTCAAACACACTATCACACCCACACATACTCACACTCACACACTCTCTCTCACACACACTCACACACACTCACACACACACATACACTCACAAACACACACACACACTCACACACTCACACTCACACACACACTTTCACATACTCTCACACACATTCACACACACACTCTCACACACATACATTCACACACACACACACACACATACACTCACTCACACTCACACACACACTTTCACACACTCACACACATTCACACACACACTCTCACACACATACATTCACACACACACTCATACACACACACTCTCTCACTCACACACTCACACTCACACTCACACTCACACACACACACTCTCAAACATACTCTCACACCCACACATACTCACACACACTCTCTCACACACACACTCACACACACTCACACACATACACTCACAAACACACACACTCGCACACACTCACACTCACTCATACTCACACTCACACTCACACGCACACTTTCACACACACACACATTCACACACACACTCTCACACACATACATTCACACACACACACACACACTCACACACACACACACACACACTCACACACACACACACTCTCAAACACACTCACACACATACTCACACTCACTCACACACACACACACACACACACTCTCACACACACATTCACACACACTCACACACACACACACTCACACACACTGTCACACACACTCTCACACACTCACACACACACACACACAATCTCACACACTCTCACACACTCTCACAGACTCACACACACTCACACCCACTCTCACACACACTCACACTCACACACACACACTCTCACACTCACACACACACACTCACGCTCACACACGCACTCACTCTCCACCCTCACATTGGCATTAACACAGAATTAAACAATATTTTGACTTTTGATAACCAGGATTTGAATCTGATAGGATGTTATCGGGGTGGCTCCAGTTGAAATGACCTTGATTATGGTGGGACAGCGCACTGCTCTGGGGGTTTGGATCGAGTTTCAGTGAGTCAATGCCCGCTACCAATTGAATAAGAAGTAGATTACAACGGGATTGCTGACTACTGGATTGGTGAGACTATTTGCAAAAACCTAATGTGAATTCCTATGTAAAAAATTCTTTCATTTAAAAACAACATTTTCTCCCAAGTGTCGTCCTTTTAGAAAATGGTAACAGAGTGATTGCTTAAAACAAAATTAAATTGGCATCATCAATTTCACTCCAAAACCTGGCAGCATTATTCAGCGTTGCATTATATTTAGTAATAACTCTAGGATTATTAGCTGCTTGCAGCACAATGGGAATCAATAGCAACTGGTCTCTTCATGAAATCTAACCCGGCCTGACCCTGGCACCATAATACACGTCTCCTCATTACTCTGAATCGAAATCATGCGGCAAAATGTGCCACAAACTCCATAAATATAATATTAAACAGTCTTATACTTAAAGAGGCAGTGCCACAACATTAAAGGTGTGGGATCACTGTATTAAAGGGACAGGCTCACTGTATGTACAGGGTGGACTCATTACATTAATGGGGCACATCACTGTATTAAAGGAGGGGGCTTGCCCTTTATAATGAGGCATGGTTGCTGTAGTAATGGGTGAGGTCACTGTATTAAAACAACAACAACTTGTTGATATACCTATCAATTCATCCAATGAAAAGCGACGAGTTAAGAAAGTAACTATAGGTTTTTATTGGCTAAATAACAGAGCCCACCCTCGTGGGTGATCGGATCCAACAAGGAGGAATACCAGCCAGTCGACCACCTTTATACCTGGGCAGGTAGGTGGAGCCATGGGCGGAGTCAGCAGTGGTCAGCCCAGGTATAACAGCGTGACAAGAGGCGACCTCGTGTAGTGATACAACAGTGTAAACAGTGATAACCATAGTGTAACGATATAACAGTGATAACTATAGTGTAACGATAGTGAACGATAAAAGTGGTTTACCACATTCACCCCTTGTTTAGATTTGAGTCCGGCGGGGTGAAGTGTACTACCAGTTCGGGTATGTCAGTCTGTCCGGAGGCCTCGTAAGCCTTTCTGATCGTCGCAGCAGCGGCGGCGGTGATGCAGTATCCGACGTTAATGCTGGTGTCTGCGTGGTCGGCGAAGGCTCGTGGGGTTCCGGCATGCCGTCTACCTGGGCTGGATTTGGGGGGGTGGTGGGGGGTAACGGTGGTGTCTCAGGGGTGCCCGAGGGTGCAAGGTCTCGTAAGGAGACTGTGTCCTCCCGCCTGTCTGGGTATGCCACATAGGCGTACTGGGGGTTGGCGTGCAGGAGGTCCACCCTCTCAACCAGGGGGTCCGTTTTATGGGCCCTCACGTGCTTTCGCAGCAAGACGGGCCCCGGAGAGGTCAGCCAGGTTGGTAGTGTGGTTCCCGTAGTCGGCTTCCTGGGGAAAACAAACATTCGTTCATGGGGGGTGGCGTTAATGGCAGTGCAAAGCAGTGACCGGATGGAGTGCAGCGCTGCCGGGAGGACCTCCTGCCAGCGAGAGGTTGGGAGGCCCTTAGACTTTAAGGCTAAGAGAACGGCCTTCCAGACAGTCGCGTTCTCTCTTTCCACCTGGCCGTTCCCCCGGGGGTTGTAGCTGGTGGTCCTGCTTGCAGCAATACCTCTCGCTAGTAGGAACTGACGGAGTTCCTCGCTCATGAAGGAGGAGCCCTGGTCGCTATGTATATAGTTCGGGAACCCGAACAAGGCGAAGAGGTCGTTCAGGCATCTGATGACCGTGGTACTGGTCATGTCTGGGCAGGGGAAGGCGAAGGGGAAACGGGAGTACTCATCAATAATGTTGAGGAAGTACACATTACGGTCAGAGGACGGGAGGGGCCCCTTAAAATCGATGCTCAAGCGCTCGAAGGGGCGGGTGGCCTTGATCAGGCTTGCTCTGTCCAGCCTAAAGAAATGCGGTTTGCACTCGGCACAGGTCTGGCAGTTCCTGGTCATGGTCCTGACCTCCTCGATGGAGTAGGGCAGGTTGCGGGCCTTAATGAAGTGGTAAAGTCTGGTGACCCCGGGGTGGCAGAGGTCGTTGTGGAGGGTCTGCAGTCTATCACTTTGCACGCTGGCGCATGTACTTCGTGATAGAGCATCTGGGGGTTCGTTCAGTTTACCAGGCCGGTATAAGACATCATAATCATAGGTGGAGAGCTCGATTCTCCACCTCAAGATCTTGTCGTTCTTGATTTTGCCCCTCAGCTTGTTATTAAACATAAAGGCGACCGAACGTTGGTCGGTGAGGAGGGTAAATCGTTTGCCTGCCAGGTAATGCCTCCAGCGTCGTACAGCCTCCACGATCGCCTGGGCCTCCTTCTCGACCGAAGAGTGTCGGATCTCGGGGCCCTGGAGGGCCCTTGAGAAGAAGGCCACTGGTCTCCCCTCCTGGTTAAGGGTTGCAGCCAGGGCAAAGTCGGATGCATCGCTCTCCACTTGGAAAGGGATAGACTCATCCACCGCGTGCATTGTGGCCTTAGCAATGTCTCCCTTAATGAGGGAGAAGGCTGCGCACGCTTCTGCCGTCAGGGGGAAGGAGGTGGACTTCATGAGGGGTCTGGCTTTGTCCGCATAATTGGGCACCCATTGGGCATAGTAGGCAAAGAGCCCCAGGGTTCTCCTCAGCGCCTTTGGACAGTGGGGGAGGGGAAGCTCCATGAGGGGGCACATTCTTTCGGGGTCGGGGCCGATGACTCCGTTCTCTACTACGCAGCCGAGGATGGCAAGGCGCGAGGTGTTAAACACACATTTCTCCTTATTGTAGGTGAGGTTCAGCCGCTGGGCCGTACGGAGGAATCTCTCCAGATTAGCATCGTGGTCCTGCCGGTCACGGCCGCAGATGGTGACATTATCTAGATAGGGGAACGTGGCTTGCAGCCCGTTCTGGTCAACCATCCGGTCCATCTCCCTTTGGAAGACCGAAACCCCGTTGGTGACGCCGAAGGGAGCCCTCAGGAAGTGGTAGAGGCGGCCATTCGCCTCAAAGGCGGTATACTGGCGGTCCTCAGGGCGGATAGGGAGTTGGTGATAGGCCGACTTAAGGTCGATGGTAGAGAATACGCGGTACTGTGCAATCTGATTGACCATATCAGATATGCGGGGAAGGGGTTATGCGTCCAGCTGGGTGTACCGGTTTATGGTTTGGCTGTAGTCGATGACTAGGCGGTTTTTATCGCCGGTCTTGACGACTACGACCTGAGCGCGCCAGGGGCTGTTGCTCCTCTCGATGATGCCCTCCTTCAGGAGGCGCTGCACTTCAGAGCTAATAAAAGCTCTGTCCCCGGCGCTGTACCGCCTGCTCTTGGTGGCGACGGGTTTACAGTTGCGGGTGAGGTTGGCGAGCAGGGAGGGAGGCGGGACCCTGAGGGTGGATAGGCCGCAGGTGGTACGCGGTGGGCGGTTTAAAGGCTGCTGGTTGTCGACTGTGAGTGGGGGGAGGGGTCCACCGTATGCTAGAGTGACACTTTGAAGGTGGGATTGGAAATCCAGCCCTAGTAGGACGGCAGCGCAGAGTTGGGGCAGGACGAGAAGTTTAAAAGTTTTATACTCCGTGCCCCTAACCGACAGGGTCACAACACAGTAGCCGCTGATGTCTGCAGAGTGGGACCTAGACGCCATCGAGACCCAGTTGCGCGTTGGCCGGACAGTGAGGGAGTAGTGGCTCACTGTGTCTGGATGGATGAAGCTCTCCGTGCTTCCGCTGTCGAACAGGCAGGTCGTGGCGTGGCCGTTTACTTCGATGTCCATCATGGCCTTGGACATCTGATGCGGGCGAGCTTGGTCCAGTGTGACGGAGGCTAGTGTATGGCTGAGCGAGCTGCTGTAGTCTGCGGGTGAGGCGGTGGTCGGGTCTGGAGGCGAGGTGGCGGTCGAGTGTGGTGGGTAAAATGGCGGCGCCCACGAGGTGGGGTAAGATGGCGGAGAAGATGGCTGCCCCCACAACTCACATGTGGCACTGCTGGTGTCGGTGGCCTTGATCAAAGATGGCCGCCCCCACGACTCACATGAGGGGATACTGGCATCTGTGGCCTTGAGAAAAAGATGGCCGCCCCCACAGCTCACATGAGGCACTGCTGGTGTCTGTGGCTCTCCCTCTGCAGGCCTTAGCGAAGTGGCCTTTCTTCTGGCAACTGGAGCAAGTCGCGTTTCTCGCAGGGCAGCGCGACCTCGGGTGTTTCGCCTGGCCGCAGAAGAAGCAGCCGGCGGCCCGATCGCGGGGGTCCGATGTCGCAGCCGGTACCGGGGGTGGCGGTCCCGATCGGGTCCGGGACGCCAACGCTGAGGTAGGTCCCAGGGGCGGCACTGCGAGGGGTATTGCGGTCGGGGTCGGTCCCGAGTCCCAGGGTCGCGAATTACAGTACCTGGAGTACGCCTCGAGGTCCCAATGGGCCACTTCTAGGGAGCGAGCGAGGGCTGCAGCTGTGTTCAGGTCGAGGTCCTTTGCTTCAAGCAGTCTTTGCCGTGAGTAGTCGGACCGCAGGCCTTTCACGAAGGCATCGCGGATATTATCTTCAGTATTTTCTGCCGCCGTTACCGCTTTAAAGTCACAGTCCCTGCCGAGTGTTTGTAGCGCCCGTAAAAATTCATCTACAGACTCTCCTGGCTGTTGCGGGCGGGATCTTAGGAGATGTCTGGCATACATGGAATTTACCGGGCTCCGGTACTGTTGTTTCAGCAGGTTGATGGCGGCCTCGAATGTAGTAAGGTCCCGGATGAGTGCGAATACTTTAGGGCTCACTTGGGCGGTCAGAACTCTTAGCTTGGATCTCTGAGGCACGCCGGATTCTCCCAGGTAGGATTCGAAACAGCTCAGCCAGTGTTCGAAGTCGAGGGCTGAGTTTGCTGCCTGTGGGTTTAGATCCAGGTACGGTGGTCGGAGGGCTCGCAGCCAGGCCGGCTGCTGTGGCTGTTGTAGCTGGGCGTCTGACTGGTCGTTTGGCTGCTCCGTTGACTGGTCGTTTGGCTGCTCAGGTAACGACATTTTAAAATTTAGCCAATAAAATTGATATACCTATCAATTCATCCAATGAAAAGCGACGAGTTAAGAAAGTAACTATAGGTTTTTATTGGCTAAATAACAGAGCCCACCCTCATGGGTGATCGGATCCAACAAGGAGGAATACCAGCCAGTCGACCACCTTTATACCTGGGCAGGTAGGTGGAGCCATGGGCGGAGTCAGCAGTGGTCAGCCCAGGTATAACAGCGTGACAAGAGGCGACCTCGTGTAGTGATACAACAGTGTAAACAGTGATAACCATAGTGTAACGACATAACAGTGATAACCATAGTGTAACGATAGTGAACGATAAAAGTGGTTTACCACACTTGTATTTATATAGCGCCTTTGACATAGTAAAATGCCCCAAGGCGCTTCACAGGAACGATTATCAAATAAAATTTGACACCGAGCCACATAAGGAGATATTAGGACAGGTGACCAAAAGTTTGGTCAAAGAGGTAGGTTTTAAGGACCGTCTTAAAGGAGGAGAGAGAGGCGGAGAGGCGGAGAGGTTTAGGGAGGGAGTTCCAGAGCTTAGGGCCTAGACAGCTGAAGGCACGGCCGCCAATAGTGGGGCGAAGGGAGTGGGAGATGGAGTAGAGGCCAGAATTGGAGGAGCGCAGAGATCTCAGAGGGTTTTAGGGATGGAGGAGGTTACAGAGATAGGGAGGGGAGAAGAGGCCATGGAGGGATTTGAAAACAAGGATGAGAATTTTAAAATTGAGGCGTTGCCAATGTAGGTCAGCGAGCACTGGGGTGATGGGTGAACGGGGTCCAATTTCTACCCAATGAGTTCGAATCCCATAAGGACACGTTGTGAAATTGGACTCAACACATTTGGTGATTTGTGGGCTGGCACCAGATAAAATTAACCTGAAAACTGCCAGATTGTTGTAAAAACCCAACTAGTTTACTGATGTCCTTCAGAGAAAGGAACTTGCCATCTCTATCATTCATGCAAAAGATGTCACTGAAACTGCCCTGAAACACTCGCAAGTAAGGGTCCTTGGCAACGTTTAGTCTGCATGTTGATCGAACTGGAGTGGGAAAGGGTGTACTCCAGGGGTCAATGCTGGGTTCATTTTGATCTATAGGAGTTTGACAACAGGGAGCAGGCTTGCAAAAGACTTTGAGAAGACATAGGAATTGTAGTGGAATGGGCAGACAGGAGGCAGCTACAGTTTAATGTGGTTAAGTGAGAGGTTATACATTGTGGGAGGAAAAATTAAGAATGGGAGTAAGCACTCAATGGAAAGACACTGAACGTGGTGGATTATCAGAGAAACCTTGGGTGCAAATATAGAATTCCTTGAATAGCAGTTTGAGAAATTTAATTCAGTTTAAACAATTTGGAAATAAGAAGCTGGTCTCAGTAAAAGTGACCCTGAAGCTGTCGGATTGTCGTAGAAACCCACTTGGTTCACTAATGTCCCTTAGGGAAGGAAACCTGCTGTCCTCACCCGGTCTGGGCCTGTATGTGACTCCAGTCCCACACCAACGTGGTTGACTCTTAACAGCCCTCTGAAAAGGCCCAGCAAGACACTCAGGGCTAGATTTTCAGTCGCTTGCGCCAGCAGTTAGCGCCTTAAGAGAAGTGATTTCCGGGCGCTATGCGTGTAGCGCCCAGGCGCAGCGCAGTTTGCGCCCTGCCCCAAATTAAGTTGCCCGTTAGCGCCGGCGCAAAGTTTAGCGCCCGCCCGGATGCGCGCGCAGAAAATGATGTCACATCCTCGTGCAACGCCCTTTGGCCGCCCCGATTGCAAACTTCAGTCAGACCGCCCCATTGTGCGGCGGGCGGCCGGAGCGTTTGGAAAAAGGAATGCAACACAACCAGCACGGGCCCCGGGGGGCGCTAATTAAAGGGAACGTCCTCTCCAGTATAAAGGCCATCCTTTTTTCAGAAAACAGTCTTGTGCAACGCATTTCTGGAGACACAACAAGGAGGATAGCTAACTGGTTTCAAGCAGCAAGAGCCAGGTATTTTTGGACTCAGGCCATAGCGCTGCAAGTGGCCATTTGGAAATTAGACTGTTTGCCAGGATTTGATGGGGGCTGCATGGGGTGCCAACGCGCAGCTGCAGCGCCATGTCCGTAGGGCTCGCAGACGCATTGTGAGAGGGGCAGCCCTGGCTGGAGGCAGAGGGGGCTACAGGCGTCAGCCACGTAGGCCTTACCCAGTCAGGCTATACCGCCAGCAGCGCTCCTACCTAAACATGAGTGCCGCGCGATGTGTTAGAAGGCTCCGATTCTGAAAGGAGGTGATTGCAGAGATCTGCCACCTGCTTCGCCGAGATCTGCGGCCAAAGCTCAGGTGCAGGACGTCTCTGTCGGTGGAAGTGAAGGTGACGGTGGCATTGAACTTCTATGCCACCGGCTCCTTCCAATACGCTGCTGGGGACATAGCAAACATCTCCCAGTATGGCGCGCATCGCTGCATCCGCCACGTGACCGAAGCACTGTTCAGAAGGAGAAGCCAATTCATCTCCTTCCCCATGGCCCTCGAGAGCCAGCATCAGCGCGCATTGGGATTTGCCAGACTCGGGGAATTCCCCTTGGTGCAGGGCGCCATTGACTGTACGCATGTGGCTTTGCGGGCCCCTCTGGAGCATGGCGAGCAGTATCGCAACAGGAAGGGCTACCATTCTCTGAATGTGCAGCTGGTATGTGACCACAAGCAGCGCATCATGGCAGTCAATGCCAGCTTCCCAGGCAGCAGCCACGATGCCTTTATCCTGCGGCAGAGTACTGTGCATGACATGTTCCAGGCACAGCCTCCCCCAAGAGGATGGCTACTCGGGGACAAAGGCTATCCTTTGTGCACCTGGCTCATGACCCCGCTCCGCGCGCCCAGGACCGCTGCTGAAGAGGCCTACAACGAGAGCCATCAAACCACCCGCAACATCATCGAGCTAACTATTGGGGTCCTCAAGCAGCGGTTCCGCTGCCTTGATCGCTCCGGAGGAGCTCTCCAGTATTCGCCGGACCGGGTCTCCCAATTTGTGGTGGTTTGCTGCATGCTACACAACCTGGCTATCCGCAGGACTCAGGCACTGCCACCTGACGTTGGACCACCACCTCAGGAGGAGGAGCAGGAGGAGCATGAGGAGGAGGAGGAGGAGGAGGAGCAGGAGTACGTTCCCAGGAGGGAGCGACCAGGGCCAAGGGCCGCACGACGCCACCTTATTACATGGTACTTCTAAGCCCCCTGTCAGGGAATGGCCAGGGGCCATGAGGGAAGATGAATGCAGCCGCTCCGCAAGCCCTCAGCCGGCGAAGCCAACAAACACTAAGAAGAACAACCATGGAGACTGCATGAATAAAGATAATTTTTTATTGCACAAAAATGAAAAGCCCTTCCCACATGAATCCCCAAAAACAATAAACGGGCCGCACAAAAAGCCCAACAAACGACTCACTCCCACAAACTGGGGAGGAGTCACTCCACCTTTCTTCAAACCGGGCCTCAACGTCAGCCTAACGCAAAAAATAAGCCCTCCAACAACACAACCATGGCCAAAATAAAGATGGCCACCGCCATATTAAAGGAAAGCTGCCCACACCCTCTACTGAGTGGCCCGCGAGGGCGAGACCTTGGCCAGCCTTTTGCCTCCCCTGCCCGGCCTGCTGCTCCTTCGCAAGCTCTGCCCAGTGGCTGCTGCGAGGCTGGGGGAAGGCGCCTGAGGCTCAGATGCCCTTCCGCCAGATGCCGCTGGGGGGCGGCCTACACAGCGTTTGGGCCTCGAGGGGCCGTCTGCTGAGTGGCGCACCTGAGCCTGGCCACCATCAGCTGCAGCCGCTTGCCCTTGACGCCCCAGAGGGGGAATGGCGGCGACGGATGGCGCAATGTGGGCCAGCTGGCGTCTGGGATGCGCTGGCTGGTGCTGTGGCGCGGTGGCACTCGGCCGGGCCCGCACTGCAGGATCCGCAGCAATCAGCCGACGGGCGGCTTGCTGGGATGGTCCAGCGCGGCGGCTGCCCTGGCGATGCCTGCCTGAGACAGCGCGTGTGGCAGCAGTGAGTGGCCCTGTGGTCCTGGTGTGCGCGCGCATCACATCCGCCAGGGTCTTGACGGCATCAGTCAGCATGCGGCCACTCGCGGCAGTTGCTGCCCCGAACTCGCGCACACTGGTCGCCAGCGACTCGATGGCCTCAGGCATGCACCCCACCACGCTCATGAGCTCCGTGTGGCGCCGGTCCGAGTCGTCGGCCATCTTATCCAGCTTCCGCACCTCCTCCGAAGTGAAGGTGTCCGGACTGGAGTCGCGACTCTCCCGCTGGGGAGGAGGGGGCCGAACTAGGGGACCCTTGCCGCGTTGGTGACGGCGAGTGTGCCGAGCAGCAGCACTCCCCTCTGATCCTTCCCCCCTTTGGGGGGAAGGCCGCGGGCCACGCGCACGGCTGCTGGGTGGCTGGACGCCACTGGTCCCAGAAGCTGCATTGCCCTGCGACAGTTCCTCCAGGCACTCGTCCAGTGAGGAGGTGTCAAGCATTTCCTCCTCTCCTGCGGGACGTGACTGTTCCCCCGAAGGTCCGGCTTGCTCCTCCTCCTCCTCCTGGTCGGAGGTGCTGTCACTGGCAGCTTCAGGGTCCTGGTCGTCACCAGCTGAAAGCAGGAATGCACAAGAGTAGCTTCAGAGTGAGGAGACGGCGTCAGCGAGGGAGTTAGGACTGGTGGGATTCAGCGCATTGGTGGGACAGTGGCAAAGGAGGTAGCTCGGATGGGCCAGTGCGACGCCAGAGGGCCAAAAGGCGAGGTCCTTACCATTGCCGGGCAGTGGAGGGTCGGATACACCGCACGCTGTGGGGACAATCACACGGGCTCCCATGAGCACACACACGCGCTCCTCCAGCCGAGTGAGCTTCTGCAGCTTGGCGCGGCCACCCCTGGCACGGGCCTGGTGATTAAACGCTACTTTAGCCTGCAAGAGAAAGGACGGGCTGTAAGTGCGCAGTGAAGCCCTGATGTAGTGTGCACTGCCTCCCATGGTGGAATAGCTTGGACAGAGTGAAGCCCTGATGTAGTGTGCACTGCCTCCCATGGTGGAATAGCTTGGACAGAGTGAAGCCCTGATGTACTGTGCACTGCCTCCCATGGTGGAATAGCTTGGACAGAGTGAAGCCCTGATGTACTGTGCACTGCCTCCCATGGTGGAATAGCTTGGACAGAGTGAAGCCCTGATGTACTGTGCACTGCCTCCCATGGTGGAATAGCTTGGACAGAGTGAAGCCCTGATGTACTGTGCACTGCCTCCCATGGTGGAATAGCTTGGCCAAAGTGTAGAGTGCCGAATGGCCATTTGATGCTCATGACTGTCCCAATGCTGCTGGCTGAGGGCTGGCCAATAGGACTTTCAGGTCCCTTTGCCCATCATGCCAGGTGTACATGCAAGAATGAGCAGGAGACTGGAAAGGCTACTCACCTTCACAATCCTGGTCAGATCGTTGTATTTTTTACGGCATTGTTTGTGGGTCCTGGGGGCCTCGCCGGTGAACGTCACCCTCTGGGCGATCTGCTTCCAGGCTTTGGTGTAGTCATAGAAACATAGAAACATAGAGATAGGAACAGGAGTAGGCCATTCGGCCCTTCGAGCCTGCTCCGCCATTCAATGAGATCATGGCTGATCTTCGTCTGAGATCATAGCTGATCTTACCAGTTCAGTACCCCGTCCCCGCCTTTTCTCCGTAACCCTTAATCCCCTTAGCCTTCAGAAATATATCCAATTCTCTCTTGAAAATATTTATTGAATTAGCCTTCACAGCCCTCTGTGGCAGGGAATTCCACAGGCTCACCACTCTTTGAGTGAAGAAATTCTTCCTCATCTCTGTTTTAAATGATTTGCCTGCTATTTTTAGACTGTGGCCCCTGGTTCTGTGCTCCCCGGCCATTGGAAACATTCTCTCTGAATTCAGCCTGTCCAGGCCTGCCATAATTTTATATGTTTCAATGAGATCCCCTCTCAATCTTCTAAACTCCAGTGAGTACAAGCCCAAACTATTTAATCTCTCTTCGTAGGTCATTCCCGCCATTCCAGGTATCAGCCTGGTGAATCGCCGTTGCACTCTTTCCATGGCAAGAACATCCTTCCGCAGATGGGGCGACCAAAACTGTACACAATACTCCAGATGCGGTCTCACCAGCACCTTGTACAGCTGTAGTAAGGTATCCCTATTCCTATACTCGAACCCCCTTGATATGAAGGCCAACATACCATTTGCCTTCTTAATCGCCTGTTGCACCTGCATGCTCTCCTTCAGTGACTGGTGCACAAGAACACCCAGGTCCCTCTGCACTTCCCCATCTCCCAATCTATTGCCATTTAGATAATAATCTACCCTCCTGTTTTTACCCCCAAAGTGGATAACCTCGCATTTATCCACATTATAGTGCATCTGCCACGTATCCGCCCATTCCCCCAACCTGTCCAAATCGCACTGTAGCCTCCTGACATCCTCATCAGAGCCCACCCCTCCTCCTAGTTTAGTGTCGTCAGCGAATTTGGAAATATTGCATCCAATTCCCTGATCCAGATCATTTATATATATTGTGAACAGCTGGGGTCCCAGGACAGATCCTTGCGGCACCCCACTGGTCACTGCCTGCCACTCCGAAAATGAGCCGTTTATTCCAACTCTCTGTTTTCTATCCGCCAGCCAGTTCTCTATCCACGTTAATACTTTGCCCCCAATTCCATGAGCCTTAATTTTGCATGATAATCTTTTGTGTGGAACCTTATCGAAGGCTTTCTGGAAGTCAAGGTACACCACATCCACTGGCTCTCCCCCATCTATTTTACCAGTTACTTCCTCAAAAAATTCCAGCAGATTAGTCAAACACGATTTACCCTTTGTAAATCCATGTTGACTCTGTCCGATCCTTTCCCCATTTGTCAAGTGCTCCGCTATTTTATCCTTAATAATGGACTCTAGCATTTTGCCCACAACCGATGTAAGGCTTACTGGTCTATAATTCCCTGCTTTCTCTCTACCCCCCTTTTTAAATATTGGGGTAACATTAGCTACCCTCCAATCCACGGGTACTGTTCCCGAGTCAATGGAGTTCCGGAAGATGATCCTTAGAGCATCTGCTATCTCCAGGGCCACCTCCTTAAGTACCCTAGGATGTAGTTTATCAGGCCCCGGGGATTTGTCGGCCTTCAGTCCCCTCAACTTACCCAACACCATATCCCTAGAGATGCTAATTTCTGTCAGCTCCTCCCTCTCATTAGTCCCTAT
The DNA here is from genome assembly GCF_052327205.1 of Somniosus microcephalus. Classification (NCBI taxonomy): domain Eukaryota; kingdom Metazoa; phylum Chordata; class Chondrichthyes; order Squaliformes; family Somniosidae; genus Somniosus; species Somniosus microcephalus. Next base: position 3,508,565 of record NC_140994.1, on the reverse strand, counting down.
GTTTGTCGATATTCCTGGGAGGTTATTTGTGTCCTCCTTTGTGAATACAGAACCAAAGTATGAGTTTAATTGGTCTGCCATTTCCTTATTCTCCATTATATATTCTCCCGAATCGGACTGCAAGGGACCGACTTTAAGTTTATAAATAGGAACATAGTCATGGTGGGTTGGATTCCTCCCACTCTCTGGAAACAAGATCTTGCGCCTCACCTCCAGAGCTGTGACCATTATGTCCAGATCACCCTCTGAGAAGCGCAGGGCACGCTGACGGGCCTTCTCTGGCGTTGCCATGACTCCCTGGGGCTGAGCAGCAGTGTTGAGGCCTCTTTGCAAGGCTGCAGTGTGCAGGGCGTGGCAGCAGACCAATTCGTCCCTTCCCCCTTTAACAGCTGGTCGGCACCACGGGGTCTGCTGTCAGTGCAAAAATGACCGCACCCGCGCTGCGCCCCGCCTGGGCGCTATCCCTCTGGACCGCCGGCTTAGCGCCTAAAGGTAGGAGTGGAACGCCTCTTTTAGCGCTCCACCACTCTCTTAGGGCGAAGCCACTGAATTTCCGGCAACGGGGCGCTACTTTGGGGCGGGCGCTAACTTCGGGCGGGCGCTAAGGTTAGCGCCCCAAAACTGTCTATACTGAAAATCTAGCCCTCAGTTCTTTCCTGGGTAATTGGAATGGGCAATAAGTGCTGGCCTTACCAGTGATGCCCACATCCCGAGAATGAATAAAGAAAGTGCAAGTGTAGAAATAAAGCCATAAAATCCAACAGCGTTTTAAGTTTATAAATAGGAACATAGAGTACAAGAACAAGATATTTATTAGACCACAGTTAGAGACTGTGTGCAGTTTTTGGGCACCTCATTATAGAAAAGACATTAAAGTTATAGAGAGCGTACAGCGTAGATTCACCAGGATGATGCCAGGGATGGTAGACTATAGTGATGAGGAAAGACTGGAGATACTGGGACTGTTTCCACTGGAGCAGAGTAGGTTAAGAAGAGATTTACATAGGATTACACAGGATATACGGCACAGAAACAGTTTATGCTCCACTCGAGCCTCCTCCCGTCTTTCCTCATCTAAATCTATCAGCATAACCCTCTATTCCCTTCTCCCTCAGATGCTTGTCTAGCCTCCCCTTAAATGCATCGATACTATTCGCTTCAACCACTCCCTGTGGTAGCGAGTTCCACATTCTCACCACTCTCTGGGTAAAGAAGTTTCTTCTGAATTCCCTGTTGGATTTCTTGGTGTTTATCTTATATTGAGGCCTCTAGTTATGCTCTTCCCCACAAGTGGAAACATTCTCTCTGTATCCACTCTATCAAAACCTTTCATAATTTTAAAGACCTCTATTAGGTCGCCGCTCAGCCTTCTTCTTTCAAGCGAAAAGAGACCCAGCCTGTTCATCCTTTCCTGATATGTATACCCTCGCATTTCTGGTATCATCCTTGTAAATCTTCTCTGCACCCTCTCCAGTGCCTCTATATCCTTTTTATAATATGGTGACCAGAACTGTACGCAATACTCCAAGTGTGGTCTAACCAAGGTTCGATACAGGTTTAGCATAACTTCCCTACTTTTCAATTCTATCCTTTGAGAAATAAACCCTAGTGCTTGGTTTGCTTTTTTTATGGCCTTGCTAACCTGTGTCACAACTTTTAGTGATTTGTGTATTTTACTCCGAGATCCCTTTGTTCCTCTACCCCACCTAGACTCGCACCCTCCAAGTGATAAGAGACCTCCCTATTCTTCCTACCAAAATGTAATACCTCACATTTATCTGTGTTGAACTTCATTTGTCAATTATATGCCCATTCTGCAAGTTTATTAATGTCCTCTTTTAGCTTGTTGCTGTCCTCCTCCATATTGACTAACCTCCTCAATTTGGTGTCATCTGCAATTTTAGAAATTGTGTTTTTGATTCCGAAGTCTAAATCGTTAATGTAAATTGTGAACAGCAGTGGTCCCAGCACTGATCCCTGTGGAACACCACTACCCACCTTCTGCCACTGTGAAGCTACCGTTCACTCCCACACTCTGCCTTCAGTCCTGAAGCCAGCCAGCAATCCATTCTGCTACTTGTCCCCTGACTCTGCATTCTCTGACCTTGTTCATCAGTCTATTATGGGATACCTTATCGAAGGCCTTTTGAAAATCCAGATAAATTACATCTACTGCATTACCATTGTCTACTCTCTCTGTTACCTCTTCAAAAAAATCAATAAGTTTGGTCAAGCAAGACTTTCCCTTTTGAAATCCATGCTGACTATTCATTATTATATTTTTTGGTTTCTAGATGTTCTTCTACTTTCTTCTTTAGTCGGGATTCCATTATTTTTCCTACCACCAATGTTGAGCTGACTGGTCTATAATTCCCTGGACATGTTTTATCCCCCTTCTTAAATATTGATATTACATTAGCTATCCACCAGTCCTCTGGCACTACACCTTTTCTAATGAATTATTAAATATGTGTAGTAATGCCTCTGCTAACTCTTCCCTATATTCTTTTAAAATGCGCGGATGCAATCCATCTGGACCAGTGACTTTATCCTCTGAGTTTGATTAATTTATTTAATATATTCCATTTTTTATTTTAAATGCGCTTATCTCATTACTAAACTCATCATCCAATGTCATGTCCACTTGTTCTATCTCCCTGGTAAATACTGAAGCAAAATAATTATTTAATATTTCTGCCATCTCTCTATCGTTACCTGTGGTATTATCCTGACTACCCCTTAATGATCCTATTCACATCCCAACCTCCCTTTTTTTATTGATATGCCTATAAAATATTTTAATTGTTTTTTGTTCCTTGATAATTTAATTTCATAGTTCCTCCTTGCCTCCCTAATTGTTTTTTTGACTTCTCTCCTAATCTTTTCGTATTCTCCCTTATATTTTTCTTGCACTCTGTTGAACACCATTTTAAATGTTTCCCATTGCTGTTCTACAAAAGGTAAATCGTGCTTGACTAATCTACTGGAGTTTTTTGAGGATGTAACTGGTAGAATAGATAAGGGAGAACCAGTGGATGTGGTGTATCTGGACTTTCAGAAGGCTTTCAATAAGGTCCCGCATAAGAGATTGGCATGCAAAGTTAAAGCACATGGGATTGGGGGTAAGGTACTGACTTGGATAGAGAACTGGTTGGCAGACAGGAAGCAAAGAGTTGGAATAAACGGGTCTTTTTCTGAGTGGCAGGCAGTGACTAGTGGGGTACTGTAGGGATCGGTGCTAGGACCCCAGCTATTCACAATATATATTAATGATCTAGATGAGGGAACTAGATGTAATATCTCCAAGTTTGCAGATGACACAAAGCTGGGTGGGCGTGTGTGCTGTGAGGAGGATGCAGAGAAACTCCAGTATGATTTGGACAGGTTGGGTGATTGGGCAGATGCATGGCAGATGCAGTATAATGTGGATAAATGCGAGGTTATCCACTTTGGTGGCAAAAACAGGAAGACAGATTATTATCTGAACGGCAATAGATTGGGAAAAGGGGAAGTGCAATGAGACCTGGGTGTCCTTGTGCACCAGTCGCTGAAGGTAAGCATGCAGGTGCAGCAGGCGGTTTAGAAGGCAAATGGTATGTTGGCCTTCATAGCGAGAGGATTCGAGTACAGGAGCAAGGATGTCTTGCTGCAGTTGTACAGGGCCTTGGTGAGACCACACCATGAGTATTGTGTGCAGTTTTGGTCACCTTATCTGAGGAACGATGTTCTTGCCATGGAGGGAGTGCAGCGATGATTCACCAGACTGATGATACCTGGGATGGCAGGAATGATGTATGAAGAGAGATTGGGTCGATTAGGCTTATATTCGCTGGAGTTTAGAAGAATGAGAGGGGATCTCATTGAAACTTATAAAATTCTAACAGGACTAGACAGACTAGATGCAGGAAGGATGGTGGGGGAGTCCAGAACCAGGGGTCACAGGCTAAGGATAAGGGGTAAGCCATTTAGGACTGAGATGAGGAGGAATTTCTTCACCCAGAGAGTGGTGAACCTGTGGAATTCTCTACCAAAGAAGGCAGTTGAGGCCAACTTATTAAATATATTCAAGAAGGAATTAGATATATTTCTTAAGGCTAAAGTGATCAAGGGATATGGGGAGAAAGCAGGGACAGTGTACTGAATTTGGATGATCAGCCATGATCTCATTGAATGGCGGAGCAGGCTGGAGGGGCCGAATGGCATACTCCTGCTCCTATCTTCTATGTTTCTATGTTTCTATTTTACATTGCTGTTTGCCAATATTGTTGCCCATTTTTTTTCCCCAAGTTCTATTCTCAGCCCCTCAAAAATCAGCTTTTCTCCAATCTATTAACCTGGTTTTCATCATACTTATGTCCTTCTCAGTTATCATCTTAAAACTTATTATATTATGGTCACTACTGCCTATATGTTCCTCCACCTTTACTTCTCTTATCTGCTCTGATTCATTCCCCATTATTAGATCCAATAGCGAATCCTCCCTTGTTGGGCTTTTTACATATTGGGTTAGAAAGGAGTCCTGTAGACATTGTAGGAACTCCATTCCCTTATCCCCTTTACCCCTTTACCTACCTCTTCTGTCCAATTAATATTGGAGTAGTTGAAATCCCCCATGATTATTCTAAGTTTTTTACTAATTTCCCTAATTTGTCTGCATATTTCTTCCTCCACCTCCCTTCCACTATTAGGTGGTCTGTAGATTATGCCTATTAGTGTGATTGATCCTTTATTATATTTTATTATCTCTATTCATATGGATTCTATTGTTGTCTTGCTGATATCTGCGTCACTTTTTTCTGCTGCCATTATGTTATCCCTAATAAGTACAGCTACTCCACCTCCCCTTTTTCCCTCCCTATCTATTCTAAATATGTTATACCCTGCAATGTTTAATTCCCAGTCCCGATTTTTCTGTAGCCATGCCTCAGTAATCCCTATAATGTCTGGTTCCTCGCAACGTATGATTGCCTCCAGCTCCTCTATTTTATTACGGACACTGTGTGCATTGCTGTACAGACAGTTTAATTCATTTTAATAGGATTTCCTCTCACCTTATGTATAACCATCTTTTTAGACTTCTGTTCTATAACTCTATTTATTCCCTTGCCATGAATGTCCTCCCTTACTTTATTCTTTCCTGTGCTCTTTTTTCCTGTTTTGTTTATATTTAGGCTGGTTATGTTTCTTGTAGATCCCTCCCCCCATCTTACTAGTTTAAAGCCTTTGGCACCTCCTTATTTACTCTTTCTGCTAGGACACGGGTCCCATCCCGGTTCAGGTGGAGTCCGTCCCATCGGTACAGCTCCTTCCTGTCCCAGAACTGGTGCCAGTGTCCCATGAAAAGGAACCCCTCTTTCCCACACCAGCCCCTTAGGCACGTGTTAATTCTTCTGATCTGCCTGCGTCTATGCCAATTTGCATGTGGCTCATAGAATCATACAGCACAAAAGAAGGCCATTCAGCCCATCATGCCTGTGCTGGCTCTTTGAAAGAGCTCTCCAATTAGTCCCACTCCCCCTGCTCTTTCCCCACAGCCCTGCAAATGTTTCCTTTTCAAGTATTTATCCAATTCCATTTTAAAAGTTATTATTAAATCTGCTTCCACCGCCCTTTCAGGCAGCGCATTCCAGATCACAACAACTCGCTGCATAAAAACATTTCTCCTCACCCACCTCCCTGGTTCTTTTGCCAATCACCTTAAATCTGTGTCCTTAACGTGAAGTTATCCACTTTGGTAGGAAAAATAGAAAAGCAGAGTATTTTTTAAATGGTGAGGGTTTGGGAAATGTTGGTGTTCAGAGGGACCTGGGTGTCCTTGTACACGAATCACTGAAAGTTAACATGCAGGTACAGCAAACAATTAGGAAAGCAAATGGTATGTTGGCCTCTATTACAAGAGGATTTGAGTATAAGAGTAAAGACGTCTTACTGCAATTATATAGGGCCCTGGTGAGACCACACCTGGAGTATTGTGTACAGTTTTGGTCTCCTTACCTAAGGAAGGATATACTTGTCATAGAGGGAGTGCAACGAAGGTTCACCAGACTGGTTCCTGGGATGGGGGGATTGTCCTATGAGGAGAGATTGAGTAGACTAGGCCTATATTCTCTAAAGTTTAGAAGAATGAGAGGTGATCTCATTGAAACATACAATATTCTTACAGGGCTTGACAGGGTAGATGCAGGGAGGATGTTTCCCCTGGCTGGGGAGTCCAGAACCAGGGGTCACAGTCTCAGAATAAGGGGTCGGCCATTTAGGACTGAGATGAGGAGAAATTTCTTCACTCAGAGGGTGGTGAATCTTTGGAATTCTCTAACCCAGAGGGCTGTGGAGGCTCAGTCGTTGAGTATATTCAAGACAGAGGTCGATAGATTTTTGGATATTAAGGGAATCAAGGGATATGGGGATAGTGCAGGAAGGTGGAGTTGAGGTAGAAGATCAGCCATGATCTTATTGAATGGCGGAGCAGGCTCGAGGGGCCAAATGGCCGACTCCTGCTCTTATTTCTTATGTTCTTACGTCCTCTGGTTACCGACCCTCCTGCCACTGGAAACAGTTTCTCCTTATTTATTCTATCAGCACCCCACATAACTCTGAACACCTCTATTAAATCTCCCCTTAGCCTTCTCTGTTCTAAGGAGCCATAGAGTCATAACAGCACGGAAGGAGGCCATTCGGCCCATCGAGCCCATGCCGGAGAACAACCACAGCTTCTCCAGTCTTTCCCCATAACTGAAATCCCTCATCCCTGGTACCATTCTGTGCACCAACATTCACTGTCAGAGAGCACACACCGGGTGAGTTATTGGCGGGGGGTGCTCTGGGATCTCTCAGAGCTGGAGTCGGCACCTCGAGGGGGGAGGGAAAGAGGAACAATCAGAACCGTCCAAGACTCGCATCATTCACTGTCCTCTCTCTCGGAGGCTCCCTGCCCTTTGATTAATAATTGATTCTTGTCTAAATGGCAGAACGATTAGATTTAACTGCAGCCCCCATCTTAAAATAAACTGCTCAAGGATACTACTTAGAGCTGGCCTGTAACTTAAAAAGCTTTTAAAAGGTCAGCTCATTCTGGGAGACTGTTAGTCTGAGGCCGAGGTATTTATAGAAAAGCTATATCAGGTAGCCCCATTCACAGAACGCAGCCACACACCCAGCAAGCTCATGCTCCAGGCCAACTCCCTCAGAATGAGGATCTATGGGCCTTCGATCCCAGTGTGAGAGCTTGGATTGGCCCATTGGCACCTCCAGCGGGGGTTTCACCAACCTATCCGGGGGCAGCGGGCAGCGCCCTAATTTATATATAGCTAGCGCTGCCCACTCCTCTTCACTCTCTCCTGCTGTCTATCTCTTTCTTTCATTGCCTTTGTCTATCTCTTTCTCTCTCCTTCTCTCTATGCGTCATTCTTTCTATCACTCTACATCTCTCAGCCCCTCTCTGTCTGTCTCTCTCTCAGTTGCACTCTCCTTCTGTCTCTTTCCCTCTATCTCTCTCTCTCCCTCTGTCTCTTTCCCCCTATCTCTCTCTCCCTCTGTCTCTTTCCCTCTATCTCTCTCTCCCTGTCTCTTTCCCTCTGTCTCTTTCCCTCTATCTCTCTCTCCCTGTCTCTTTCCCCCTATCTCTCCATCCCTCACTCTCTTCTCTCTCGGTCTCTTTCTCTGTCTATCTCTCTCTCTCTGTCTGTTTCACTATTTGATGCTCTCGACTTCAGTCAGTCTCTCTGCCATTCTCTGTCTCTCAGACTTGCCAACTGCCACTCACCAGAGGTTGATAGGTACTCAATGTCAGTTAGAGATTTAATGAGTTATTATATTAGTCACTTTAAAAAATAAACAGATCAATAAAGAAACATGTTTATCTGCATTTCAAATCTGTCTCACTCCTGACAATCATAAATCACACCTAGAATCGCTCCAATGACAGCTCCACTTTCTCTCATCCAGTGAATTTCTTTCTCTATCTTCTTCACTATCAACCTCGCTCTCTCACTCACATTTCTGCTGTACCTGCCCTGGGAGTGTTTGATGGGACAGTGTAGAGGGAGCTTTACTCTGTATCTAACCCGTGCTGTACCTATCCTGGGAGTGTTTGATGGGACAGTGTAGAGGGAGCTTTACTCTGTATCTAACCCGTGCTGTACCTGTCCTGGGGGTGTTTGATGGGACAGTAGAGGGAGCTTTACTCTGTATCGAACCCGTGCTGTACCTGCTCTGGGAGTGTTTGATAGGACAGTGTACAGGGAGCTTTATTCTGTATCTAACCCGTGCTGTACCTGCCCTGGGAGTGTTTGATGGGACAGTGTAGAGGGAGCTTTACTCTGTATCTAAGCCGTGCTGTACCTGCCCTGGGAGTGTTTGATGGGACAGTGTAGAGGGAGCTTTACTCTGTATCTAACCCGTGCTGTACCTGCCCTGGGAGTGTTTGATGGGACAGTGTAGAGGGAGCGTTACTCTGTATCTAACCCGTGCTGTACCTGCCCTGGGAGTGTTTGATGGGACAGTGTAGAGGGAGCGTTACTCTGTATCTAACCCGTGCTGTACCTGCCCTGGGAGTGTTTGATGGGGCAGTGTAGAGGGAGCTTTACTCTGTATCTAACCCGTGCTGTACCTGGCAGGTCTGTTTAAACACACATGCACATTAAAGGGGCAAGCCAAATAAAGTTCCACCTCAGCTGTCCTCAGGCAGTCCTCATATACCCATGAGGGGTCCCGCATGATTTAAACATTCCCTGTTCATTCTAGAAAACAATGTGAGTCACTTGGTGTAATGGTCCTGCTGTTATAAAGCAGCGCATTGACCCCATCACCACACGACTCCAGCAATCCTCCACTACACGAATATCAGGAAGAATTTTAGGAAAAAACAAAAACACTATAATTGAAGAAATGGTTGCTCCAAGCTCTTCAGAACTTGTCATATTCTGTTGGGCTTCAAAATTCCCTTTGAAAACCCCTTCAACTTAAAATAGGAGAATTGAATTTGAATGTAATCAGTTACTCAGCAGCAATGGTTATCCCACCAGCAAGCAAGACCATTCAATCCCATTTAGTAGAATTCCAGCCATTCCACATTCACACCATCAGCAGAATCCCAATGGACCCAAACCCTTTCCCACTCCCTCCCACTCGATAGAATCCCAATGGACCAAACCCTTTCCCATTCACTCCCATCTATAGAATCCCAATGGACCAAACCCCTTCCCATTCACTCCCACTCTACAGAATCCCAATGGACCAAACCCTTTCCCACTCCCTCCCACTCTATAGAATCCCAATGGACCAAACCCCTTCCTAATCACTCCCATTGTACACAATCCCAATGGACCAAACCCCTTCCTAATCACTCCCATTGTACACAATCCCAATGGACCAAACCCTTTCCCATTCACTCCCATTGTACACAATCCCAATGGACCAAACCCTTTCCCATTCACTCCCATTGTACACAATCCTAATGGACCAAACCCTTTCCCATTCACTCCCATTGTACACAATCCCAATGGACCAAACCCTTTCCCATTCACTCCCATTGTACACAATCCCAATGGACCAAACCCCTTCCTAATCACTCCCATTGTACACAATCCCAATGGACCAAACCCTTTCCCATTCACTCCCATTGTACACAATCCTAATGGACCAAACCCTTTCCCATTCACTCCCATTGTACACAATCCCAATGGACCAAACCCTTTCCCATTCACTCCCATTGTACACAATCCCAATGGACCAAACCCTTTCCCATTCACTCCCATTGTACACAATCCTAATGGACCAAACCCTTTCCCATTCACTCCCATTGTACACAATCCCAATGGACCAAACCCCTTCCCATTCACTCCCATTGTACACAATCCCAGTGGACCAAACCCTTTCCCATTCACTCCCATTGTACACAATCCCAATGGACCAAACTCTTTCCCATTCACTCCCATTGTACACAATCCCAATGGACCAAACCCCTTCCCATTCACTCCCATTGTACACAATCCCAATGGACCAAACCCCTTCCCATTCACTCCCATTGTACACAATCCCAATGGACCAAACCCCTTCCCATTCACTCCCATTGTACACAATCCCAATGGACCAAACTCCTTCCCATTCACTCCCATTGGACACAATCCCAATAGACCAAACTCCTTCCCATTCACTCCCATTGTACACAATCCCAATGGACCAAACTCTTTCCCATTCACTCCCATTGTACACAATCCTAATGGACCAAACCCTTTCCCATTCACTCCCATTGTACACAATCCCAATGGACCAAACCCCTTCCCATTCACTCCCATTGTACACAATCCCAGTGGACCAAACCCTTTCCCATTCACTCCCATTGTACACAATCCCAATGGACCAAACTCTTTCCCATTCACTCCCATTGTACACAATCCCAATGGACCAAACCCCTTCCCATTCACTCCCATTGTACACAATCCCAATGGACCAAACCCCTTCCCATTCACTCCCATTGTACACAATCCCAGTGGACCAAACCCCTTCCCATTCACTCCCATTGTACACAATCCCAATGGACCAAACCCCTTCCCATTCACTCCCATTGTACACAATCCCAGTGGACCAAACCCTTTCCCATTCACTCCCATTGTACACAATCCCAATGGACCAAACTCTTTCCCATTCACTCCCATTGTACACAATCCTAATGGACCAAACCCTTTCCCATTCACTCCCATTGTACACAATCCCAATGGACCAAACCCCTTCCCATTCACTCCCATTGTACACAATCCCAGTGGACCAAACCCCTTCCCATTCACTCCCATTGTACACAATCCCAGTGGACCAAACTCTTTCCCATTCACTCCCATTGTACGCAATCCCAATGGACCAAACCCCTTCCCATTCACTCCCATTGTACACAATCCCAATGGACCAAACCCCTTCCCATTCACTCCCATTGTACACAATCCCAGTGGACCAAACCCCTTCCCATTCACTCCCATTGTACACAATCCCAGTGGTCCCGTTAATTCCCACTGATCATCTCCTATTTCTCCCGTGTTGTTCAGTGTAATCTCTATGTTTGGTGCCATTTGTGTTTCTATTGAAAGATGAAGCGAGACAATGAACAAGTGGATTCTTTATTTGTTGGGGACAGAAAGCCAGATCCAATCTTAGAGTTGGCTGCCAAAGGTGACTGAAGATTGAGTCTGCCTCCATTAAGAGGAGTCCTCCCTGGATCTGTGCTCAGGAGCACTGGGTCACCTGGGAATGGCTTCCTTTACATGAGTGCAGTGATCGGCCCGATTTCCTGATGATCAGAATCTTCCCCTTGGAGGTCAATCCCTTGCTACGGTCATGCTCTTTATTCTACCCCCCACCCCCGCACCCTCCCCCATCCCTCAGATTCCAAATTTTCCACATCTATTCATTGAAGCATTCCGGTTGAAACGCTGGGAATTCGAGTCTGGATTTTGGTTCTCTGACCAACAGATCTGGCATGGCGTTGCGGTGGATCGGTGCGGCTCAGATCGATTTCCTATTTGAGGCAGGGTACGAGGATCTGTAGGGTCTTCTCTTTAACCGTCTGGTTCCCACAAAAACGGAAGCTATGAAGAGAAAAGCAGAGCAGGAATTGCAGAGTGCTGACACCACCGGGAATGTCCAGGTTGGGACACAGAAGATAAGTTTGTACGAGGAAAAGCTCTCAGCTGAATGGATCGCAACCTTCCAGAACACCAAGCTACCGTCTCCCCATTAGGAATATAGGAACAGGAGGAGGCCATTCAGCCCCTCGAACCTGTTCCACGATTGAATGAGATCATGGCTGATCTGTATCCTAATTCCATCCACCTGACTTGGCTCCATATCCCTTAATAATAAATCATTATTAATAATAATAATAATATCCTTCTATACTCTTGGCTAGCAAAAAAGTATTGATCTCTGATTTAAAAGTATTAATTGAGCTTGCATATCTACCCTATCAATTTCTTTCAAAATCCTAAAAATCTCAATCAAATCACCTTAACCTTCTATATTCCAGGGAATACACGACTAGTTTGTGTAATTTCTCCTCATAATCTAACCGTTGGACCCCTAGTAACACACTGGTGAATCTGCGCTGCCTCCTTCCAAGGCCAATATATCCTTCCTAATCTTATAGATAGACAGGAATATCCAAAGCACATCACCATCGACAGTGCAATACTCCTTCAGGTCTGCCCGTCCAAAAGTGCAGCACTCCCTCAGTACTGCCCCTCCGACAGTGCAGCACTCCCTCAGTACTGCCCCTCCGACAGTGCAGCGCTCCCTCAGTACTGACTCTCCGACAGTGCAGCGCTCCCTCAGTACTGCCCCTCCGACAGTGCAGCGCTCCCTCAGTACTGCCCCTCCGACAGTGCAGTGCTCCCTCAGTACTACCCCTCCGACAGTGTAGCGCTCCCTCAGTACTGCCCCTCCGACAGTGCAGCGCTCCCTCAGTACTACCCCTCCGACAGTGCAGCGCTCCCTCAGTACTGCCCTTCCGACAGTGCAGCACTCCCTCAGTACTGCCCCTCCGACAGTGTAGCGCTCCCTCAGTACTGCCCCTCCGACAGTGCAGCACTCCCTCAGTACTGCCCCTCCGACAGTGCAGCGCTCCCTCAGTACGACCCCTCCGACAGTGCAGCGCTCCCTCAGTACTGCCCCTCCGACAGTGCAGCGCCCCCTCAGTACTGACCCTCCGACAGTGCATCGCTCCCTCAGTACTGCCCCTCCGACAGTGCAGCGCTCCCTCAGTACTGCCCCTCCGACAGTGCAGCGCCCCCTCAGTACTGCCCCTCCGACAGTGCAGCGCCCCCTCAGTACTGCCCCTCCGACAGTGCAGCGCCCCCTCAGTACTGCCCCTCCGACAGTGCAGCGCCCCCTCAGTACTGCCCCTCTGACAGTGCAGCGCTCCCTCAGTACTGACCCTCCGACAGTGCAGCGCCCCCTCAGTACTGCCCCTCCGACAGTGCAGCGCCCCCTCAGTACTGCCCCTCCGACAGTGCAGCGCCCCCTCAGTACTGCCCCTCTGACAGTGCAGCGCTCCCTCAGTACTGACCCTCCGACAGTGCAGCGCTCCCTCAGTACTGACCCTCCGACAGTACGGCTCTCCTGCCAGCCTAGATTATGAGCTGAAGTCTGGATTGAGGCCTTTAATCCACAATCCTCTGAATCTGGGGTTACTAACCTGAGCTAAGCCCCACTTCGCCCGGTTCAGTCCCTGGCCTGGTTATCCTCCCCTTCCCCACCTCAGTCCTATCCCAACCTCCCTTCACTGAGAAAGCAAACACGGAGGGATTGCTCACTTACCTGGCGTGGTCCTTCCCTCGCTCCAAGGTGATGGTCTCAGCTCCGAGTTGAGGCTGAAATATGTTGATCACACTGTTGTCCCACAGAAACTTCACTACGGTGATTTCCCCCACGTCCAGTTCTGCGTCGATTAGAGCCGAGTATGTTCTGCCCGGGTGGAATTTAGCTCTGTAAAAATCAGAAAAAAAAAGAAAATTCCTTTATTTAATTCGCTCCTTTTATTTAACTGCAGGCTGCGAGGCGGGAGGTCAGGGTGTGATCCAGTGAACTGCTCAGTCCTACAGCTGGGAGGCTGCACTTGACCTCTAGCCACATCACGGAGTTTGGCCCAACCCAGCAAGAGGTCCCACATCAAAGGGAGCGAGTATCAGAAGAAAAGGGTGAAATCGCTTCATTAAGGGGTTGAATATTTTAATAAAAGCATAGAGTATTGTAAAAAAGCACTGAATTACTTAATAAAGAGACAGATTTTTTAAATTAAGGGACAGAATATTTTGATAAGAGGTATGACTATATTAATAAAGGTGTTGAATACGCCAATGCTTACTTTGCGATTCTGTGCTGCCGTGTGTTCCCCTTGGTTCCGTACAAGGCGATGTTCAGGACACCAGACACAGAACGAGAGCCAGAGAGTTTCACCGACACTCGATACCGCCAAACTGTGGGGCAAAAACATAGAAACATAGAAGATAGAAGCAGGAGTAGGCCATTCGGCCCCTCGAGCCTGCTCCGCCATTCAATGCGATCATGGCTGATCATCCAAATTCAGTACCCTGTCGCTGCCTTCTCTCCGTATCCCTTGATTCCTTTAGCCTTAAGAAATATATCTAACTCCTTCTTGAATATATTTCATGAATTGGCCTCAACGGCCTTCTGTGGTAGAGAATTCCACAGGTTCACCACTCTCTGGGTGAAGAAATTCCTTCTCATCTCTGTCCTAAATGGCTTACCCCTTATCCTTAGACTGTGACCCCTGGTTCTGGACTCCCCCGCCATCGGGAACATCCTTCCTGCATCTAATCGGTCTTGTCCTGTTAGAATTTTATAAGTTTCAATGAGATCCCCTCTCATTCTTCTAAACTCCAGCGAATATAAGCCCAATCGACCCAATCTCTCCTCATATGTCATTCCTGCCACCCCAGGTATCAGTCTGGTGAATCTTTGCTGCACTCCCTCCATGGCAAGAACATCCTTCCTCAGATAAGGCGACCAAAACTGCACACAATACTCAAGGTGTGGTCTCACCAAGGCCCTGTACAACTGCAGCAAGACATCCTTGTTCCTGTACTCGAATCCTCTCGCTATGAAGGCCAACATACCATTTGCCTTCTTAACCGCCTGCTGCACCTGCATGCTTACCTTCAGCGCCTGGTGCACAAGGACACCCAGGTCTCGTTGCACTTCCCCTTCTCCCAATCTATTGCCGTTCAGATAATAATCTGCCTTCCTGTTTTTGACACCAAAGTGGATAACCTCGCATTTATCCACATTATACTGCATCTGCCATGCATCTGCCCAATCACCCAACCTGTCCAAATCATACTGGAGTTTCTCTGCATCCTCCTAACAGCACACACGCCCACCCAGCTTTGTGTCATCTGCAAACTTGGAGATATTACATCTCGTTCCCTCGTCTAGATCATTTATATATATTGTGAATAGCTGGGGTCCTAGCACCGATCCCTGCGGTACCCCACTAGTCACTGCCTGCCACTCAGAAAAAGACCCGTTTATTCCAACTCTTTGCTTTCTGTCTGCCAACCAGTTCTCTATCCAAGTCAGTACCCAATCCCATGTGCTTTAACTTTACACGCTAACCTCTTATGCGGGACCTTATCGAAAGCCTTCTGAAAGTCCAAATACACCACATCCACTGGTTCCCCCTTATCTATTCTACCAGTTACGTCCTCAAAAAATTCCAGTAGATTAGTCAAGCACGATTTACCTTTTGTAAATCCATGTTGATTTTGTCTGATTCTGTCACTGTTTTCCAAGTGCTCTGCTATTACAGGAAACTTTCTGATATCCGGCACTGACGGGGCTGAGCTGGTGCCGTAACATCAAAAGTGCCGGACATACCAGCGTTAATGTTTAAACATACGGAACTGAGAAGCTCCGTGTGAATCAACAAACCCTGTTGCTTAGCAACAGCTTCAAAACAATCGGCTGCAGCTGCAAGCGTCTCTAGCTGAAGCGGTTGCTATAGCTACAGACCTTGCAGTGCCTGACTGAGAAAAAAAAAGCAACGAGAACTAAAAAAACATAGAAAACGGCTCCTGATTTTTGCCGTTAGATCGAGTATTCCGGACATATAACCTCGGGATAAACCAAAGTTTCCTGTACATCTTTTATAATGGACTCTAGCATTTTCCCCACTACCGATGTCAGGCTTACCTGAGGTGAGAAAGGAATTAGTGAGTTGGTCACAGTGACAGAGCTCGGTGTGGTGGCAATGTTTGAATAGTTGTGGTAGATTTTTGAAATTGAGGTTCACTGGACCGGGTCTGAGGGTCTCTGGACCGGGTCTGAGGGTCGCTGGACCGGGTCTGAGGGTCGCTGGACCGGGTCTGAGGGTCGCTGGACCGGGTCTGAGGGTCACTGGACCGGGTCTGAGGTTCTCTGGACCGGGTCTGAGGGTCACTGGACCGGGTCTGAGGGTCACTGGACCGGGTCTGAGGGTCACTGGACCGGGTCTGAGGGTCACTGGACCGGGTCTGAGGGTCACTGGACCGGGTCTGAGGGTCACTGGACCGGGTCTGAGGATCTCTGGACCGGGTCTGAGGATCTCTGGACCGGGTCTGAGGTTCACTGGACCGGGTCTGAGGTTCACTGGACCGGGTCTGAGGTTCACTGGACCGGGTCTGAGGTTCTCTGGACCGGGTCTGAGGTTCTCTGGACCGGGTCTGAGGTTCTCTGGACCGGGTCTGAGGTTCTCTGGACCGGGTCTGAGGTTCTCTGGACCGGGTCTGAGGTTCTCTGGACCGGGTCTGAGGTTCTCTGGACCGGGTCTGAGGTTCTCTGGACCGGGTCTGAGGTTCTCGGGACCGGGTCTGAGGTTCTCTGGACCGGGTCTGAGGTTCTCTGGACTGGGTCTGAGGTTCTCTGGACTGGGTCTGAGGTTCTCTGGACTGGGTCTGAGGTTCCCTGGACTGGGTCTGAGGTTCTCTGGACTGGGTCTGAGGTTCTCTGGACTGCACTAGGATCTGATCTTTGAGATTCTTTTGAGAGAAAGCGAAGGCCATGGTCCATTTTCTTTTGACGGTCCTCTGACACACATTGGCCGCGTCACTCTTGTGTCTCTCTGGTCCCACATGCACAATGGTGCGTCTGCCATATAAGATGTGCTGGAAAAAGGGTCAGATTTACTGACTTCCTCAACATCTAGTCAGGAAGGACCAGGTGGAAGGACCGAGGAGCTGTCCAGTCTTGTGCCAGGTCACTACTCACGTGCAAAGGGGCTGGATTCCCCAGTGTTGAGGTAGAACCTCTGGTGCAAAAGTCCTGGTGGTACTCGATATGTCCCAATGTTGTATCCCATGGTTGGACACCCGTCAGATGGACACGCAAAACATTCCCCCTGAGACAAACACAATTCTTTGTTAGTCAGCACCTTGAAATCATCATCACTCCTGTCGATAGTTTCATGGGGACATTTCCTTTGGTCTCATACATGTAGAAATTGGCGCAGGGAACGATCCCAGCAACCAATGACGGAGATCCCAAGGACCGCGACAAATTGGTCCTCGGGCCCCGTCTACATTTTCGGTGGGATCTCCTGGAGTCCGCCACAACCTCCCACAGCCCGGCCAGCCGAGGAGGTCAAACTCAAGCCACCCGACTCCCCGTCAGAGGGGCTCGGGTCAGTCCTGGGGAGAGGGGGGAGGGTCAGTCCCGGGGGAGAGCGTCTGTCCCGGGGCTCGGGTCAGTCCTGGGGCTCGGGTCAGTCCTGGGCGGAGGGTCAGTCCTGGGCGGAGGGTCAGTCCCGGGCGGAGGGTCAGTCCCGGGCGGAGGGTCAGTCCCGGGGGGGGGGGGGGGGGGGAGGTCAGTCCCGGGGGAGAGCAGGTCAGTCCCGGGGAGAGCGTCAGTCCCGGGGAGAGGGTCAGTCCCGGGGAGAGGGTCAGTCTTGCGGGGGGGGGGGGGAAAGAGAGGGTCAGTTCTGGGGAGAGGTTCAGTCCGGGCAGAGGGTCAGTCCAAGGAGAGGGTCAGTCCCGGGGAGAGGGTCAGTCCGGGGAGAGGGTCAGTCCCGGGGGAGAGGGTCAGTCCCGGGGGAGAGGGTCAGTCCCGGGGGAGAGGGTCAGTCCCGGGGGAGAGGGTCAGAGGGTCAGTCCCGGGGAGAGGGTCAGTCTCAGGGGGGGAAGGTCCGCTCTGGGGAGAGGGTCAGTCCCGAGGAGAGGGTCAGTCCGGGGAGAGGGTCAGTCCCAGGGAGAGGGTCAGTCCCGGGGGAGGGGGCGAGGGTCAGTCCCGGGGGGAGTGGGGCGGGGGGCGAGAGGGTCAGTCCCGGGGAGAGGGTCAGTCTCGGGGAGAGGGTCAGTCCCGGGGAGAGGTTCAGTCCTGGGGGGGAGGGGGCGGGGGGGGGGAAAGAGGGTCAGTCCCAGGGGGAGAGGGCAGGGGGCGAGAGGGTCAGTCCCGGGGGGAGGGGGGCGGGGGGGGGAGAGGGTCAGTCCCGGGGGGAGAGGGCGGGGGGCGAGAGGGTCAGTCCCGGGGGGAGGGGGCGGCGGGCGAGAGGGTCAGTCCCGGGGGGAGGGGGTCAGTCCCCAGGGGGAGGGGGCGGGGGGCGAGAGGGTCAGTCCCCGGGGGGAGGGTCAGTCCCATGGGGAGGGGGCGGGGGGGGGGGGGGGGGGGGAGGGTCAGTCCTGGGGGGGAGGGGGCGGAGAGGGTCAGTCCTGGGGGGGAGGGGGTCAGTCCTGTGGTGGGGGGAGAGGATAATTAATTTTACTGGAACGGTTTTCATGGATCCGGTTTGTGATTTTCCCTTATTGCCGAGGGTAAGAGGTTGGCCATTCAGCCCCTCGAGCCTCCTGTTCCACCATATAGTTGGCAAACCCTGAACATCACTGCATACCCTAAGCAGGATGGAGGGTGGATGTGAGACAGATTGGAGGCATTTCAAACTGTGATGAACCTGTTAACTTGAGCTCATCCAAAACTCTGCTGCCCGTGTCCTAACTCGCACCAAGTCCCGTTCACCCATCACCCCCTGTGCTCACTGCCCCCGTGTCCTAACTCACGCCCAGTCCCGTTCACCCATCACCCCCTGTGCTCACTGCCCCGTGTCCTAACTCACACCCAGTCCCGTTCACCCATCACCCCCTGTGCTCACTGCCCCGTGTCCTAACTCGCACCCAGTCCCGTTCACCCATCACCCCCTGTGCTCACTGCCCCGTGTCCTAACTCACACCCAGTCCCGTTCACACCATCACCCCTGTGCTCACTGCCCCGTGTCCTAACTCACACCGAGTCCCGTTCACCCATCACCCCCTGTGTTCACTGCCCCGTGTCCTAACTCGCACCCAGTCCCGTTCACCCAGCACCCCCTGTGCTCACTGCCCCGTGTCCTAGCTCGCACCCAGTCCCGTTCACCCATCACCCCGTGCTCGCTGCCCCGTGTCCTAACTCACACCCAGTCCCGTTCACCCATCACCCCGTGCTCGCTGCCCCGTGTCCTAACTCACACCCAGTCCCGTTCACCCATCACCCCCTGTGCTCACTGCCCCGTGTCCTAACTCACACCAAGTCCCATTCACCCATCACCCCCTGTGCTCACTGACCTACATTGGTTCCCGGTCCGGCAACACCTCGATTTCAAAATTCTCTTCCTTGTTTTCAAATCCCTCAATGGCCTCACTCCTCCCTATCGCTGTAATCTCCTCCAGCCACACAACCCCCTGAGATATCTGCGCTCCTCGAATTCTGCCCTTTTGAGCATCCCTGATTATAATTGCTCCACCATTGGTGGCCGTGCCTTCTGTTGCCTGGGCCCCGAGCTCTGGAATTCCCTCCCTAAACCTCTCCTTCCTCCTTTAAAGACGCTCCTTAAAACCTGCCTCTTTGACCAATCTTTGGGTCACCTGCCCTAATTTCCCCTAATGTGGCTCGGTGTCACATTTTTTGTCTTATAATACTCCTGTGAAGTGCCTTGGGATGTTTCACTGTGTTTAAGGTGCTTTTTAAACACAAGTTGTTATTGTTGTTCTTGTTAAAGTTTTGGCCGAAGTCTTGTATTGTGAAGTATTAGAAAGCTCACTGACACTACCTTGTGGCAGAGAGGAGGATTGCATTCTGAAACTTGCTTAATGCTAAATGATGCGCAAACAGCCCCTGTATTATGTTACTAGCTGGGGAGCCCCGCGTTGCGAGGGCAATTTTGGGGCGTTTGGTCTCCCTGCCCCTGTGTGTCCCCCCTCTCCCTGTCATGTCCTCTCCCTGTCCTATCCCTCCCTCCCCTCCCCACTCTCCCTCCCCTCCCCTCTCTCCCTCCCCTCCCCTCTCTCCCTCCCCTGTCTCCCTCCCTCCCCTCCCCTGTCTCCCTCCCTCCCCCCCAACCCTCCCCCACTCCCCCACCCCCACTCCCCTCTGTCCCTCTCTCCGGCCCCTCCCCCTGACTAGCGAGCCCCACATTGCGAGGGCAATTTTGGGGCGCGAGGGCAATTTTGGGGCGTTTGGTCTCCCTGCCCCTGTGTGTCCCCCCTCTCCCTGTCATGTCCTCTCCCTGTCCTATCCCTCCCTCCCCTCCCCTCTCTCCCCTCTCTCCCTCCCCTCCCCTCTCCCCCCTCTCCCTCCCCTCCCCCACTCCCCTCTGTCCCTCTCTCCGGCCCCTCCCCCTGCCTAGCGCCTGAGGTCCGGTGCCGTTGCTGAGGTCCCCCGCGTATCGCGCGGCTGATGGACGGCCGCTGCGTGCGGGCGGGCGGCGCATGCGCGGTGAGTGCGGGCGGCGCATGCGCGGTCAGTGCGAGCGGCCCGCGAGAGCCGGCAAGGCCGTTAGCGAGCGGGAAACTTCGGGTGGCGCGCCCGCGCTCCGTTCGCGACACCTGAGAGGGGGAAGTAGAGAGAGACAGAGAGGGAAGAGGAGAAGGAGAGAGAGGGAAGAGGAGAGAGGGAAGAGGAGAAGGAGAGAGAGGGAAGAGGAGAAGGAGAGAGAGAGAGAGGGAAGAAAGAGAGAGAGAGAGAAATTTTTTCAGCTTCAGGCCCCGAGTCCCCCCTGCGCGAGGGTGAGGAGGAGGGCGGGGGGGGGTTGCTAAACACAATATAAAACTCAAATAAATTGTTAATTAATTCCCTAACACATAATTCAAATATTTACCTTAGTTCCCTAACACACAGAAAGTGTGGGGGAAAAAATCGTGGAAAATCAAGATGGCGGCCACTCACCTCGGTTCAGAAGGATAAGGCCCGCCCACACACGCACCGATTGGTCGACCGGTCAGGTCACCGAAGCGTAGGATTGGTCAATCGTCGAGTCACTCGACACTCAACTGTAGGAAGACCTCGACGTCACACGGTCGATAATGAGATGCTAATGAGCGGAACACTGAACGTTTTTGGGATACCGCGGGCGGGATTTTTGTCCGGCCGAAACGTAAATACGCCTATGACCGGTCCGGAATCGCAAGCTTTCTTTTGAGGCGACGCGCGCGTCGGTACGCTCTGTAACTTCCAAACGTATAGAGACCAGGCGGACAGACAGACAGAAGAGCCACTTTATATATATAGACTAGCTGGGGAGCCCCGCGATGCGAGGGCAATTTTGGGGCGCGAGGGCAATTTTGGGGCGTTTGGTCTCCCTGCCCCTGTGTGTCCCCCCCTCTCCCTGTCATGTCCTCTCCCTGTCCTATCCCTCCCCTCTCTCCCTCCCCTCCCCTCTCCCTCCCCTCCCCTCTCCCCCTCCCCTCTCTCCCTCCCCTCCCCTGTCTCCCTCTCCCCCCCACCCCTCCCCTCCCCCACGCTCCCCTCTGTCCCTCTCTCCGGCCCTCCCCCTGCCTAGCGCCTGAGGTCCGGTGCTGAGGTCCCCCGCGTATCGCGCGGCTGATGGACGGCCGCTGTGGGCGGGCGGGCGGGCGGCGCATGCGCGGTGAGTGCGGGCGGCGCATGCGCGGTGAGTGCGGGCGGTGCATGCGCGGTGAGTGCGGGCAGCCCGCGGGAGCCGGCAAGGCTGTTAGCGAGCGGGAAACTTCGGGCGGCGCGCCCTCGCTCCGTCCGCGACACCTGAGAGGGGGAAGTAGAGAGAGACAGAGAGGGAAGAGGAGAAGGAGAGAGAGGGAAGAGGAGAGAGGGAAGAGGAGAAGGAGAGAGAGGGAAGAGGAGAAGGAGAGAGAGGGAGGGAAGAAAGAGAGAGAGAGAGAGAGAGAAATTTTTTCAGCTTCAGGCCCCGAGTCCCCCCTGCGCGAGGGTGAGGAGGAGGAGGAGGAGGAGGAGGAGGAAGAGGGGGGGGGTTGCTAAACACAATATATAACTCAAATAAATTGTTAAATTAATTGCCTAACACATAATTGAAATATTTACCTTAGTTCCCTAACACACAGAAAGTGTGGGGGGAAAAATCGTGGAAAATCAAGATGGCAGCCACTCAACTCGGTTCAGAAGGATAAGGCCCGCCCACACACGCACCGATTGGTCGACCGGTCAGGTCACCGAAGCGTAGGATTGGTCAATCGTCGAGTCACTCGACACTCAACTGTAGGAAGACCTCGACGTCACACGGTCTCTAATGAGATGCTAATGAGCGGAACGCTGAACGTTTTTGGGATACCGCGGGCGGGATTTTTGTCCGGCCGAAACGTAAATACGCCTATGACCGGTCCGGAATCGCAAGCTTTCTTTTGAGGCGACGCGCGCGTCGGTACGCTCTGTAACTTCCAAACGCATAGAGACCAGGCGGACAGACAGACAGACAGACATCGGGACAGACAGAAGAGCCGCTTTATATATATAGATTATCTTTATCTAACCTGTGCTGTACCTGCCCTGGGAGTGTTTGATGGGACAGTGTAGAGGGAGCTTTACCGTGTATCTAACCCGTGCTGTACCTGCCCTGGGAGTGTTTGATGGGACAGTGTAGAGGGAGCTTTACTCTGTATCTAACCCGTGCTGTACCTGCCCTGGGAGTGTTTGATGGGACAGTGTAGAGGGACCTTTACTCTGTATCTAACCCGTGCTGTACCTGCCCTGGGAGTGTTTGATGGGGACAGTGTAGAGGGAGCTTTACTCTGTATCTAACCCGTGCTGTACCTGCCCTGGGAGTGTTTGATGGGGCAGTGTAGAGGGAGCTTTACTCTGTATCTACCCCATGCTGTACCTGCCCTGGGAGTGTTTGATGGGATACTGGGTGCCCTTTTACCGCCTCTTTGATTTGATGAGCACAAGGTAAGACCCAAACCAAAATCAATGTAAAAAGTAATTGTGAATGCATTGTGTTGGTCTCGTGTGTTATTGTGAGAGTCTGTCTGTGGTCCCCTGAGAGTTGGTTTGATGAGCGAGTGCTGCGACAGGTACAGGTGTGAGGGGAACGCATTGCCCGTCTTGTACTTACTGCCTGGTATTCCTTGTCGCTGCCACAGGGAAAGGCCACAAAACCATCCGGTGACCAAACACTCTCCGAAAAATATTTAACCGCACGGAAATGGTTACAGGAGAGAAAGTCCTTTGTACCTGCGGGAAACAAAGCATTTTTGTTCCATATTTAATCAGGTGTGTTTTTGATCGACCAGGAGGCTGGTCTGATCTCGAGTCCGGTTGGCACAGAGTCAGAGTCAGAAGTGAGACAGAAAACCAGCTCCATTGCCTTGTAAAGGAGCGGGCCTGGCATATTTTACCCTGCTTAAAGGGAGCAGTAAACCTTATGAAGGGCACGCTGGCCTGGTTTGCCTGGAATGATGGGACTGAGCTCTGGTGAGGGATTGTGATCTGATCGAGGGGTTTACAAGGATGTTATTGTTTTGGCATCTTCAGGCTCCCCCCCGTGGGGAACAGTGTGAAGTAGTGAGAGGATTCGCGGGTCGATGAACAGTCTGACGGGCTGCAACGTGAAGGTTCCTTTCATGGCCGTAACCATCTGCATAGCAGCCAGCTGCTGGGGGTTGGGGCGGGGGCGGGGCTAGTCCTTTTTTTATTCATTCATGGGATGTGGGCATCACTGGCGAGACCAGCATTTATTGCCCATCCCTAGTTGCCCTTGAGAAGGTGGTGGTGAGCCTCCTTCTTGAACCGCTGCAGTCCATGTGGTGAAGGTGCTCCCACAGTGCTGTTAGGGAGGGAGTTCCAGGATTTGGACCCAGCGACAATGAAGGATCGGCGATATACTTCCAAGTCAGGATGTTGTGTGACTTGGAGGGGAAATTGTGAGGTGGCCCTATACGGGGAGTGGTTTTATGAGTTCCCACAACCCATACGATGAAGGCGGGAAGAGCCACCCACACCCACCGGATGCGAGTATCCCAGTGGATGTCAACCCAGTACTGCGAGCCAGAGCTCCGGTCGCCACGCCCTGGGACATTCTGTGAGACGGGAATGGCAAACTCTGAGTCATAGGATTGCTCCCTGTTGTAAAGAATGATGGGAACTGACGGGGCAGAGATGGAGAGACTCTTCTCTTTAATCTGGGAATTTCACAGGTTCGCACCTTCACTCCTCCACTCAGTCCCTCATCGCGGCATCAGCTTCTTAAACAGTTCCATTGGGCAGTGTTAGCAGAGAGCAGGGAGAGCCTGTCCAAACACCTGCTCCTGAAGGACGCTGCCCCTTTAAGTGATACCCTGCACACGTGCAGTGCTCGTGTGATTGATTCCCACCAGCAGCACGTGTCTGAGTCAAATTCACACCACCTGTTACCAAAGATCCCGTTAAGCTGCTCGGTCGCGCTGCGGTCTGGCGGTCACGCGCAGGCCGGCTCACCGGCTTTTAAATGGAAAAACCGTGCACGCGCGGAAATGTGAATGGGCCACACAGCCTGTTAAAGGGGCCATACACCCAAAAAAAAAATTAGAGGGAACATTTCCTGTTACTCACCTTCCCAGATGCCATCGACGTCCAGAATGGTTGACACGATGTTCTTGCTGCAGCCCGGCATATTCTGGCCGCCGTTTGGATAGAAGTCCACGTGTCCACAAGCCTCAAACATCCCGAACCCTGCGACAGGAGGCGGGCAATCAGACTGGTCCATGGAGAGACAACACCCACCCTTTCTCACTCCCAAACAGCATACAACAGAAGGTCAGTCCACTGGTCTCAGTCACCACTAGCCTCCAACCTCTCTCTCACTCTCCCTCTGGCTCTCTCACTCACTCTCTCTCACCATCTCTCTCTCTCTCACCCTCCCTCCCTCTCTGTCTCTCTCACCCTCTTTCTCCCGCTGAATCCCTCTCTCTCTCTCACACATCCCTCTGTCTCTCTCACATCCCTCTATCTCTGTCTCTCTCACCTTCCCTCACATCCCTCTATCTCTCTCTCCCTCTCTCCCTCCCTCTATCTCTGTCTCTCTCTCCCTCTCTCTATCTCTGTCTCTCACCCTCTCTCCCTCCATCTGTCTCTCTCACCCTCCCTCCCTCCCTCTATCTGTCTCTCTCACCCTCTCTCCCTCCCTCCATCTCTGTCTCTCACCCTCTCCCTCCCTCCATCTCTGTCTGTCACCCTCTCTCCCTCCCTCTGTCTCTCTCACCCTCTCTCCCTCCCTCCCTCCATCTCTGTCTCTCTCACCCTCTCTCCCTCTCTCCCTCCCTCTATCTCTGTCTCTCTCACCCTCTCTCCCTCTCTCCCTCCCTCTATCTCTGTCTCTCTCACCCTCTCTCCCTCCCTCCCTCCCTCTATCTCTGTCTCTCTCACCCTCTCTCCCTCCCTCCCTCTATCTCTGTCTCTCTCACCCTCCCTCCCTCCCTCTATCTCTGTCTCTCTCACCCTCTCTCCCTCCCTCTATCTCTGTCTCTCGCGCCCTCTCTGGCCTTCTCATAAGAACTTAAGAAATAGCAGCAGGAGCCAGCCATTTGGCCCTTCGAGCCATTTAATAAGATCATGGCTGATCTGATCTTGGCCTCAACTCCACTTCCCTGCCCGCTCCCCATGACCCTCGATTCCCCAGTTTTTCAAAAATCTGTCTCTCTCCACCTTAAATATATTCACTGACTCCGCCTCCACAGCTCTCTGGGGCAGAGAATTCCACAGATTCACGACCCTCTGAGAAGAAATTCCTCCTCATCTCCATTTTAAATGGGCGACCCCTTATTCTGAAACTATGCCCCCTAGTTCTAGATTCCCCCACGAGGGGAAACATCCTCTCTGCATCTACCCTGTTGAGCCCCTTCAGTATCTTATATGTTTCAATAAGATCCCCTCTCATTCTTCTAAACTCCAATGAGTATAGGCCCAGCCTGCTCAACCTTTCCTCATAAGACAACCCCCTCATCCCAGGAATCAACCTCGTGAACCTTCTCTGAACTGCCTCCAATGTAAGTATATCCCTCCTTAAATAAGGAGACCAAAACTGTACGCAGTACTCCAGGTGTGGTCTCACCAATACCCTGTACAGTTGTAACAGGACTTCCCTACTTTTATTCTCCATTCCCTTTGCAATAAAGGCCAACATTCCATTTGCCTTCCTAATTACTTGCTGTACCTGCATGCTAACTTTTTGTGTTTCATGTACAAGGACCCCCAGATCCCTCTGTACCGCAGCATTTTGTAGTCTTTCTCCACTTAAATAATAATTTGCTTTTCTATTCTTCCTACCAAAGTGGATTGTTGTGTATGTAATATGTGTGCTACTTTGAACCTATGGACAGGACTGCACTACTTGTTGGGCGTAGTGATACGCAGTACCACTCCTGGCCATAGGGGTATAAATAGTACTGTGGGTACTGATCCCCCTCAGTTCCCGCCTGTGGGCATGAAGTAAAGACCTATGTGCAGTCCCTACCTCCAACCAGTAAAGGCCTGTTTGAGTTATACGTTTAAGTCTTTGTGTTAATTGTTCAATACAATACACATACTTAACACTGGCGACGAGTCAGGCTCTTACCCTGCGGCAGTTATTCCAGGCGGCTTCGTCCAAAGACAGGACGTTGAAGAGAGGTTTCAATCCTCAACACCCCACTCAAAACTGAAGGGCAGCAGAAATCCTGACAGCTTCCAGCGACTGGAAGTGACAGGCATTAGGACCCTGAAGCCTCCATCAGCTTGTGAACCGGAGTAAAGACAGGACTGGGGAAGAGAGAGAGGTAGGGCGATAGCGATCGGCAGATAAGGGCCGGGCCGCTTTGAAGTGAGGGGCGCAGCCGGGCCAGCGATCGGGACCAAAGATAAGAGCCGCACTCGGACTGAAAGGCGCGGCGGCTGCAGAAGCTCAAGGTGCGAGAGTCGCGGTGCACAGCGCGGGCTATCGATCGCGGCGAAGATAAGGGCCGCACTCGAGGGCTGAAGGGAGACGGCGTCGGGGGACGGGTGAAGACCGCCAAGCGCGGGAAAACCGCCATTTTGTGGGCGGAGGACGACGGCAAGAGCGGGAAGCCGCCATCTTTGATAACAAGTAAAGAAAATAAAATCTGAGAAATTGCAAATCTACAATGCCTAAACACGGGAATATTAGCACCTTTGATAGTGACCTCGAAGATTGGGCCATATATGTTGAAAGAGTAAAAAATTATTGTAAGGCCAATAAAATTCGTGACCAAGATAAAGCTCTAACATTATTAAATTTAATGGGTGCGAAGACGTACGGGCAATTGAAACACCTGTTATCACCAGATGAACCGGCGGATAAGATGTTCGATGAGATTGTTACTGTCCTGAAAGATCATCTAAACCCCACGCCGCTGATGCTAGCGGAACGATTTAAATTTTACGACAGAAGGCAGCTACAGCATGAAAGCAATGCTGAATATTTGCTGGAATTGCGTAAATTAGCGAAATATTGCCAGTTTGGAACGGGATTGACAGATGCACTACGAGACAAATTTGTGTGTGGTTTATTTAAACAGGATACACAAAAGCGACTGCTCGAGGAGAATGAGCTGACGCTTGAGAAGGCGGTCACTATGGCAGCAGCACACGAAGCCGCAGCGAGAGGCACGGCAGTAATGCAGCTACGGTCACCGGAGCTCAGTGCACACAAATTGGGTGTGAGTTCTGGCAAATGTTATCGTTGTGGAAAGACAACGCATGATCAGAACCAGTGTTGGTTTAAAAACCAAGAATGTAGAACTTGTGGTAGGCTTGGACATATAGCTAGAGTATGCAGGTCAGGGAAGAAGACCAGCAACAAGAAGTCACCGCAAGGAAAATACGCAAAGGTACACAAGGTGACCGAACAGGAGTCCGATTCAGACGCTAGCAGTAATGAACTGGCTAGCTTAAGCTGTAATGAACTGGCTAGCCTAAGAGTACTCAACGCTGGTAAGGGTGCAGACCTCCAGACAATTTGGGTCACTCTTCAGATAGAAGGAGTCCAAGTAAAACTGGAATTGGACACTGGATCGGCATTGACGGTCATAAATAAGAAAGATTACGGAAAGTTATTCCAACATATTCCCCTACAGGATACGGGGATTATATTGAAAACATACACGGGGCAAAGAGTGTACCCCATCGGGAAAATAGAGGTTGCAGTGGCCCACAAGGGCGAAGACAGTCAAATAATGGACTTATATGTGATATCTGAAGGAGGTCCTCCACTACTAGGACGGGAGTGGATTAGGAAAATGAATATGGACTGGCATTTCCTACAAACAATAACGAGTGAGAACTCGGTGAAGATAGTCGGCCCAGACTCTGGAACGGATGATGGTAAGCCCAACTCAGGTGCAAAAGACAAAGTTTCAGCACAGAATTCCACTGAGCAACAACAACATAGTTTAACTGTGGATTCTGAGTCTGGCAAGTCTACTGATGTGCCCATTTCTGAGGGACACCGGGCTCGAACTCAACTCCATTTCAAACTACAACAGCAATTAGAACAAATGCTTCGCCGTTTTGAGCAAGAGTTGAATGCAACGAAAGAGTTCTTTGATATAGAGTTGGAGAATCTGGAAAGACAACAGAAGCAGCTGATGGAGAAAATGGAGCAGGAGCACACAAAACGTCTGATGTCAGAGGAGTTAACGGTCAGCCAACTCCTGCATATGCTGAAGGACAGGACTCTGAAATGGGAAAAACTTGAACATGAACTTCAATATTCAAACGAAAGGGGTTCGGAGCTCTCAAAGGTTATTGGAAGAGCTGAGGTGGCAACACAGACTGAGATGACTGCAACAGAGCAGCCCTTGGATGCCAAAAGTACGCTGACTCACGTCAACGTAGAACAACAGACCGCTGAAACAGCTGCTCCGGTAGAGGGATTGCATAGTCCAATCAATCAATCTCCAAAGGAAGTTGAAGTATTAAAATCACAAATGAGGTCACTAGTAAACGACTTGCTGAAAGCCCAGAAAAAGCTGGATGCAGAGGTACACATGAAGAAGTCTCTTCAGGAAAGATGTCTGGATTTGGAACAAGAGCTGGCTAACGTCCAGCTAGGTATGGAGGAAATAGACGACCCTCTCACTGGTCTAGCTCAGGACGACACCGAATATTACGATGTCCTGTCCTGCCCAGCTTGTAACTTCGACTCCCAAAGTGCAGAAATCATGGAGGAGCACCAAAAGTCTACGGAACATCGGGAGAAGCTGGCTCTACGACGGAAACAGGAGGAAGAGAAGGAGGAACTGCGCATGCAGCTGGCAGCTGTGGCAGCTGACAATGGAGCCCAGAGAGTCTCCAAGAAGCAGAAAAGGAAAAGTAAAAACAGAAGATGACCCATCTGAACCATTATCACCTCTACCAGATCACACACGTGGTCCCTCCGAACGGAGCCAATTCAGTTCGGAAGTTCAAACTGTTAAATCCATGGAAGGACTATTGAATGAGTCACTATAGCAACGTGAACCGACTACACCACAGAGATTGAATCTGTGAACTGTTTTCCGCAGAGACTGAATCTGTGATCTGTTTTTGACATGAAGTTATCTATGTATCTATGTTATTCTGTTATGTAAACCTGAAGTTATATATGTATATATGTTATTACGTTATGTTAAATGGGGAGATGACTGTAAAGCTAGGAAGGGAGGAATGTTGTGTATGTAATATGTGTGCTACTTTGAACCTATGGACAGGACTGCACTACTTGTTGGGCGTAGTGATACGCAGTACCACTCCTGGCCATAGGGGTATAAATAGTACTGTGGGTACTGATCCCCCTCAGTTCCCGCCTGTGGGCATGAAGTAAAGACCTATGTGCAGTCCCTACCTCCAACCAGTAAAGGCCTGTTTGAGTTATACGTTTAAGTCTTTGTGTTAATTGTTCAATACAATACACATACTTAACATGGATAACCACACATTTTCCCACATTATACTCCATCTGTCAAATTTTTGCCCACTCACTTAACCTCTCTATATCCCTTTGCAGACTCTGTGTCCTCCTCACAACTTGCTTTCCCACCTATCTTTGTATGGTCAGCAAATTTGGCTACAGTACACTCGGTCCCTTCATCCAAGTCATTAATATAGATTGTAAGTAGTTGAGGCCCCAGCACTGATCCCTGTGGCACCCCACTCGTTAGTTACAACCTGAAAATTACCCATTTATCCCGACTCTCTGTTTTCTGTTAGTTAGCCAATCCTCTATCCATGCTAATATATTACCCCCAGCACCATGAGCTCTTATTTTGTGCAGTAACCTTTTATGTGGCACCTTATCGAATGCCTTCTGGAAATCTAAATACACCACATCTACTGGTTCCCCTTTATCCACCCTGCGTGTTACATCCTCAAAGAACTCTAATAAATTTGTCAAACACGAATTCCCTTTCATAAAACCATGTTGACTCTGCTTGGTTGTATTATGATTTTCTAAATGTCCTGCTACTACTTCCTTAATCATGGATTCCAGCATTCTTTCTCTGGCTCTTTCTCTCACTCCCTCTCTTGCTCTTTCTCTCTCTCTCTCTCTCTCTCTCTCTCTTTCTCTATCTTACTTGTCCCTTTATTCTCAACACTACTTTCCTCTCTTATTTCTCCTGAGCTCCAATTCCTTAGTCCCGCGTCGTCCTCCTTCCTGCATCTTCGTGACTCATCACATCATCTCTTAGGTGATTCTTTCCCAGGCCCAATAGCCTATACTGCCGCTGTTACAAGCCCAGTGGCTCTGTACTGCCACTGTTACAAGCCCAGTGGCTCTGTACTGCCGCTGGTACAAGCTCAGTGGCTCTGTACTGCTGCTGTTACAAGCTCAGTGGCTCTGTACTGCCACTGTTACAAGCTCAGTGGCTCTGTACTGCTGCTGTTACAAGCTCAGTGGCTCTGTACTGCCACTGTTACAAGCTCAGTGGCTCTGTACTGCTGCTGTTACAAGCCCAGTGGCTCTGTACTGCCTCTGGTGTACGTCCTAGAGCCCAATACTGTTACCCATGCCCAGATGTCTCACGTTGAATATTTCAGCGATGACACTTACCAACACTGGGGAACTGGGCTGAACCATCCGTGTGAATCACATCAACAAATAATGCGTCAGTGGGATCCAGTCTGACTTCAGCTGGAGTGTTCTGGAAGTACGGGTCGACAGGATCAAGCCCTGTGGAATCAGTCAGTGATCAGTCCGCTATCTGTGAATTGCTCTACAAGATCTTTATTACAACATTTATAGACATCACAAAATAGGGGTTTGATCCCAGGTTGCTAACTGAGCCCCATTCCATTCACTCCCATTGAATAGAATCCCAATGATTGAACCCATCTCCATTCACCTCCAAGTTCCTCTCCAAGTCACACACCATCCTGACTTAGAAGTATATCACAGTTCCTTCATCGTCGCTGGGTCAAAATCCTGGAACACCCTCCCTAACAGCACTGTGGGAGTACCTTCACCACACGGACTGCAGCGGTTCAAGAAGGTGGCTCACCACCACCTTCTCGAGGGTAACTAGGGATGGGCAATAAATGCTGGCCTTGCCAGCGACGCCCACAGCCCATGAATGAATACATTTTTTTAAACTTTCTTTGAATAGAATCCCCATGATTGAACCCATTTCCATTAATTCCCACTGAATAGAATCTAAATGGGCCAAAGCCCTGACTTGTTACTCCCATTCAAACACCAGGTTGTCCTAATACGGGGTGAGGATAGAATGAATTACCGGTAATGCGAGTAATCCCTGGCTTCCGCTTGCCCGCTTCCCCGGCAGTGTGAGCACCCAGACCATGTCCCACCAGGTATACGTCCGACAAGGTGTAATTGTAGTTACTCTGAGACAGAAAAGAGACAGGAAGGTAAATTGACAGATATTTGAAGTGAATTTGGTAGTTCCAAGGGAAGGGCTATCCAAATCTCTGCGTGAACTCACCTTCTGTGCTTCCCCGTCCCAATGCAATCAAGCGGGAAGTAACAACACTCTGGGAGCAGGATTCGAATCCAGCCCAGATACAGGGAGGGGAAGGTCTCCTGAATCTGATGGGGCCATATGGCTCATTGTGGCCACTGCCTCTTCACCTCCTCATTCAACTTACAATCTGGTTCCAGAGTACATGACTGAAGGCGCTCTAATCAAAAAACATGAGGTTCTCCCCACCAGCCTCCACATTCAACTTAGCATCCTCCACCACCTCCAGCGTGATCTGACCACCAAACACATCTGCCCCTCCCCTTTCAGCATTCCGAAGGGACCGCTCCCTCTGAAACACCCTGGTCCACTCCTCAATCACCCCTTCCCCTTCGCCCTTCCCGTGCAAGTGCAGGAGATGTAACACATGCCCTTTTACCTGCTCCCTTTCCACTGTCCAGGGCCCCAAACACTCCTTCCAGGTGAGACAGCGATTTACTCGTACTTGCAATTTAGAATACTGTATTCGCTGCTCACAATGCGGTCTCCTCTACATTGGGAGACCAAATGCAGATTGGGCGACCTGAAATGTTAACTCTGTTTCTCTCTCTACAGGTGCTGCCTGACCTGCTGAGTATTTCCAGCATTTTCTGTTTTTATTTCAGATTTCCAGCATCCGCGGTATGTTGCTTTTGTATGAGGTTCATTTGACCTGTTCAACAAGGATTCTGACATATAAGATAATTGCCCAGTTTGGTAAGGTTATTACCCCTGATAAATAAGGTGATGATTTTTCCTCTACAAGATTATCACCCCTGTTCTACGGGGTGAGGGTCCCCTGCTCCACGGGGTGAGGGTCCCCTGCTCCACGGGGTGAGGGTCCCCTGCTCCACGGGGTGAGGGTCCCCTGCTCCACGGGGTGACGGTCCCCTGCTCCACGGGGTGACGGTCCCCTGCTCCACGGGGTGACGGTCCCCTGCTCCACGGGGTGAGGGTCCCCTGCTCCACGGGGTGAGGGTCCCCTGCTCCACGGGGTGACGGTCCCCTGCTCCACGGGGTGACGGTCCCCTGCTCCACGGGGTGAGGGTCCCCTGCTCCACGGGGTGAGGGTCCCCTGCTCCACGGGGTGAGGGTCCCCTGCTCCACGGGGTGACGGTCCCCTGCTCCACGGGGTGACGGTCCCCTGCTCCACGGGGTGACGGTCCCCTGCTCCACGGGGTGAGGGTCCCCTGCTCCACGGGGTGACGGTCCCCTGCTCCACGGGGTGACGGTCCCCTGTGTAATGATATCAGCAAATAGTGATGATATTTGTCTGTGTTTTTGATTACTTGTGCCTGACCAGCAGAGGTCATGTGAGAGACAAGCAGTCCGGAGGAGTTTTACTTTCAGTTTCATTCTAGATGCATCACAGCATAGTGTGTTCTGTAAAAAGCTGTAGAAAGTCTTGAACAAGACTTTAGATTAAACAACATTCTCTTTCAGAAATGAGTCTTTATTGAACCCAAAAAGAAATCAAAACATGATGTCAGAAGTGGCTGAAAGAGAAAAAATCTGAAGTTAGCAACTCGATGGGACAGTGAAAGCAGTTGTGGCAAGTAAGCGAAATCAGCTCTCCACAGATTAGCAAGCCAGAAGAGAACATCGTTGCTTACCATTAGAGAATAGCTAACGAAGTGAAAAATGGAAGGTTTACACCCACCGGCGACGCTTCAATTGTCAGGTAATGTGGCTGAAAATTGGAGAAGGTTCAAACAACATTTAGAGTTGTATTTAGCGGCAATCGGAGCTGACAAGAAAAGTAATAAACAGAAATCGTCACTGTTCTTACATGTCGTGGGTGATGCAGCGCTGGAGGTATATAATAATTTCATATTTGCCGATGATGGAGACAAAATGAAGCTAGATAAAATAATGGAACAGTTTGAGGCCTACTGCATACCTAAACGCAACGTGACCTTTGAGAGGCACAAATTTTTCAAATGTGTACAGAAAATCAGCGAGACTATTGATCAGTATGTGACTGAACTGAGAAACCGAAGCAAATTGTGTGAATTTGGGGGACTCACAGACTCGCTGATAAAAGACAGACTGGTGTGTGGAATTCCAGATAATGGTCTAAGGGAAAGACTGCTAAGAGAGCAAGATCTAGACCTGGGAAAAGCCATAGCACTGTGTAGGGCTACAGAGACTGTGAAGTTGCAGGCAAAGGAGCTGTTCAGTGACAGTAGCTGCAATGTGGATGCAGTGAGAAAGAACGGATACAAACCTTTTAACAAAGAGAGCGCCAATGTGAAAAAAGAGACGTGGCCAGCAAACGAAAATGAAAGGGACAATCGGAAGTCATGTAGTCGATGTGGTACACAGCATCCACCAAGAAAGTGTCCAGCATATGGTAAAACATGCAATAGATGCAACAAAAACAACCATTATGCCAGTTGCTGTAAGAACCAAGCGCAACAAAGCAAGGTCCATACAGTAGATGAAAGCGAGATAGAGGAATTCTATGTAGATGTGGTGTCTGAAAACAAAAAAGAAGAAAGAGACTGGATGTTGACACTAAAAGTGAACGACATACACATTCCATTTAAATTGGATACTGGAGCACAAGTTAATGTGATATCAGAGACCGATTTTAAGAGAATTAGACCCAGACCAAAGTTACATGGAATACAAGTGAAAGTGACCGGATACTCAGGTACTGATATACCAGTGAAAGGAAAATGCATTGTCAAAGTAACACACAAGGACAGAGAGCACACGCTAGCATTAATCGTGGTGCCAAAGGATGTGCAAGCCATACTAGGGTTAAAAGCCTGTGAGACTGAACCTGGTAAAGAGAGTCCTCGTTGTGGAAAGCGAAGGAGAGACAGTCTATGATGAACTCATGAAAGAGTACAAAGACCTATTTAAGGGTCTAGGCTGCATTCCAGGAGAACACACGATCAGAGTAGATAAAAGTATGACACCGGTCATACATCCATGCAGAAAAGTTCCGTTTGCTCTTCAAAAGCAACTGAAGGCAGAGTTGGACAGGATGGAAAGCCTGAACGTGATTCAGAAGATAGATGAGCCAACTGAGTGGGTGAGTTCCCTCGTCGTAGTGGACAAAAAGAATGGAAAGCTCAGAATTTGCCTGGATCCAAGAGATCTAAACAGAGCAATAAAGAGAGAGCACTTCAAGCTTCCTACACGTGAGGAAATCATGGCACAGTTTGCAAATGCAAAATATTTCAGCAAGTTAGATGCGTCCTCAGGATTTTGGCAGATGAAGCTGGATGAAGCAAGTTCAAGACTGTGCACGTTCAACACTCCATTTGGCAGATACAGATTCCTAAGGTTACCATTTGGCATTGCCTCAGCTCCTGAAGTGTATCACAAGACTATCCATATGATCTATGAGCACCTGGAGGGAGTTGATACATCAATGGATGACATCATAGTATGGGGAACCACGAGAACTGAGCATGACGAGAGACTGAAAAAAGTGCTGGAAGCAACAAGGAAAACAAACCTGAAGCTGAATAGAGAGAAATGCCAGCTCGGGGTGACAGAACTGACATTCGTGGGAGATATCCTTAGCAGTGAGGGCATCAGACCAGATCCCAGAAAGGTGTCCGCCATTGAGAATATGCCAAGGCCACAATGCAAAAAGAACGTGCAGAGGTTTAATGGAATGATCAACTACATGGGTAAATTCATATCCAAAATCTCAGAAAAAATAGCGCCACTGAGAAGGCTAACTGAAAAGAACATAGAATGGGAATGGAATCATGAGCATGAGAAGTCATGGAGCGATCTAAAGAAACTGCTCACAGAGGAACCAGTTCTGAGGTTTTATGACCCAGCGAGACCCATCAAGATATCATCAGATGCATCACAGTGTGGGCTCGGTGCTGTTCTTCTGCAACAATATGACTACTGGCAACCTATTGCATATGCATCGCGCTCAATGACAGACGCGGAGACGCGATATGCTCAAATAGAAAAGGAGCTGCTCAGCATCACATACGCCTGTGAAAGATTTCACCAGTTTGTGGCAGGACAAGCAATCAGTGTAGAGACTGACCATAAGCCCTTGACTGCATTGTTCCAAAAGCCACTGAATAGCTGTCCGCTTAGAATACAAAGAATGATGATCAGGCTGCAACGCTATACACTGAATGTTGCGTACACACCGGGTAAGCTGATGTATACAGCAGACACGTTGTCCAGAGCTGTTGACCCAAGTGAGCCCGCAAACACCACAATGAATGAAAAAGTGAACGCCTACGTGGACATGATCACAAGTGCACTGCCCATAGCAGATGCAAAAATGGAGCTCATAAAGACTGAGACAAACAAAGATGAAACAATGAGACGACTGAGAAAAAGTATCTTGGATGGATGGCCCAACATGAAGCAAGACTGCTCACCTGATATAGCAGAGTACTGGAACTGCAGGGCGGAACTATCAGTGGTCGAAGACATCATCTACAAAGGAAGTAAAATAGTTATCCCAAAGAGTCTGAGAAGAGAGATGCTAAAAAAGATCCATGGAGGACATCTGGGAATCGAAAAGTGTAAGAAAAGAGCACGAGAGGTGATGTACTGGCCACGAATCAACCAAGATGTGACAAATGAGGTGTCAAACTGCACAATATGCCTGAAATATCGAGCAAGCAATCCGGTAGAACCACTAAAGCCACACCCAGCACCAGACAGACCTTACCAGAAGATAGGCGCTGACCTATTCGTATGTCAAGGGAAGGACTATCTTGTCATCACAGACTATTACTCTCTGTATCCGGAGGTTTGTAGACTGTACACCACCACTGCAGAAGCTGTGATAAGTAGTATGAAAGCCATATTCTCCAGACATGGCGTGGCAAGCGAGGTCTTCACAGACAACGGACCCCAGTTTAACAATGCAAATTTCCGACACTTTGCCAAAGAGTGGGACTTTGTCCACACAACGTCAAGTCCTCACTATCCACAGTCCAATGGACTAGTGGAAAAATCGGTCCAGACAGTGAAAAGACTGATGTACAAGGCAAAAGACAGTGGAACTGACTTCTACCAAAGCATGCTTGTATACCGCACAACGCCGCTCGAGTGTGGTATGTCACCAGCCCAACTCCTGATGGGACGTCGGCTAAGGTCAAACCTACCCATCCCGGAGAACCTCCTGAAAACAAAAGAGGGGGAGAAAGTGAGGAAGTTCAAAGAGCAACAGAAAGAAAAGCAAAAGTACTACTATGACAGAGGAACACAAAACCTACCTGAACTCCACACTGGTGACCAAGTAAGGTTGAAAGACAAAACAAACACATGGACTCAGAAGGGAACTGTCCTGAGTGAAGTTCAACCAAGATCATACACCATTCAGACAGATGAGGGTGCTGTTCTGAGAAGAAATCGTCGAGATCTTCTCATGGGACCAGCCACAGCAGGTCAAGAGACTGATACTGGTGAACAACCTGATCACACAGCTGAGAACCAATCATCTGAGGCAACAACTCAGATTCAAGGACAATCAATCAGAAAATCCTCAAGACACGTGAAGCCTCCTGAGAGACTCATTGAGCAAATTTAAGGACTATTGTTAAAGAAGGAAGTAATGTTATCTTATTCTTTCTTCAAGTTCTAGTGTATTGACATATTTCATGTGAACACACAAAGCAAGGGTAAAAAACCTTGATCATGATAATGATAATGTAAGTTCATTAAATGTTGTTAATTAAAAGTAAAATACTTTTGTTTTAAGAAAGGGAGATGTAATGATATCAGCAAATAGTGATGATATTTGTCTGTGTTTGATTACTTATGCCTTACAGCATATTTGTCTGTGTTTTTGATTACTTGTGCCTGACCAGCAGAGGTCATGTGAGAGACAAGCAGTCCAGAGGAGTTTTACTTTCAGTTTCATTCCAGATGCATCACAGCATAGTGTGTTCTGTAAAAAGCTGTAGAAAGTCTTGAACAAGACTTTAGATTAAACAACATTCTCTTTCAGAAATGAGTCTTTATTGAACCCAAAAAGAAATCAAAACACCCTGCTCTACGGGGTGAGGGCACACTGCTCTACGGGGTGAAGGTCCCCTGCTCTACGGGGTGAAGGTCCCCTGCTCTACAGGGTGACGGCCCCCTGTTCTATAGGGTGACTGTCCCCTGTTCTATAGGGTGACTGCCCCCTGTTCTGTAGGGCGACTGTCCTCTGTTCTGTAGGGTGACTGTCCCCTGTTCTGTAGGGTGACGTCCCCTGTTCTATAGGGTGACTGTCCCCTGTTCTATAGGGTGACTGTCCCTTGTTCTATAGGGTGACTGTCCCTTGTTCTATAGGGCAATGGTCCCCTGTTCTATAGGGTGACTGTCCCCTGTTCTATAGGGCTACTGTACCCTGTTCTATAGGGTGACGGTCCCCTGTTCTATGGGGTGACTATCCCGTGTTCTGTAGGGTGACTATCCCCTGTTCTATATGGTGACTGTCCCCGGTTCTATAGGGTGACTGTCCCCTGTTCTATATGGTGACTGTCCCCTGTTCTATATGGTGACTGTCCCCTGTTCTATATGGTGACTATCCCCTGTTCTATAGGGTGACTGTTCCCTGTTCTATAGGGTGACTGTCCCCTGTTCTATGGGGTGACTATCCCCTGTTCTATAGGGTGACTGTCCCATGTTCTATAGGGTGACTAACTCGTGTTCTTTAGGGTGACTATCCCCTGTTCGATAGGGTGACTATCCCTGTTCGATAGGTTGACTATCCCGTTCTATAGGGTGACTATCCTGTGTTCTTTAGGGTGACTGTCCCCTGTTTTATAGGGTGACTATCCCCTGCTTTATAGGGTGACTATCCCTGGTTCTATAGGGTGACTATCCCCTGTTCTATAGGATGACTATCCCCTGTTCGCTAGGGTGACTATCCCCTGTTCTATAGGGCGACTATCCCCTGTTCTATAGGGTGACTATCCCGTATTCTATGGGGTGACTATCCCCTGTTCTTTTGGGTGACTATCCCCTGTTCTATCAGGTGACTATCCCCTGTTCTATAGGGTGACTATCCCGTGTTCTGTAGGTTGACTATCCCCTATTCTATAGGGTGACTATCCCCTATTCTATAGGATGACTATCCCCTGTTCTATAGGGTGACTATCCCGTGTTCTATAGGATGACTATCGCCTGTTCTATAGCGTGACTATCCACTGTTCTATAGGGTGACTATCCCCTGTTCTATAGGCTGACTGCCCCGTGTTCTATAGGGTGACTATCCCGTGTTTGATAGGGTGACTATCCCGTGTTCTATAGGGTGACTGTCCCCTGTTCTATAGGGTGACTATCCCGTGTTCTATAGGGTGTCTATCCCCGTTCTATATGGTGACTCTCTCCCGTTCTATAGGGTGACTATCCCGTGTTCTATAGGGTGATTATCCCCTGTTCTATAGGGTGACTATCCCCAGTTCTATGGGGTGACTGTCCCCCGTTCTATAGGGTGACTACCCCCCTTTCTATAGGATGACTATCCCCTGTTCTATAGGGTGACTATCCCCTGTTCTATAGGGTGACTCTCCCCGGTTCTAAAGGATGACTATCCCCTGTTCTATAGGGTGACTATCCCATGTTCTATAGGGTGACTATCCCCTGTTCTATAAGGTGACTATCCCCCGTTCTCTAGGATGGCTATCCCGTGTTCTATAGGTTAACTACCCCCTATTCTATAGGGTGACTATCCCCTGTTCTATAGAGTGACTGTCCCCTGTTCTATGGGGAGCCTGTCCCCTGTTCTATAGGGTGACTATTATGTGTTCTATAGGGTGACTATCCCCTGTTTTATAGGGTGACTATCCTCTGTTCTATAGGGTGACTATCCCCAGTTCTATGGGGTGGCTATCCTGTGTTCTATAGG
The DNA here is from genome assembly GCF_052327205.1 of Somniosus microcephalus. Taxonomy (NCBI): domain Eukaryota; kingdom Metazoa; phylum Chordata; class Chondrichthyes; order Squaliformes; family Somniosidae; genus Somniosus; species Somniosus microcephalus. The sequence continues at coordinate 3,469,046 of NC_140994.1, read as the reverse complement.
ATGACTGTCCCCTATTCTATAGGATGACTATCCCCTGTTCTATAGGGTAACTACCCCGTGTTCTATAGGGTGACTATCCCGTGTTCTATAGGGCGACTATCCCCTGTTCTATATGGCGACTATCCCGTGTTCTATGGGGCGACTATTCCCTGTTCTATAGGGCGACTAACCCCTGTTCTATAGGGCGAATATCCCGTATTCTATAGGGTGACTGTCCCCTGTTCTATATGGTGACTGTCCCCGGTTCTATAGGGTGACTGTCCCCTGTTCTATATGGTGACTGTCCCCTGTTCTATATGGTGATTGTCCCTGTTCTATAGCGTGACTGTCCCCTGTTCTATAGGGTGACTGTCCCCTGTTCTATAGGGTGACTGTCCCCTGTTCTATGGGGTGACTATCCCCTGTTCGATAGCGTGACTATCCCCTGTTCGATAGGTTGACTATCCCCTGTTCTATAGAGTGACTATCCTGTGTGCTATAGGGTGACTGTCCCCTGTTCTATAGGGTGACTGTCCCCTGTTCTATAGCGTGACTATCACCTGTTTTATAGGGTGACTATCCCCTGCTTTATAGGGTGACTATCCCCGGTTCTATAGGGTGAATATCCCATGTTCTATAGGGTGACTATCCCCGGTTCTATAGGGTGAATATCCCATGTTCTATAGGATGACTATCCCCTGTTCTATAGGATGACTATCCCCTGTTCTCTAGGGTGACTATCCCCTGTTCTATAGGGCGACTATCCCGTTCTATAGGGCGACTATCCCGTATTCTATGGGGTGACTATCCCCTGTTCTATCGGGTGACTATTCCCTGTTCTATCGGGTGACTATCCCCTGTTCTATAGGGTGACTATCCCATGTTCTATAGGTTGACTATCCCCTGTTCTATAGGGTGACTATCCCCTGTTCTATAGGGTGACTATCACCTGTTCTATAGCGTGACTATCCACTGTTCTATAGGGTGACTGTCCCGTGTTCTATAGGCTGACTGCCCCGTGTTTGATAGGGTGACTATCCCGTGTTCTATAGGGTGACTGTCCACTATTCTATAGGGTGACTATCCCGTGTTCTATAGGATGTCTATCCCCTGTTCTATAGGGTGACTCTCCCCCGTTCTATAGGTTGACTATCCCGTGTTCTATAGGGTGATTATCCCCTGTTCTATAGGGGCACTATCCCCTGTTCTATAGGGTGACTATCCTCCGTTCTATAGGGTGACTATCCTCCGTTCTATAGGGTGACTATCCCCAGTTCTATAGGGTGACTAATCCCCTGTTCTATAGGGCGACAATCCCGTGTTCTATAGGGCGACTATCCCGTGTTCTATGGGGCGACTATCCCGTTCTATGGGGCGACTATCCCCTGTTCTATAGGGTGACTATCCCCTGTTCAATAGGGTGACTGTCCACAGTTCTATAGGGTGACTGTCCCCTGTTCTATAGGGTGACTGTCCCCTGTTCTCTAGGATGGCTGTCCCGTGTTCTATAGGGTGACTGCCCCCTGTTCTATAGGGTGACTGTCCCCTGTTCTATAGGGTGACTGTCCCCTGTTCGATGGGGTGACTGTCCCCTGTTCTATGGGGAGCCTGTCCCCTGTTCTATGGGGTGACTCTCCCCTGGTCTATGGGGTGACTCTCCCCTGGTCTATGGGGTGACTCTCCCCTGGTCTATGGGGTGACTCTCCCCTGGTCTATGGGGTGACTCTCCCCTGGTCTATGGGGTGACTCTCCCCTGGTCTATGGGGTGACTCTCCCCTGGTCTATGGGGTGACTCTCCCCTGGTCTATGGGGTGACTCTCCCCTGGTCTATGGGGTGACTCTCCCCTGGTCTATGGGGTGACTCTCCCCTGGTCTATGGGGTGACTCTCCCCTGGTCTATGGGGTGACTCTCCCCTGGTCTATGGGGTGACTCTCCCCTGGTCTATGGGGTGACTCTCCCCTGGTCTATGGGGTGACTCTCCCCTGGTCTATGGGGTGACTCTCCCCTGGTCTATGGGGTGACTCTCCCCTGGTCTATGGGGTGACTCTCCCCTGGTCTATGGGGTGACTCTCCCCTGGTCTATGGGGTGACTCTCCCCTGGTCTATGGGGTGACTCTCCCCTGGTCTATGGGGTGACTCTCCCCTGGTCTATGGGGTGACTCTCCCCTGGTCTATGGGGTGACTCTCCCCTGGTCTATGGGGTGACTCTCCCCTGGTCTATGGGGTGACTCTCCCCTGGTCTATGGGGTGACTCTCCCCTGGTCTATGGGGTGACTCTCCCCTGGTCTATGGGGTGACTCTCCCCTGGTCTATGGGGTGACTCTCCCCTGGTCTATGGGGTGACTCTCCCCTGGTCTATGGGGTGACTCTCCCCTGGTCTATGGGGTGACTCTCCCCTGGTCTATGGGGTGACTCTCCCCTGGTCTATGGGGTGACTCTCCCCTGGTCTATGGGGTGACTCTCCCCTGGTCTATGGGGTGACTCTCCCCTGGTCTATGGGGTGACTCTCCCCTGGTCTATGGGGTGACTCTCCCCTGGTCTATGGGGTGACTCTCCCCTGGTCTATGGGGTGACTCTCCCCTGGTCTATGGGGTGACTCTCCCCTGGTCTATGGGGTGACTCTCCCCTGGTCTATGGGGTGACTCTCCCCTGGTCTATGGGGTGACTCTCCCCTGGTCTATGGGGTGACTCTCCCCTGGTCTATGGGGTGACTCTCCCCTGGTCTATGGGGTGACTCTCCCCTGGTCTATGGGGTGACTCTCCCCTGGTCTATGGGGTGACTGTCCCGTGTTCTATAGGGTGACTGTCCCGTGTTCTATAGGGTGACTGTCCCGTGTTCTATAGGGTGACTATCCCCTGTTCTATAGGGTGGTTGGTAGTATCATCACTTACCTCCAGAGCATCAAGGAAATAGACGATTTCTGCTCCCACCACACGGAGATTCTGGGCGGCCTGGCTGAACGGACATTGCGACCCTCCTCTCCAGTCCACGCAGATACAGTTCACATCGTCCACTTGCAGAATCGTCTGAATGGGGAGAAAACAGAGTCCGAGTTCATCCAAAGCTGACGTTAATTTGGTGACCTCACCATTTACCAGCATCCGCCATGGGGATCATAGAATTACATAGACTGGCCAGCACAGAAACAGGCCAATCGGCCCAATGCTCGGTGCCGGTGTTTATGCTCCACACCAGCCTCCTCCCACTCGGGGTCGCCAACTCTGGTTGGACGTATTCCTGGCAGTTTCATCACATGACCTCCCACCGCCCCACCCACTCCACCAGCCTTTGATCCCCTTTCCTATATTTCTTTAACAATAAGCGAAAGCGTTCAAAAAAAATAAAAGAGAACACATCATTTATTTTAACGACTCTATGATTTTTCTCCTGATTTTGCGGGCGCCAGTGTCCTGGAGATCAGTGTTCAATTCCTGGAGACTCCAGGGCAATCCTGGCGGGTTGGCAACCCTACTCCCCACCCTGCCCCCATATCCCTCTCTTCCCTTCTCCCTCATGGACGCATCAAGCCTCCCCGTCAATGCGTCAATGCTCGCTCCTTCAGCCACTGCACGTGGCAGTGAGCTCCACCTTCTCTCGGCTCTATAACGAAATCCTCCTAAATCCCCTTCGTGACTATCTTCGACCTCCCTGTGACCCTGCCTCAAATCCTGGCGATGGGATCATTAACTGAATAAGGGTGGGCACTCCACCACTGCTATTTTAACTCTGGGCCTGAGGTGGGGACAGGAGAAGGAATGCTCCTCCAAGCCCCCCCCCAGGAAAGTTCAGGCCGCCCCATCCCGGGCTTCCCACACCAACCCCCAGCCCCTCCCGAAAACCCCGAGTATGAGGGTGGTGTTTGCTCAGACCCTGGTGGAAGCCTCCACTCGCCCAATATTGAACGTCCAGCTGCCGCTACCTGCCAGTTTTGGGCGGGACACTGACCGGGGCAATGCAGATAAGACCCAGGAGTTACAATCTCCCAGGTCTCACTCTACTGAGGTCAGGATGGTTGGTCGTCCTCCTCAGCCCCCGCACCCCACTCCCCCAGATTCCATCCCCGCGTTAAAATCGGGGCTGGAAGCACTTCAGGATGGATGGACGGTGTTCACACATCAGCCGCGAGGAGAGGAACACGAGGATGACCAGCTGTCTGTGCAGACACAGCCCACACCTTGCACAGGTCACACATCACACCTTACACAGGTCACACCTTGCACAGATCCACAGGCTCTTACCTTGCACAGATCCACAACCCAGTTGACACCTCCATTTTCCAAATATCCATGGATCACAAAGACAGACCTCTGATTGACAACGAAGTTTGAGATGGCGACTGTCTCAGGACTCGTTCCACTAATTTCCTGAGTAAATAACAAGAGTCAAATGCATGCAAAGGAGCAGAACTGGTTCAGAATCCGATTGCAAACTCTTCCCCTTCATAAATGCGTTAATGCGAGTAATGTACAGTCACAAGCACATCGCTTGTTCACATGAACTTAGCCTGGTCGCAGTCTCACCTTTGGGTCCGAAGGTTCAAGCCCCACTACAGAAACTGGAGCACGGAATCCAGGCCGACACTCCCAGTGCAGTACAGAGGGAGCGCTGTAATGTCACATTACAGCCAATCAACTACTTTTGAAGTGTAGTTACTGTTGTAATGTAGGAAATGAGGCTGCTAATTTGCACACAGCAAAGTCCCACAAACAGTAATGTGATAATGACCAGATAATCTGTTTTAGTGATGTTGGTTGTGGGATAAATTTTGGCCAGGACACTGGGGAGAACGCCCCTGCTCTTCTTCCAATTGTGTCCATGAGATCTTTACAGCTACATGAGAGGGAAAACAGGGTCTCAGTTTAACATCTTATCTGAAAGACAGACCCTCCGACAGTGCAGCACTCCCTCAGTACTGCCCCTCTGAGAGTGCAGCGCTCCCTCAGTACTGTCCCTCCGACAGTGCGGCGCTCCCTCAGTACTGCCCCTCCGACAGTGCGGCGCTCCCTCAGTACTGCCCCTCCGACAGTGCAGCGCTCCCTCAGTATGTCAGGGTTGGGGAGCCACGGGGCCGTATAAATACGAGGCCGTGCTCTCCGGGCGAGGTAGGTTCTGGACCCAAGTGCAGAAACCAGACAAGAGGCAAATACAGTACTTTGTTAGAACTTTACTAGATTACACATAACTAGATTAACACCAGGAACACAATGATATACATAAGAACTAGAGACAAGACAACTAGAGACAGAAACACAACAAGCATACATAAGAACTAGAGACAAGTTACAAGACAACTAGTCAAGATAGGAACTCAGGACAGCTTCCATGAGGAAGCCCACTTGTCTATACTGAGCTTGCGACAAGCTACCACAAGGGGCCAACGGCTTGCCGAGGCACAACTCCAGACAAGCTACCCCAAGGGTAATCGGCTTAGCAATGCAAAGCTCAAGACAAGATCCCAACGGCTCCCACATAGCAACACGCTTGTCCAAACAGCACCTTACCAAGACAAGCAACTTAACAGAACAACAGACTTAAATACATCTTATATCCAGAGACAACAACACAGACTTAGATACATAGCTCGAGAGAACTAGAACACAAACTTAGGTACATAGCTCGAGAGAACTAGAACACAGACTTAGATACATAGCTCGAGAGAACTATGGCAGCCAGCTTGTGAAGGCAAGCTGCCATAGAGCAAAGGCTAGTCACACAGAGCACCTAGTCAAGACAAGGAACATTGTCAAGACTAACACCCTAGTGAGGACTGAGCACTGAGTGAAACAACCATAGAACTTATATACCAAGAAAACCAGGTGAAACCCATGAACAGCTAACAAGCCATTAAGAATTAACACAGAGCTAGGAACAATTAACACAGAAAACTAACAAGTGAAGGTGCCACCTAGAGGTTAGGAAAGGGACTGACTGGCACCATCACACAGTACTGCCCCTCCGACAGTGCAGCGCTCCCTCAGTACTGCCCCTCCAACAGTGAGGCGCTCCCTCAGTACTGCCCCTCCGACAGTGCAACGCTCCCTCAGTACTGCCCCTCCGACAGTGCGGCGCTCCCTCAGTACTGCCCCTCTGACAGTGCAGCGCTCCCTCAGTACTGCCCCTCCGACAGTGCGGCGCTCCCTCAGTACTGCCCCTCCGACAGTGCGGCGCTCCCTCAGTACTGCCCCTCCGACAGTGCGGCGCTCCCTCAGTACTGCCCCTCCGACAGTGTGGCGCTCCCTCAGTACTGCCCCTCCGACAGTGCGGCGCACCCTCAGTACTGCCCCTCCAACAGTGTGGCGCTCCCTCAGTACTGCACTGGAGAATCTATTGTGTGCTCAAGGCCCTGGAGTGGAGCGCTCCTTCAGTGCTGCACGGAAACGTAGCGTTTCACATTATGTCACGCTATGTAAGGTACGCTCCACACTTGAGTTCCTGCTCATTTTTTCTCTGCCACTGGTGACTGTGTTTGAGAGGTTGGCCTAGGTAAAATTTCGCTACCTGATAAATGTCTGGGTTCTGCCTGGTGTACAGCAGGAAACGTGTCTTGATCTGCTCGGGGCTCCAGGGTGCTCTGGTGACGGGCCTCTCCTTCGTCCCCGTCCAGGGATATCCATCTGGGAAACAGCCTAGTCTACTGAAGCAAATTTCCGCTTTAAGGAAATGTGAAGTTGAGAGGAGAGGAGAGAAAGCAGAGTCAGTGAGGAACCTAACACAATAACAGCGTGAACTGTCCCCATAAATATCTGTCCAATAAACCTACTGCAGTACGAGGCACCCAGTACAACATGAGTGCAGCATGTCACAGGCTGCAATATACCTAGTCTGTGTCACATGGTATATTACTAGAATGGGTCACATGGTATAGTATCAGTCACATGGTACAACTTGCAAGCTTTTCCTGCATCATATTGTGTGTTATAATATATCAGCCTGTGATATCCTGTATCAGATATATGTCCATAATCAAACTTTACAAAAGAAACATACAAGAAAAATTGTGCCATCTGAAAGGTGATATGTCTGACATTACTCTCCATCGAACAGGGGAGAGTCACCCTATAGAACAGGGGATAGTCACCCTATAGAACATGGGGTAGTCACCCCATAGAACAGGGGATAGTCACCCTATAGAACAGGGGATAGTCACACTATAGAACCGGGGATAGTCACCCTATAGAACACGGGATAGTCACCCTATAGAACATGGGATAGTCACCCTATAAAACAGGGGGCAGTCACCCTATACAACCGGGGATAGTCACCCTATACAACCGGGGATAGTCACCCTATAGAACATGGGATAGTCACCCTATAGAACAGGGGGCAGTCACCCTATAGAACAGGGGGCAGTCACCCTATAGAACAGGGGATAGTCACCCTATAGAACAGGGGATAGTCATCCTATAGAACAGGGGATAGTCACCCTATAGAACAGGGGATAGTCATCCTATAGAACAGGGGATAGTCACCCTATAGAACATGGGATAGTCACCCTATAGAACAGGGGGCAGTCACTCTATAGAACGAGGGATAGGCACCCTATAGAACAGGGAATAGTCACCCTATAGAACAGGGGATAGTCACCCTATAGAACAGGGGACAGTCAACCTATAGAACAGGGGATAGTCACCCTATAGAACATGGGATAGTCACCCTATAGAACATGGGATAGTCACCCTATAGAACCGGGAATAGTCACCTTATAGAACATGGGATAGTTACCCTATAGAACAGGGGATAGTCACCCTATAGAACACGGGATAGTCACCGTATAGAACAGGGGATAGCCACCCTATACAACAGGGGATAGTCACCCTATAGAACACGGAATAGCCACCCTATAGAACAGGGGATAGTCACCCTATAGAACGGGGATAGCCACCCTATAGAACAGGGGATAGTCACCCTATAGAACATGGGATATTCACCATATAGAACAGGGGGCAGTCACCCTATAGAACAAGGGATAGTCATCCTATAGAACAGGGGATAATCATCCAATAGAACAGGGGATAGTCACCCTATAGAACATGGGATAGTCACCCTATAGAACAGGGGGCAGTCACTCTATAGAACGAGGGATAGGCACCCTATAGAACAGGGGATAGTCGCCCGATAGAACACAGAATAGTCACCCTATAGAACAGGGAATAGTCACCCTATAGAACAGGGGATAGTCACCCTATAGAACAGGGGACAGTCAACCTATAGAACAGGGGATAGTCACCCTATAGAACATGGGATAGTCACCCTATAGAACATGGGATAGTCACCCTATAGAACCGGGAATAGTCACCTTATAGAACATGGGGTAGTCACCCTATAGAACAGGGGATAGTCACCCTATAGAACACGGGATAGTCACCGTATAGAACAGGGGATAGTCACCCTATAGAACAGGGGATAGTCACCCTGTAGAACAGGGGATAGGCACCCTATAGAACAGGGGGCAGTCACCCTATAGAACAGGGGATAGTCACCCTATAGAACACGGAATAGCCACCCTATAGAACAGGGGATAGTCACCCTATAGAACGGGGATAGTCACCCTATAGAACAGGGGATAGTCACCCTATAGAACATGGGGTAGTCACCATATAGAACAGGGGGTAGTCACCCTATAGAACAGGGTGTAGTCACCCTATAGAACAGGGGATAGTCACCTTATAGAACACGGGATAGTCACTCTATAGAAAAAGAGGATAGTCACCCTATAGAACAGGGAATAGTCATCCTATAGAACCGGGGATAGTCACCCTATAGAACAGGGGGTAGTCACCCTATAGAACCAGGGATAGTCACCCTATAGAGCATGGGATAGTCAACCTATAGAACAGGGGATAGTCACCCTATAGAACACGGGATAGGCACCGTATAGAACAGGGGATAGTCACCCTATAGAACAGGGAATAGTCATCCTATAGAACCAGTGATAGTCACCCTATAGAACACGGGATAATCACCCTATATTACAGGGGGTAGTCACCCTATAGAACAGAAGATAGTCACCATATAGAACACGGGATAGTCACCCTGTAGAACAGGGGATGGTCGCCCTATAAAACAGGGGATAGTCACCCTATAGAACACGGGATAATCACCCTATAGAACAGGGGATAGTCGCCCTATAGAACACGGGATAGTCGCCCTATAGAACACGGGATTGTCACCCTATAGAACAGGGGGTAGTCACCCTATAGAACATGGGATAGTAACCCTATAGAACAGGTGGTAGTCACCCTATAGAACAGGGGACAGGCACCCCATCGAACAGGGGATAGTCACCCTATAGAACAGGGGATAGTCACCCTATAGAACAGGGAATAGTCATCCTATAGAACCGGAGATAGTCACCCTATAGAACATGGGTTAGCTACCCTATAGAACCAAGGATAGTCACCCTATAGAACATGGGATAGTCACCCTATATAACAGGGGATAGTCACCCTATAGAACACGGGATAGTCACCATATAGAACAAGGGATAGTCACCCTATAGAACAGGGAATAGTCATCATATAGAACCGGTGATAGTCACCCTATAGAACACGGGATAATCACCCTATATAACAGGGGGTAGTCACCCTATAGAACAGAAGATAGTCACCATATAGAACACGGGATAGTCACCCTATAGAACAGGGGACAGTCACCCTATAGAACAGGGGATAGTCGCCCTATAGAACAGGGGATAGTCACCCTATAGAACACGGGATAATCACCCTATAGAACAGGGGATAGTCACCCTATAGAACAAGGGATTGTCACCCTATAGAACAGGGGGTAGTCACCCTATAGAACACGGGATAGTCACCCTATAGAACAGGGGATAGTCACCCTATAGAACAGGGGATAGTCACCCTATAGAACAGGGGATAGTCACCCTATAGAACACGGGATACTCACCCTATAGAACAGGGGATACTCACCCTATAGAACACGGGATTGTCACCCTATAGAGCTCAGTAAACCAGCAGGGCATCAGGAAGTTGTTGGGTTTTTACAATAATCGGGCAGTTTTGGGACTGCCCAAATGACCAGATGTACTGAATTCAATTTCCCATCTTGCCCTGGTGGGATTTGAACCCGCGACCTCTGGCTGACCGATCCAGTCCCAGCACCACTCAGCTACTGTACCTGCCCTTTGCGGCAATAGAGTAGAGGGTGCTGATAACTTTCACCTTCACCATCCACACAAAAAAAGAAACCAATCATTTATGTGCTGTCTCTCCCTCTAACTTAACCTCACTGTATGTATTTAACTTACTTATATATGTATAACCTACCTGTTGGGGCCGTTGCCCCTTTAACTTACCTTTTAGGGCCATTGCCCCTTTAAGACGCGCCTTAGCGTGCTGACGTCACGTCACGTACAACGTAGCGTGCTGACGTCACGGCACATACGACGTGACGTGCGTGAGGCGGCTGCCGGCCCGACTCGGCCTTCCAGAAAGGCTGCCGGCACAGCCCGGCCTAGCGTCTTCGGCCGCATCTACCAGCCGCCGGGAGTGACGCGATCTTCCGCTCCCGCGGCAAGCATCGGCTCAGCCTGGCCTCCAGCTCCCGCTCCCGACTTCGGCCTCCACGGCCAGAAACGCGACCACGCGCATCACGTGACGCCCCAAGCGCGGACAACGCTACCGAGCGTGATGAGGTCATCACGCTCCCCACAGGACTGCTACGTAGTCCTCGTGGAGTCCTCGCTGGGACACAGACCTACACCACGGTGCTCCTACAGCAGCACAGGCTCCGGGCAGTTGTATTGTCCCCATGCTTGAGTCTTGGAAATTGTTTGTCTGTAAGTATTTTAGAATGCTATGGATGATTAATGTGCACTGTATGTTGTAGAAAATGTTTAGTTGTAACTTTTCTCTGTCTAGCTGATTAACTAGTAGCTGTATTTTCATACACTATGTACAGGGCTAATTTAAAGAGAATGCCTCCCAGTTTACTAAATGTACTGTGTTGCTCAGGCGTACCTAAATCTGTGTATACATATCAGTTATGCGCCTGTATACTAATGTGTGCTTCCATTTCTGTGTTGTATTTCAGTTTTACAATTAGAATCGTTCAGTAAAGCGTTACAAGAAAAGTCAAGCCTTGTGATTTTATTGGAAGATATCGAGTTGTTCGCTATCTGTCTAGCTCTGCATAGAAGCGCGTTGCGAGGGCAGAACAGTAAAAAGACAGCAGCACAGCGGGCTCAAGCACAGGAAGATACCACTCAGCTACCATGAGTCTACGCTCAGGAAAACAATATACTCTAGAGGAAGTCGACCAGCCAATCGAGAAGAATGAGCCTCTCCCAGCAAACGAGGCCAAGTCACAGTCTTCTAAAGCAGCCTCTAGAACATCTCGGCGGTCCAGCAGACCGTCGTCACCGACAGCTCTCCCAGCAAACGACGCCAAGTCACAGTTCTCTAAAGTATCCTCTAGAACATCTCTGCGGTCCAGCAGACCGTCGTCACCGACAGCTCTCCCAGCAAACGACGCCAAGTCACAGTTCTCTAAAGTATCCTCTAGGTCATCTCGGCGGTCCAGCAGACCGTCGTCATCGACAGCTTCTACAGCCGCCAAAGCACGTGCCAAGGCAAAGGCCACCCAAGCGCAATTGTCCTTCGCTGAAAAAGAAGCTGACCTCATGAAGCAGAGAGCCGACCTCGACGCTAGTGTGATGAAGCAGAGAGCTGACCTCGAAGCTAGTGCGATGAAGCAGAGAGCTGACCTCGAAGCTTGTACGATGAAGCAGAAAGCCGACCTTGTAAAGCAGAGAGCTGATATCGCTGCCATTCTCCACATTCTCCAAAGCCAGAGAGCTGCCGCTGCCGCTAAAGCCGAAGCCGCAGCTTATGAAGAAGATGAGGAGAGCGAACGCGGGGAGCCCAGCCAGGAAACATATGACCTGGAACAGCCCCTCAGTCCAGTGCAACGTACAAATGAGTATGTCCAACAACACTCCAAAGTGTTCCCAAAGGAAACATTCAGGTATCTCGACGTAGAACTAGCTACTCACCCCAGCAACAAACGGCCCGTTTTCGGAGACACTGAGCTCAAAAGAGAAGAAACGAGTAAGACTCACCTGCAGAGACCTCCACAACACTCGGCCAATCCAGCTAAGCAGTCCTCGCCCGAGCCGCAAGGCGCACAAGACTTCGCCAGGTACCTTACTCGCCGAGAATTGTTAAGTTCAGGCCTCCTAGAATTCGATGACCGTCCTGAAAATTATTGGTCATGGAGAGCATCCTTCCTGAGTACCACCAAGGACTTGAATCTGTCAGCCAGAGAAGAACTAGACTTGATGACAAAGTGGCTCGGAGCTGAGTCGTCAAGGCAGGCGAAGAGAATTCGCTCAGCGCACGTCCTCAATCCCACGGCAGGCCTCCACCTGGTTTGGCAACGTCTCAACGACTGTTATGGGACACCAGAAGTCATCGAACACGCACTGCTCAAGAAGCTTGAGGACTTCCCGAAGCTAACCAACAAGGATAATGTCGAGCTCAGAGAACTGGGCGACATTCTCCTCGAACTGGAGTGTGCCAAGGGAGAAGGTTACCTGACCGGCCTCTCGTATTTGGATACGGCTCGCGGGGTAAACCCAATAGTGGAAAAGCTCCCCCACAATCTTCAAGAGAAATGGATAGCTAAGGGATCCAAGTACAAGGAGGAAAATGGAGTGGCATTTCCCCCCTTCTCTCTCTTCTCCAGGTTTGTCCAACAACAGGCAAGGGTGAGGAATGATCCAAGTTTCGCTTTCTCCACCTCCAGCAGTTACGCTCCTTCGAGAACAGAGAAACCCACAAAGGACAGCAACAAAGCCTCTGTGAGTGTGCACAAAACAGAGGTTCCAGCCGAACCCTCAGTCAACCAATCCAGTTCTGCTGGGAATGAAGTGGATGACCCAGATCGTCAGTGTCCTATACACAAGAAGCCCCACCCACTCAAAAAGTGTCGAAGCTTTAGAGACAAGCCCATTGATGAGCGCACGTCATACCTGAAAGAGAACCGCATCTGCTTCAGGTGTTGTGGGTCGACTACGCACATGGCAAAAGACTGCAAGGCGACAATCAAGTGCCTTGAGTGCAACAGCGAAAAACACATAGCAGCCCTGCATCCAGGTCCTCCTCCGTCAACCACCGAGAGCGCCGCGGTTGACAAAGAGGATAGCGGGGAGCAAAGCGAAAGCACATCTTCAGTCACCTCCAAGTGTACAGAGGTTTGCGGAAATGCAAGCAGCCCACGCTCATGCTCCAAAATCTGCTTGGTTAAAGCATATCCTGCAGGGAGAAAGGAGAAGGCAATCAAAATGTATGCAGTGCTCGATGAGCAAAGCAACAAGTCCCTAGCGAAGACGGAATTCTTCAATCTCTTCGACGTCAAGGCCAGCACCGCTCCGTACACGCTAAAAACCTGTGCAGGGACAACAGATACTACGGGTAGGAGAGTCGGGAACTTCATGATCGAGTCCATGGATGGGAAACTACAGCTTCCCCTCCCCACCTTGATTGAGTGCGACATGATGCCAGAGGACAGGACGGAAATCCCCTCCCCAGAGGTCGCACGCCATCAGCCCCACCTACAGCCAATTGCCAATAAGATTCCAGCTGTGGACCCGGACGCTCCAATCCTCCTACTCTTGGGAAGAGACATCTTAAGGGTGCACAAGGTACGTGAGCACATCAACGGGCCCCACGATGCTCCCTATGCGCAGCGGCTTGACTTGGGATGGGTCCTGGTGGGTGGAGTTTGCCTGGGAACAGTCCACAAACCAGCGGATGTCAGCGTCTATAAAGCAAACGTGTCGTGCAACGGTCGCACATCCTGTCTCAGCCCATGCCCAAACAGGATCCAGGCAAAGGAGGACTACGACGACATGACGCAGCATCATAGGTCAACCTCCTCTGCCTGTGAGGAAGAGGCAGGCCCCACTGTGAGCACAGATGGCCTAGGATGCTCAGTGCTTGAAAGGTCCAAGGACGATAGACACAGCTGGGCGGCACCCCTGCCGTTTCGCCCTCCTGGACGCCGTCTTCCGAGTAGCGGGGAGCAGGCTGCGGGGCGCCTCTGCTCGCTCAGGAGAACCCTGGTGCCGGGGTCCACCGACCCAGACACGCCTGCAGTCCCCACCCCAGCGATGCTCCTGACTCAAAAGATGAGTGCTATTTCAGCTCCCTCTGGAAACTTCGACATGGCCGAGCTGCACGGGAAGCAGTGGAAGCAAGTACAGTGTCGTGCAGACACTTCTTGGAAGAGATGGGGAGGAGAGTATTCGCCCACCCTACAGAGCCGTAGGAAATGGACAGAAGACAAGCCGAATGTCAAAGTGAGAGATGTCGTCTTGCTGAAAGACAGCCAAGCACACAAACGAATGGTCAGTGGGACTAGCCGTCAAAACTCTGCCGAGCAGGGACAAGAGGGTCCACAAGGTGGAGGTGAAGACCGTCAAGGAAGAGACTGTCAAGGTGTTTCCGAGGCCAGTCTCAGAGATCGTAGTCCTCCTTTCCGAAGAAATCTAGAGAACGGACTCTGAGCGTGTGGCAGCCAAAGGACGTTTTCTCCAGGTTATTTTGTATCTGTAGTGGTACAAATGGAATTGTACCAAGCGGGGAGTGTGCTGTCTCTCCCTCTAACTTAACCTCACTGTATGTATTTAACTTACTTATATATGTATAACCTACCTGTTGGGGCCGTTGCCCCTTTAACTTACCTTTTAGGGCCATTGCCCCTTTAAGACGCGCCTTAGCGTGCTGACGTCACGTCACGTACAACGTAGCGTGCTGACGTCACGGCACATACGACGTGACGTGCGTGAGGCGGCTGCCGGCCCGACTCGGCCTTCCAGAAAGGCTGCCGGCACAGCCCGGCCTAGCGTCTTCGGCCGCATCTACCAGCCGCCGGGAGTGACGCGATCTTCCGCTCCCGCGGCAAGCATCGGCTCAGCCTGGCCTCCAGCTCCCGCTCCCGACTTCGGCCTCCACGGCCAGAAACGCGACCACGCGCATCACGTGACGCCCCAAGCGCGGACAACGCTACCGAGCGTGATGAGGTCATCACGCTCCCCACAGGACTGCTACGTAGTCCTCGTGGAGTCCTCGCTGGGACACAGACCTACACCACGGTGCTCCTACAGCAGCACAGGCTCCGGGCAGTTGTATTGTCCCCATGCTTGAGTCTTGGAAATTGTTTGTCTGTAAGTATTTTAGAATGCTATGGATGATTAATGTGCACTGTATGTTGTAGAAAATGTTTAGTTGTAACTTTTCTCTGTCTAGCTGATTAACTAGTAGCTGTATTTTCATACACTATGTACAGGGCTAATTTAAAGAGAATGCCTCCCAGTTTACTAAATGTACTGTGTTGCTCAGGCGTACCTAAATCTGTGTATACATATCAGTTATGCGCCTGTATACTAATGTGTGCTTCCATTTCTGTGTTGTATTTCAGTTTTACAATTAGAATCGTTCAGTAAAGCGTTACAAGAAAAGTCAAGCCTTGTGATTTTATTGGAAGATATCGAGTTGTTCGCTATCTGTCTAGCTCTGCATAGAAGCGCGTTGCGAGGGCAGAACAATTTATGAAACATTTCCTGGTTGCTTACCATTGGCTTGGGTGAGAAGGAAGATGACGGGAATCCACAGCCTCAGCATCTGAAAGAGAAATGGAGCACAAGCGGGCGGGAGCTTTAACATTCCAGACGGACACCTCCTCATTTGGAAAGATTACCATCATCTTTCTTTTATCAACATATTAGCTTAGACCCTCACATGAGCAATGTTAGTGTGCTGAGTTATTATAGAGTCACAGAGTTATACAGCACAGGAAGAGGCCCTTCGGCCCATCGTGTCCGCTCCGGCCATCAAGCCCTGTCTATTCTAATCCCATTTTCCAGCACTTGGTCCGTAGCCTCGTATGCTATGGCAGTTCAAGTGCTCATCTAAATGCTTCTTGAATGTTGTGAGGGTTCCTGCATCTACCACCCTTTCAGGCAGTGAGTTCCAGATTCCAACCACCCTCTGGGTGAAAAAGTTCTTCCTCAAATCCCCTCTAAACCTCCTGCCCCTTACCCTGAATCTATGCCCCCTTGTTATTGACCCCTCTACTAAGGGGAAAAGTTCCTTTCTAGCTACCCTATCTATGGCCCTCATAATTTTGTACACCTCAATCAGGTCCCCCCTCAGCCTTCTCTGCTCTAAGGAAAACAACCCCAGCCTGTCCAGTCTCTCTTCATAGCTGAAGCGCTCCAGCCCAGGTGACATCCTGGTGAATCTCCTCTGCACCCTTTCCAATGCAATCACATCCGTCCTATAGTGTGGTGACCAGAACTGCACACAGTATTCCAGCTGTGGCCTAACCAGCGTTTTGTACAGTTCCATCATAACCTCCCTGCTCTTATATTCTATGCCTTGGCTAATGAAGGCAAGTATCCCATATGTCTTCTTAACCACCTTATCTGCCTGTCCTGCTGCCTTCAGGGATCTATGTAACATAGAAACATAGAAGATAGGAGCAGGGGTAGGCCATTCGGCCCTTCAAGCCTGCTCCGCCATTCAATGACATCATGGCTGATCATCCAAATTCAGTACCCTGTCCCTGCTTTCTCCCCATATCCTTTGATCCCTTTAGCCTTAAGAAATATATCCAACTCCTTCTTGAATATATTTAATGAATTGGCCTCAACTCTCTGTGGTAGAGAATTCCACAGGTTCTGGGTGAAGAAATTCCTCCTCATCTCAGTCCTAAATGTCCTATCCCGTATCCTGAGACTGTGACCCCTGGTTCTGGACTCCCCCGCCATCGGGAACATCCTTCCTGCATCTAGTCTGTCTAGTCCTGTTAGAATTTTATAAGTTTCAATGAGATCCCCTCTCATTCTTCTAAAATCTAGCGAATATAAGCCTAATCGACCCAATCTCTCCTCATACCATTCCCTGCCATCCCAGGTATCAGCCTGGTGAATCTTCGCTGCACTCTCTCCATGGCAAGAACATCCTTCCTCAGATAAGGTGACCAAAACTGCACACAATACTCAAGGTGTGGTCTCACCAAGGCCCTGTACAACTGCAGCAAGACATCCTTGCTCCTGTACTCGAATCCTCTCGCTGTGAAGGCCAAGATACCATTTGACTTCTTAACTGCCTGCTGCTCCTGCATGCTCAATTTCAGCGACTGGTGCACAAGGACACACAGGTCTCATTGCACTTCCCCTTTTCTCAATCTATTGCCATTCAGATAATAATCTGCCTTCCTGTTTTTGCCACTAAAACATTATACTGCATCTGCCATGCATCTGCCCAATCACCCAACCTGTCCAAATCATACTGGAGTTTCTCTGCATCCTCCTCACAGCACACACGCCCACCCAGCTTTGTGTCGTCTGCAAACTTGGAGATATTGGGCCAGAAATTCGCGGCCAAAGGCGTGAGTGCGCTCGGGGTACTCACGCATCTGGCCGTTGGAAATGCCGGCGTTCAGCATGAACAGCGCATGTGGGGAACGCCGGCATTTCCAGACCTCGAGCACGTGCGACTGCACAGGCAGCGCTTGCGCAGTGAACTTCGTAGATTTCATTCATGAAATCCGTGAGGGTAAGTCCTCAGAAGTTGCACTTGAAAAAAGCAAGTGTAAAGTTGTTCATTGGCTGCGGAGGAAGAAACATTTTATCGTGGAGCTTCTGAAATGCAATATTTTTGTTTGGGAAAGGGAGGGAAGTTATTTTAAGAAATTTTAAGTAAGTTTTAAAGTTAACATTTTTTTTTTTTTAAAGGGTTTTCAGAACGGTAGGTAGAAGGAGCAATTGTGGCTGTGTGAATAGAATGTGAGAATGAGTTATGTATGTATGTCCACATATATTCCTTTACGTATATGTATGTATGTTTTATATTCCTTTACTAATGTGTATGAATGTATGTTTTTAATTATGATTTTCCAATAAGTTACTTTCTCTGAAAGTCATAATTAAATAATACATTCATACACATAAGTAAAGGAATATATACATAACACGCAAAGGAATATATACAGACATACATACTTTCAGAAGCTCCACGATAAGAAATATCTTCCTCCGCAGCCTCTGGAGCAACTGCACCCATGCTTTTTTCATGTGTAAGTTGTAAGGACTTGACCTCACTGAAAGCAGTAATGAAAGCGGCGAATTATACTGCGCACGCGCTGCCTGTGCAGTCGCACGCGTTCTGCCTCTGAACCCCTTCGTTCAGAGGACAGGAAATGCCGGTTTTCCACAAAAGCACTGTGCATGCTGAAAACCGGCATTTCATCCGGCCAGATGCGTAAGTACCCCGACCGTACTCGCGCAGTTGGAAGGGAATTACTGGGCCAACATTTTACATGTCAATAAAATGAAAAAATTAACAATTGCACGACTTGCCCCCTCGCATCTGCGACTGAGGGTCCAAGGAGGTGCATTGCGCAAGAGGTCATCATCGTACGTATCCTCACACTGTTCCCTTTGGGGAACTGTATGAAGTGGTGGAAGGATTTATGGCCGTGATTAACGCTCATTCCGTGACCGTAACCATCTTTGAACCAGCCATTAGGGTGGTTAGTCCTATGGCGGGAGGGTTTTACGGGCTCCCACAACCCATCTGAGGGGGGGGGGCCACCAACACCCACGGACGCAAGTATCCCGCTGGATGTCCACCCAGAATTTAAAGTTGGAGCTCCGACTCCACTTGCCGGGACTGTCTGGAGTGGGGTTCAAAACCCTACTCCTTCTGGCCCAGCGGCGGGGATGCTTACTGCTACGCAAAAGGCCCACTCCGCACAAAAGGTGACACCCATACGTTTCCTGCGCCTTTTCCCTCCCCGTGACTGGAGCCCTATGCTGCCATTTCACGTTGCTAATCGGATTGGGCCTTTGTCATAGCGGTAGGATCCCCGCCGCTGGGCCAGATCAGGGTAGGGTTTCGAACCCCGCTCCAGACAGTCCCGGCAAGTGGAGTCGGAGCTCCGGCTCTAAATTCTGGGTTGACATCCAGTGGGATATTTGCGTCCGTGGGTGTGGGTGGCCCCCCCTCCTTCTATAGCTTGTGGGAGCCCGTAAAACCCTCCCGCCATAGGACTAACCGCCCTAATGGCTGGTTCAAAGATGGTTACGGTCACGGAATGAGCGTTAATCACGGCCATAAATCATTCCACCACTTCATACAGTTCCCCAAAGGGAACAGTGTGAAGACACGTATGACGACGACATTGCTAAATAAATAAATGGAATTTAAAAAATTCTTTTACGGCTTTTAAAAGTCTTTATTCACAATTCACAATTCAAATCGCTTTATTGGCATGATAAGTTACATCTTATGTTGCCAAAGCATCAAAATACATTTATGGTTTACCACATAAACGCAGTTCTATTCATACAGTGTATAAACAGGTATATCCCTGAGTGTATAAATATACATTCGCATTGTTTATATATATTCTTTTCTTAGTTTACTGGTTGGCTCTCTGTTCATGGCAAGCTGTAACATAGCGTGCCGCCAGTGTTATACAGCTTCTCTCCTCTCCCAGTAGGAATGGGAGTTTTTGGTTGTCATTCAGATTTCTGAAATCAGGGCATATTTGTGAGAATTTTTGGTAGAAATTCTCCCTGATGCCCTGATATTTTCCACAAGCTGTGAGGAAGTGCATCTCTGTCTCCACCACTCCCTGACTGCAGTGCGAGCATATCCTGTCCTCTCTTGGCAGCCTGGTCTGCCTGTGTCTGCCTTTTTCGATCGCTAGGCTATGTTCGCTAAGTCTGTACCTTGTCAAGGTTCTTCTCAGTTTGTTATCCTTTACCATGGTCAGGTAATCAGCTATGTTGTATTGTCTGTTTAGGGCCAAGTAGCAATTGAGTTTGCTTTGGGTTTTTGTTGTTTCTGCCCAATATGTCAGATATTTTTCCTTTTGCTTAGCGACGATTGTGTTGGGTCGAATTCTTTGTGTTACCCTGTCACTGTCCTGGGGCTGGTTATTGTTAGTATTGTTGGTAGTTACTTCACTGAGTCCCAGGACTAGTTGACTGAGGGTATTCTTCTTTATGGTCAGCTCTTGGCATTTCAGGGCGTCGTAGTGATAGCATTGGGGATTGCTCATTTGTAGGTGATTCCAAAATTTGGTGGCTCTTTTTTGGATAGTGATTATTAATGGATATTGGCCTAGTTCCGCCCTGCATGCATTTAAATTGCTTTAATTCTCTTTAAAACTACTTCAGATTACTCAAAATAATGTAAACTTTTTAAAAAGTTTATAAAAGTTACCAAAATCTTCAAAAAACTTCCAAAAACCTATTTAAACTGCTGCTTTGCATGTAGAAATGCTTAGCAGCTTGACAGAAACATTGGGGGCGTGTCCAGTGAAACTGAGACCTCAAGGGGCGTGTCTCACTTACACTGCACGCTCCTGGCTTCGCGCTGGCTGCACTCCTGGGCGGCGTAACGTCATACGCTGCCCGGGATTCTTCTTTTTCATTCACCAAGTCCAGGCGTCCCTGGAGCTGATCGTCAGTAGCGCGGGGTAAGTGTAAATACGGGGCTTGCACGCGCTGCAAGCCCCGTTCTGGAATTTCTGGGCCATTACATCTAGTTCCCTCGTCTAAATCATTAATATATAATGGGCCAGTAATTCCGGTCCCAACGTGTGAGTACGGACGGCGTACTCACACGTGGGCCCGTTGGAAGTGCCGGATTTCAGCATGCACAGCGCATGCGCGGGAAACCGGCATTTCCTCTCCATCGAACCAAGGGGTCAAGAGGTCCAAGGCGTGCGCGCAGGACTCTGTGCGCACGCGTTGAACTTCCTTCTTTTTGACAGGTTTGCGCGTGTGCAAGGGCCTGAACTTTTTAGAAATGAAAAAAGGAGGCGTAAGGAGTGGATTCTTGAAGGTAAGTGGTCTATTATTTAAAATTATTAAATTTTTTCCACAGATTCATTGTTTATAAGGGCTTTACAGTAAGGTAATTTTATTTTTAGACCCGATTTCGTAAAAAATATTTTTTTCAAAAATTTTATTAATTGTTTTAAATAGTTTTTTAAAGTTATTTATAGTTTATTTAATTATTGGGATTTTTTTTTAATTTTAATTAAAGTTAAATTAGTCTTTTGGGCGCCCGTACTTTTCATGAGTTTGACAGTCTTTACTATCAAACTCATGAATGAGTTTCCCCTCCCCTGATTGGCTGCAGAGTGCTCACCTGATCCCAGCCGGCACATCGCACTAACTACGCCGCTGGATCAGGCAAGCACATCGCGCCGACAGCTGAACCGGGCCTGTGACAGGAAATGCAAGCAGGCCCGGGCTTCAGATGTCAGCGAGCAGGGTGAGTGCAGATCGGGGGCTTGCACGCGCGGCAAGCACCCGATCCTAATTTCTGGCCCAATGTGAATAGCTGGGGTCCGAGCACCGATCCCTGCGGTATCCCACTAGTCACTGCCTGCCACTCAGAAAAAGACCCGTTCATTCCAACTCTTTGCTTCCTGTCTGCCAACCAGTTCTCTATCCAATCAGTACCTTACCCCCAATCCCATGTGCTTTAACTCTGCATGCTAATCTCTTATGCGGAACCTTGTTGAAAGCCTTCTGAAAGTCCAAATACACCACATCCACTGGTTCTCCCTTACCAATTCTACCAGTTACATCCTCAAAAAATTCCAGTAGATTTGTCAAGCATGATTTACCTTTTGTAAATCCATGTTGACTTTGTCCGATCCTGTCACTGTTTTCCAAGTGCTCTTTTATAATAGACTCTAGCATTTTCCCCACTACCGATGTCAGACTGACCGGTCTATAATTCCCCGTTTTCTCTCTACCACCTTTTTTAAATAGTGGGGTTACATTAGCTACCCTCCAATCCATGGGAACTGTTCCAGAGTTTATGTACATGCACACCAAGGTCCCTCTAATCCTCTGTCCTTCCTAGGGTCCTAATATTCATTGTGTATTCCCTTGCCTTGTTAGTCCTCCCAAAATGCATCACCTCACACTTTTCAGGGTTAAATTCCATTTGCCACTGTTCTGCCCATCTAACCAACCCATCTATATCGTCCTGTAGCCTGAGGCTTCCCTCCTTGCTATTTACCACTCCACCAATTTTCGTGTCATCTGCGAACTTACTGATCATACCTCCTACATTCATATCTAAATCATTAATGTACACTACAAACAGCAAAGGACCCAGCACCGATCCCTGCGGTACACCACTGGACACAGGCTTCCAGTCACAAAAACAACCTTCGACCATCACCCTCTGCCTCCTGCCACTAAGCCAATTTTGGATCTAATGTGCCAAATTGCCCTGGATCCCATGGGCTCTTACCTTCTTGACCAGTCTCCCATGTGGAACTTTGTCAAAAGCCTTACTGAAGTCCATGTAGACTACATCAACTGCATTACCCTCATCCACACACCTAGTCACCCCCTCAAAAAATTCAATCAAATTGGATAGACATGATCTCCCCCTGACAAAGCCATGCTGACTATCCTTGAATAATCCTTGCATCTCCAAGTGGAGACTAATTCTGTCCCTCAGAATTTTTTCCAATAATTTCCCTACCACTGATGTTAGGCTCACTGACCTGTAATTCCCTGGTTTATCCCTACTACCCTTCTTGATTAATGGTGCTACGTTAGCTGTCCTCCAGTCCTCTAGCACCTCCCCTGTGGCCAGAGAGGTTCTGAAAATTTGTGTCAGAGCCCCTGCAATCTCCTCCCTTGCCTCACACAGCAGCCTGGGATACATCTCGTCTGGGCCTGGAGATTTATCCACTTTTAAGCCTGCTAAAACTGCTAGTACCTCCTCCCTCTCAATACTAATTTGTTCAAGTATATCACAATCCCCCTGCCTGATTTCTATGCCTACATCGTCCTTCTCCATAGTGAACACAGATGCAAAATATTCATTTAAAACCTCACCCACATCTTTTGGCTCTACACAGATTGCCACTTTGGTCCCTAATGGGCCCTACTCTTTCCCTGGTTATCCTCTTGCCCTTAATATACTTATAAAACACCTTGGGATTTTCCTTTATTTTGCCTGTCAGTGTTTTCTCATGCCCCCTCTTGGCTCTCCTAATTTCTTTTGTAAGTACTCCCCTGCACTTTCTATACTCCTCTAGGGCTTCCACTGTTTTTAGTCCTTTGTATCTGCCAAAAGCCTCCCTTTTTTCCCTAATCCATTCTTGTATATCCCTTGACATCCAGGGTTCCCTGGGCTTGTTGGTCCCACCCTTGACCTTTACGGGAACATGTTGACGTTGTACTCTCTCTATTTCCTTTCTGAAAGACTCCCACTGCTCTGATGTGGATTTTCCTACAAGTAGCTGATCCCAGTCCACTTTGGCCAGATCCTGCCTTATCATATTGAAATCGGACTTCCCCCAATTTAGAACCTTTATTTCCAGTCCATCTTTGTCCTTTTCCATGACTACCTTAAATCTCACCAAATTATGGTCACTGTCACCAAAATGCTCTCCTACTGTCTGGCTACATTCCCTAGAATTAGGTCCAGTACCACCCCTCTCTTGTAGGACTTTCTACATGCTGGCTCAAAAAGCTCTCCTGGATGCACTTTAAGAATTCTGCACCCTCTAAGCCTTTCACACTCTGACTATCCCAGTTAATATTGGGGAAGTTGAAATCCCCTACTATTATTACCCTATTATTTCTACACTTCTCCGAGGTTTGCCTACATATCTGTTCCTCTATCTCCCCCTGACTGTTTGGGGGCCTATAGTACACTCCCAGCAAAGTGCTTGCCCCCTTTTTGTTTTTAAGTTCTACCCATATGGCCTCATTAGAGGAACCTGCTAAGATATCATCCCTCCTTACAGCAGTAATTGACTCCTTGATTAATATTGCGACACCCCCTTCTCTTTTACACCCCCCTCCGCCGAGCCTGAAGATTCTATACCCCGGAATATTGAGCTGCCAGTCCTGCCCCTCCCTCAACCATGTCTCTGTGATCGCAACAATATCATACTCCCATGTGTTCATCAACACCTTCAATTCATCTGCCTTACTCGTAAGACTCCTTGCATTAAAATAAATGCCATCCAGCCTTGCCATACTCCCTTGCGCCGTTACATATTTGCTCTGCCTTCCAGGCTGACTTGTTTTTTCCTCTATATTTGGCTGTGCATCACCCCCTACTATAGCTCCACTCCGTATCCCATCCCCCTGCCAAGTTAGTTTAAACCCCCCCCCAATAGTACTAGCAAACCTCCCTGCAAGGATGTTGGTCCCGTTCCGGTTCAGGCGCAACCCGTCTGACTTGTACAGGCCCCACCTTCCCCAGAAGCAGACCCAGTGATCCAGGAAACTAAAGCCTTCCCTCCTGCACCAACTCTTTAGCCATGCATTCATCTGCTCTATCCTCCTATTCCTATACTCACTAGTACATGGCACCGGGAGTAATCCAGAGATTACAACCTTTGAGGTCCTGCTTTTTAATCTGCTACCTTGCTCCCTAAATTCTTGTTGCAGGACCTCATCCCTCTTTCTACCCATGTCGTTGGTACCAATGTGAGCCACGACCTCTGACTGTTTGCCCTCCCCCTTCAGAATGCCCTGCAGCCGTTCAGTGACATCCTTGACCCTGGCACCAGGGAGGCAACAAACCATCCTGCAGTCACGTCTATGGCCACAGAAACCTCTATCTGTTCCCCTTACGATAGAATCCCCTATCACTATTGCTCTCCCACTCTTTTTCCTCCCCTCCTGTGCAGCTGAGCCACTCGTAGTGCCACGGACTGGGCTCTTGCTGCATTCCTCTGAGAAACCATCTCCCCCAGCAGTATCCAAAATGGAAAATCTGTTGGAGAGGTAGATGGACCCAGGGGACTCCTGCACTACCTTCCTAGTTCTTTTACTCTGTCTGGCGGTCACCCATTCCCTGTCTGCCTGTGCACTCTTTACCTGAGGTGTGACCACCTCATTAAACGTGCTATCCATGAAGATCTCAGCTTCGCAGATGCTCCACAGTGGCTCCAGCCGCAGCTCCAGCTCCAAAACGCGGGTTTCCGAGTAGCTGCAGCTGGAGACACTTCCTGCACATGTATTCGACAACAGGACCATGTTAATCTGCTTTTATCGTTTGCTACAGCATCAAGTCGAAGTCTGTGATGCTCACTGAACTGCCACACTCTCCCAGATTACTAACCATTCTCTCGTGAACTGTCGCTCCTCTGAACTCACTTCTTTTGCCCCTCAGGAGTTCCAAACACTCAGCTCTACACACACTTCCTCCTCCCCAAATCCTCACCATTTTGAAATCCAGATTCATCCCCTTTCTCCTGCAGTGACTCTTTCCTTCTCAGGTTCTCAAACCCGTGGAACTCCTCCCCTCCCTCACTCTCCCCTCCCTCACTCTCCCCTCCCTCACTCTCCCCTCCTCAGTCTCCCCTCCTTGCTCTCTCCTCCCTCACTCCCCTCCTCAGTCTCCCCTCCTCACTCTCTCCTCCCTCACTCTCTCGTCCCTCACTCCCTCCGTCTCTCCTCCCTCACTCTCCCCTCCCTCAGTCTCTCCTCTCACTCTCCCCCTCCCTCAGTCTCCCCTCCTCCGTCTCTCCTCCCTCACTCTCCCCTCCCTTACTCTCCCTTCCCTCACTCTCCCCTCCCTCACTCTCCCTTCCCTCACTCTCCCTTCCCTCACTCTCCCTTCTCCCTCACTCTCCCTTCCCTCACTCCCCCCTCCCTCACTCTCCCTTCCCTCACTCTCCCTTCCCTCACTCTCCTCTCCTCCCTCACTCTCCCTTCCCTCACTCCCCCCTCCCTCACTCTCCCTTCCCTCACTCTCCCTTCCCTCACTCTCCCTTCCCTCACTCTCCTCTCCTCCCTCACTCTCCCCTCCCTCACTCTCCTTTCCCTCACTCTCCTCTCCTCCCTCACTCTCCCTTCCCTCACTCTCCTCTCCTCCCTCACTCTCCCTTCCCTCACTCTCCCTTCCCTCACTCCCCCCTCCCTCACTCTCCCCTTCCCTCACTCCCCCCTCCCTCACTCTCCCTTCCCTCACTCTCCCCTCTCTCTCTCCCCTTCCTCACTCTCCCTTCCCTCACTCTCCCTTCCCTCACTCTCCCCTTCCCTCACTCTCCCTTCCCTCACTCCCCTCCCTCAGTCTCTCCCCTTCACTCAGTCTCTCCCCTCCCTCCCTCAGTCTCCTTTCCCCTTGGCTCAGAACCATGAAGTTGAAAATTACCAGCAGTGATGTCAGTGTCGGATTCCTTGCTCTGCTAACTTCTGCTGGTGGCAATCCAGAGAGTTTGAACAGAAACAATCTTTCGGCTTTTGAAACCCAGGCTGGTTGTCCACTAATTTCTACTTCTCTATTTGCCTCATCCGCTCTCGTATTCCATCCAAGTCTTAGAATCATAGAATCTTACAGCACAGAAGGAGGCCATTCGGCAAATCATGCCTGTGCCGGCTCTATGGTAGATTTACCCAATTAGTCGCATTCCCTCGCTCTTTCCCCAGAGCCCAGCAAATTTCTCCCCTTCAAGTATTTCTCCAATTCCCTTCTGAAAGCTACTATTGAATCTGCTTCCACCGCCTTTTCAGGCAGCACATTCCAGATCACAACAACTCGCTGTTTTTTACTCATCTCGCCTCTGGTTCTTTTGCCAATCACCTTAAATCTGTGTCCTCTGGTTCCCGACCCTCCTGGCGGTGGTGCTGTTCTAACTGTGGGCTTTGAGCTTACACTGTGCTCCTGAATTAGGAACTTAAACTTAACTGTCTTTGAGCCATGGGTAGAAGTGGCAATTGTTGAATGCTGCAGGTGAGTAATGAAGGGCGTAATGAACAGTGACTCACCTCTCACACGTTCCGTCGCAGGTGTGGTCAGTCCGACTCACTGCTGCTCTTTATATACTTTCCTCGATTGCCCGATCTTTTTAAACATCAGTTTAAAATGTGTGAAGTGCACAGCTGTACTCTGGAGAATGCCAAACACATAACCCAGACGCTTCACTCCATCATTCACACAAGGTCAGAAGATATGGGGGGGGGGGGAAAAATCACAAAATACGAGCCTGGGCCAATTGGAAGCCTTTGGTTAGAGAGAGAGGGAGGGTTGTGGGGCTGGAGGAGGTTACACAAATAGGGAGGGGAGAGGTCATGCAGGGATTTGAACATAAGAATAAGAATTTTGAAATCGAGGTGTTGCCGGATCGGGAGCCAATGTAGATCAGTGAGCACAGGGGGAGATGGGTGAACGGGACTGGGTGTGAGTTAGGACACGGGGCAGTGAGCACAGGGGGTGATGGGTGAACGGGACTGGGTGTGAGTTAGGACACGGGGCAGTGAGCACAGGGGGTGATGGGTGAATGGGACTGGGTGTGAGTTAGGACACGGGGCAGTGAGCACGGGGGTGCTGGGTGAACGGGACTGGGTGTGAGTTAGGACACGGGGCAGTGAGCACAGGGGGTGATGGGTGAACGGGACTGGGTGTGAGTTAGGACACGGGGCAGTGAACACAGGGGGTGATGGGTGAACGGGACTGGGTGTGAGTTAGGACACGGGGCAGTGAGCACAGGGGGTGATGGGTGAGCGGGACTGGGTGTGAGTTAGGACACGGGGCAGTGAGCACAGGGGGTGATGGGTGAACGGGACTGGGTGTGAGTTAGGACGCGGGGCAGTGAGCACAGGGGGTGATGGGTGAACGGGACTGGGTGTGAGTTAGGACACGGGGCAGTGAGCACAGGGGGTGGTGGGTGAACGGGACTGGGTGTGAGTTAGGACACGGGGCAGTGAGCACAGGGGGTGATGGGTGAATGGGACTGGGTGTGAGTTAGGACACGGGCAGTGAGCACAGGGGGTGATGGGTGACGGGACTGGGTGCGAGTTAGGACACGGGGCAGTGAGCACAGGGGGTGATGGGTGAACGGGACTGGGTGCGAGTTAGGACACGGGGCAGCGAGCACAGGGGGTGATGGGAGAACGGGACTGGGTGTGAGTTAGGACACGGGGCAGCGAGCACAGGGGGTGATGGGTGAACGGGACTGGGTGTGAGTTAGGACACGGGGCAGTGAGCACAGGGGGTGATGGGTGAACGGGACTGGGTGTGAGGTAGGACACGGGGCAGTGAGCACAGGGGGTGATGGGTGAACGGGACTGGGTGCGAGTTAGGACACGGGGCAGTGAGCACAGGGGGTGATGGGTGAACGGGACTGGGTGCGAGTTAGGACACGGGGCAGCGAGCACAGGGGGTGATGGGAGAACGGGACTGGGTGTGAGTTAGGACACGGGGCAGCGAGCACATGGGGTGATGGGTGAACGGGACTGGGTGTGAGTTAGGACACGGGGCAGTGAGCACAGGGGGTGATGGGTGAACGGGACTGGGTGCGAGTTAGGACACGGGGCAGTGAGCACAGGGGGTGATGGGTGAACGGGACTGGGTGCGAGTTAGGACACGGGGCAGTGAGCACAGGGGGTGATGGGTGAACGGGACTGGGTGTGAGTTAGGACACGGGGCAGTGAACACAGTGGGTGATGGGCGAACGGGACTGGGTGTGAGTTAGGACACGGGACAGTCAGCACAGGGGGTGATGGGTGAACGGGACTGGGTGCGAGTTAGGACACGGGGCAGTGAGCACAGGGTGATGGGTGAACGGGACTGGGTGTGAGTTAGGACACGGGGCAGTGAGCACAGGGGGCGATGGGAGAACGGGACTGGGTGTGAGTTAGGACACGGGGCAGTGAGCACAGTGGGTGATGGGTGAACGGGACTGGGTGTGAGTTAGGACACGGGGCAGTGAGCACAGGGGGTGATGGGTGAACGGGACTGGGTGTGAGTTAGGACACGGGGCAGTGAGCACAGGGGGTGATGGGTGAACGGGACTGGGTGTGAGTTAGGACACGGGGCAGTGAGCACAGGGGGTGATGGGTGAACGGGACTGGGTGTGAGTTAGGACACGGGGCAGTGAGCACGGGGGGTGATGGGTGAACGGGACTGGGTGTGAGTTAGGACACGGGGCAGTGAGCACAGGGGGTGATGGGTGAGCGGGACTGGGTGTCAGTTAGGACACGGGGCAGTGAGCACAGGGGGTGATGGGTGAACGGGACTGGGTGTGAGTTAGGACGCGGTGCAGTGAGCACAGGGGGTGATGGGTGAACGGGACTGGGTGTGAGTTAGGACACGGGGCAGTGAGCACAGGGGGTGATGGGTGAACGGGACTGGGTGTGAGTTAAGACACGGGGCAGTGAGCACAGGGGGTGATGGGTGAGCGGGACTGGGTGTGAGTTAGGACACGGGGCAGTGAGCACAGGGGGTGATGGGTGAACGGGACTGGGTGCGAGTTAGGACACGGGGCAGTGAGCACAGGGGCTGATGGGTGAACGGGACTGGGTGTGAGTTAGGACACGGGGCAGTGAGCACAGGGGGTGATGGGTGAACGGGACTGGGTGCGAGTTAGGACACGGGGCAGTGAGCACAGGGGGTGATGGGTGAATAGGACTGGGTGCGAGTTAGGACACGGGGCAGTGAGCAAAGGGAGTGATGGGTGAACGGGACTGGGTGCGAGTTAGGACATGGGGCAGTGAGCACAGGGGGTGATGGGTGAACGGGACTGGGTGCGAGTTAGGACAAGGGGCAGTGAGCACAGGGGGTGATCGGTGAACAGGACTGGGTGTGAGTTAGGACACAGGGCAGTGAACACAGGGGGCGATGGGTGAACAGGACTGGGTGTGAGTTAGGACACGGGGCAGTCAGCACAGGGGGTGATGGGTGAACGGGACTGGGTGTGCGTTAGGACACGGGGCAGTGAGCACAGGGTGATGGGTGAACGGGACTGGGTTTGAGTTAGGACACGGGGCAGTGAGCACAGGGGGTGATGGGTGAACGGGACTGGGTGCGAGTTAGGACACGGGGCAGTGAGCACAGGGGGTGATGGGTGAACGGGATTGGGTGTGAGTTAGGACACGGGGCAGTGAGCACAGGGGGTGATGGGTGAACGGGACTGGGTGCGAGTTAGGACACGGGGCAGTGAGCACAGGGGGTGATGGGTGAACGGGACTGGGTGCGAGTTAGGACACGGGGCAGTGAGCACGGGGAGTGATGGGTGAACGGGACTGGGTGCGAGTTAGGACATGGGGCAGTGAGCACAGGGGGTGATGGGTGAACGGGACTGGGTGCGAGTTAGGACAAGGGGCAGTGAGCACAGGGGGTGATCGGTGAACGGGACTGGGTGTGAGTTAGGACACGGGGCAGTGAACACAGGGGGCGATGGGTGAACAGGACTGGGTGTGCGTTAGGACACGGGGCAGTCAGCACAGGGGGAGATGGGTGAACGGGACTGGGTGTGAGTTAGGACACGGGGCAGTGAGCACAGGGGGCGATGGGTGAACGGGACTGGGTGTGAGTTAGGACACGGGGCAGTGAGCACAGGGGGCGATGGCTGAACGGGACTGGGTGTGAGTTAGGACACGGGGCAGTGAGCACAGGGGGTGATGGGTGACGGGACTGGGTGCGAGTTAGGACACGGGGCAGTGAGCACAGGGGGTGATGGGTGAACGGGACTGGGTGCGAGTTAGGACACGGGGCAGTGAGCACAGGGGGTAATGGGTGAACGGGACTGGGTGCGAGTTAGGACACGGGGCAGCGAGCACAGGGGGTGATGGGTGAACGGGACTGGGTGTGAGTTAGGACACGGGGCAGCGAGCACAGGGGGTGATGGGTGAACGGGACTGGGTGTGAGTTAGGACACGGGGCAGCGAGCACAGGGGGTGATGGGTGAACGGGACTGGGTGTGAGTTCGGACACGGGGCAGTGAGCACAGGGGGTGATGGGTGAACGGGACTGGGTGTGAGTTAGGACACGGGGCAGTGAGCACAGGGGGTGATGGGTGAACGGGACTGGGTGTGAGTTAGGACACGGGGCAGTGAGCACAGGGGGTGCTGGGTGAACGGGGCTGGGTGTGAGTTAGGACACGGGGCAGTGAGCACAGGGGGTGATGGGTGAACGGGACTGGGTGTGAGTTAGGACATGGGGCAGTGAACACAGGGGGTGATGGGTGAACGGGACTGGGTGTGAGTTAGGACACGGGGCATTGAGCACAGGGGGTGATGGGTGAGCGGAACTGGGTGTGAGTTAGGTGATGGGTGAACGGGACTGGGTGTGAGTTCGGACACGGGGCAGTGAACACAGGGGGTGATGGGTGAACGGGACTGGGTGTGAGTTAGGACATGGGGCAGTGAGCACAGGGGGTGATGGGTGAGCGGGATTGGGTGTGAGTTAGGACACGGTGCAGTGAGCACAGGGGGTGGTGGGTGAACGGGACTGGGTGTGAGTTAGGACACGGGGCAGTGAGCACAGGGGGCGATGGGAGAACGGGACTGGGTGTGAGTTAGGACACGGGGCAATGAGCACAGGGGGTGATGGGTGAACGGGACTGGGTGTGAGTTAGGACACGGGGCAGTGAGCACAGGGGGGGTTGGGTGAACGGGACTGGGTGTGAGTTAGGACACGGGGCAGTGAGCACAGGGGGTGATGGGTGAACGGGACTGGGTGTGAGTTAGGACACGGGGCAGTGAGCACAGGGGGTGATGGGTGAACGGGACTGGGTGTGAGTTAGGACACGGGGCAGTGAGCACAGGGGGTGATGGGTGAACGGGACTGGGTGTGAGTTAGGACACGGGGCAGTGTGCACAGGGGGTGATGGGTGAACGGGACTGGGTGTGATTTCGGACACGGGGCAGTGAGCACAGGGGGTGATGGGTGAACGGGACTGGGTGTGATTTCGGACACGGGGCAGCCGAGTTTTGGATGAGCTCAAGTTTCTAGAGGGTGGAACATGGGAGGCCGGGCAGGAGAGTGTTGGAATAGTCAAGTCTAGGGGTAATAAAGGCATGAATGAGGGTTTCAGCAGCAGATGGGCTAATCTTCTCTGTATCGTTCCAATTTTAATTATATGTGCTAAGGTAGGGCCAGAGGTGGGCGATGTTATGGAGGTGGAAGAAGGCAGTCTAGTGATGGAGAGGATATGGGGCTGGGTTGAGGTAGGGGAGGAGACGGGCGATGTTACCGAGGTGGAAGTCGGCCGTCTTTATGAGGTTGTAAATTAGTCTGATTCAGCCTGAGACAGTGGCCGGGGAGGGGGATTGAGTTACTGATCAACAGGGAACATTCGTTCCAAATATTATTATGATGAGTTAATTATTAATACCAGTTAGTAACATGCCACCAGTTATCACTAATGAATATATTTTTCTTTCCTAAGTGACATGTTTTCATTTAGTTATCACTGTAAAACAGCACCAGGAACCTTGGGAGATAAGGAAAATGCTAAGGAGGAAAAATTCAGTTGTTTGCGCCACCCGTTAGCACCTAAAGAGGCCGACAAGTGGGGCGCTAACCAACTAGCGCCCGGGCGCAGCGAACCCTGCGCCTCTCCCCATATTGAGTGGACATTTTGTACCGGTGCTAAACCGTAGCGCCCGCTCACCGGCGCACGCAGATCATGACGTCATTTCAGTGTGCAATGCCTTTGGGGCACCCCGGACCGGAAATTCAGTGGCGCCCCCCTCCGTTCCGCCTGGCGCTAATAAGGACAGCTTACCTGGAACGTTTCCCAGTTGCTGTCGGGCTGGGGGGGGGGGGCGTTCTTTAAAGGGGACTGGTGTGGTTTAAAAGCGGCAGCCATTTTTGGACCACAACTTCTTAGAGAGATACAGAGAGTTGCTCAGCTGCACACAGAGAGCCCTTTCTACACTGAGCCAGCGCTGGCAGAAGAACTTCAGCCTTCTGACCATCACCTTGCTGCTGGTGAGCATCTCAAACAGGATAACTTTCTGTGCGCACTTAATATGGGGGCTGCATTGGAACGCCCTGCTGCTGAATCATCTTGACAGGGCACAGAGACGCAGGGATAGAGGGGCCGGCATGGCCAGACGGAGGAGGGCCAACAGACGTCGCCACACGAGACCTTACGCTGCCAGGGTTTTCCGACAGCAATTTTCATATATGAACATGTCGGAGGAGCAGTGTTGCCGAAGGCTGCGCTTTAGTAGGGAGGTGGTGACTGAGCTGTGCCACCTGCTTCAGCCAGATCTGCAGCCTCAGCTAAGATGCAGGACATCTCTGTCGGTGGCTGTGAAGATCACTGTTGCCCTCAACTTCTATGCAAGCGGCTCCTTTCAGGCCGCAACTGGGGACATAGCCAACATCTCGCAGTTCGCGGTGCATTGCTGCATCCGTCAAGTGACTGATGCCCTCTTTAAAAGGAGGTGGCAGTACATCTCCTTCCCAATGATCCCGGACAAGCAGCAGAAGCGCGCAGCGGACTTCCCCATGGTGCAGGGTGCCATTGACTGCACGCATGCGGGCGCCTGTAGAGAATGCGGAGGAGTTCCGCAACCGCAAGGGGTTCCATTCCTTGAATGTACAGCTGGTCTGTGACCACCGACAGCTGATTCTCGATGTGAATGCCCAGTTTCCAGGCAGCAGCCACGACGCCTTCATCCTGCGCCAGACTTCTGTGGCAGACCTTTTCGAGGCCCCGGCTCACCCAGGAGGCTGGCTTCTCGGTGACAAGGGCTATCCTCTGTGCCCGTGGCTGATGACCCCGTTCCGTTCGCCCAGCACCCCTGCTGAAGAACGCTACAATGCGAGCCATCAAGCGACCAGGAACATTATTGAGCACACAATCGGCGTGCTGAAGCACTGGTTCCGCTGTCTGGACCATTCCGGAGGAGCCCTTCAGTACTCACCTGAGCGAGTCTCCCACTTCGTGGTTGTGTGTTGCATGCTGCATAACCTGGCAATCCTCAGGACCCAGCCAATGCCACCAGACATTGAAGCACCAGCAGAGGAGGAGGAGGAAGAGGAGGAGGAGGAGGAGGAGGACCAAGACAGGAGGGAGGCACAAACTGGAAGGGCCGTCCGTCAGAGGCTTATCAGAAGTCGCTTCTAGGCCCCTCTCAGGGAATGCTTGCTGCCATTCCAAGAACAGGAATGGAACCGTTCTGATACCCCAAAGCCTGTGAAGGGCAAAATGTATGTAAAGAGCAGACGTGGCCATTGTAAATAAAGTTGTTTATTTTACAAAATGTGCTTCCTTCCCGCATGACAAAGCAATGGCAACAAAAAGCAAAACAAACAGACTGCCACATAAGCGGCTCGCACACCCGGGAGACTGCCCAAAACATCACTAACATTCAGACCAGCATCCTCGGCCTTGAATTCTACAAATAACAGGTATCAGCAGCACCTTCTACTTTTTCCCCCTTGATGGTGATCTGCTTCGCTTGCGAGATTGGCCCCTTCCCTCCCTGCAGCAAGGCTGGGGGAGGCCTGCTGACTGTCCGAAAGCGCAGATGCCCCTGAGGGACGGCCTGGACGAGCTCTGGGCCTGGAGGGCCCGGCTGCTGACTGCTCCAACTCTGCATGGGTGGAAGCAGTCTGTCCTACAGGTGGTGGCAGCTGCAGTGGAGACGTGCCAGTGGTGGCATCAGGAATGCTGTCATCCTGAGAGCGGACAGCAGTTCCCTGGTCGGCCGACACACTGGCACTCTGACGGGGCAGCACCGCAGCATGCGCAGCAATCGGCTGGTCCACAGATTGCTGGCCTGCTGTGGTGCTGCAAGGGCCCCGGGTAATCCTGCCTGATCCAGCAAGGGTGGCAGCAGTCAGTGCTCGCGTGGCCTCAATCTGCGTCTGCATGAGACCAGCAAGTGACTGCGTGGCAGCACTCAGCACTTGCGTGGCAGGTGCCAGTGCTTCGGCGAAGGCCTGGACAGTCCTTTCCAGTGCTGTCCCAAAGTCCTGCGCACTCCTTGCCAGTGCTGTCCCGAAGTCCTGCACACTCCTTGCCTGTGCTGCGCCGAAGTCTTGGAGACTCCTTGCCAGTGTCTCGATGGATTCAGGCATCCTTGCCACTGCAGCCATGAGCTCAGTGTGCCTCAGCCCAGCCTGAGCGCTCATTTCTGTGAGGGCACGCACCTCTTCTGCGCTCTGTGCAGCAGCACTCGCGGCCTGACTCGCCCTCTGGGGAGACGGCCCCCGAGCTTCCCTACCCCCCTCGCGTTGCTGCAGGCCGCTGGTTCCTGGAACTGGTTCCTCCTCAGAGCATTCCCCCCCCACTCCCCTCCAGGGAAGTAGTCTCCCCAGTCTGCAGAGGGGCTGGCTCACCTGAGGGTGGCAGGGATGGTCCGGCTTCCTCCTGCTCGTCGCCTCCCGAGTCAGTGGCAGTGGCAGCTTGAGGGCCCGGCTCCCGAGCTGGTGATGCAGCATCTGAAAGCAGGGAGGTTGAAGAGTGGCTTTAGCGAAAGGACAGGGTATCAGCAAGGGATGCAAGAGTGCTGCAATGCTCTGACTTGGGTCCAGAGTGAAAAAGCATGCTGGTGGGGGGAACAAGTGGAAGGAGAGAGTTCAACAAGGTGATGACCTTACCATCGCTGTGCACAATGGGGTCGGCAGCTCCAGAGGCGATGGGACCACTCATTCGGCTTGCAACGATCTGGTGGACTCGCTCCTCCAGGTCTGTAAGGATCTGCAGGTGAGGCCGGCCTCCTCCGGTACGAAGCTGCTGCCTGCGGTTCCTCGCCAGCTTGGCCTGCAGGAGAACGGACGGGGTGTGATGAAACATGCTGCCCTGAGCTGAGATCACATGCCTCCCATGGTAGAATAGCCCTTACATTATGCCCTGAGCTGAGTGTGCGCGTGTGTTTCCAGAAAGGGCCATGGGTGCTGGATGACAGCTGGCCATTGGGGCTTTGCACACCCTCTGGCCATAAAGTCAGGTGTAGATGGAGGGATGAAGATAAATCTGAAAAAGGCACTCACCCTAACGACCCGAGTGAGGTCGTTGAACTTCTTCCTGCATTGCACAGGAGTCCTGGGCACCATGCTGCTGGAGGTGACTCTTTGGGAAACCCCCCTCCAAGCTCTGCGGTATTCGGCCTGATTAGGCCTCCTGCCATTCTCCGGGTACAGCACAGATCGCCGGCGCTCCACTGCGCCAACCAGAGCATCCAATGCCCCCTTGCTGAAGCACTGCACTCTCTCCCTGACCCTCTCCATGTCCTTGAAGTTTTGGCCGCCACAGGTAGGTCACCGTTGATTTTGACGCCTACAAGGCGCAGAGTGTGGCTGCAGATGAGAATCGATCCGCCCCTTTAAGAGCTGACCGGCACCAGCGTGTCTAGGTCAAATCGATTATTGACAGCACCTGCGCTGCGCCCGCCTGCGGAGAAATTGCGTTGCGCCGCCGGGTTAGCGCCTTAAGACAACCGTGCAGCACCTGATTTAGCGCCGCAATCACCTTCAGGGGCGCTGCAACCCAATATCGCTCGAGGTGGCGAGAACCTGCGCCTGGCGCTAAACTTTGTGCACCGCCAATACTAACGCCCCAAACGGGGCGATAACGAATTTTTCCACCTAACTTTTTGTAAATTAATTTGCATTTTCTCTTACGCAATGTTCAGTGACATCTTGGCAGATCAATCATTCTCCTACAGTGGGTCAGACCATCAGTGTCACAGGTGGGACAAGCAGTTAGGGATGTGCAGGACTATGAGGTTACAGATTGCGGGGTATTGGGGTTCCCTATCTCTGTGTGATGTACGGAGTTCCCTATCTCTGTGTGATGTATGGGGTTCCCTATCTCTGTATGATGTTTGGGGTTCCCTATCTCTGTGTGATGTATGGGGTTCCCTATCTCTGTCTGGTGTATGGGGTTCCCTATCTCTGTGTGATGTATGGAGTTCCCCATCCCTCTGTGATGTATGGAGTTCCCTATCTCTGTGTGATGTATGGAGTTCCCTATCTCTGTGTGATGTATGGGGTTCCCTATCTCTGTCTGGTGTATGGGGTTCCCTATCTCAGTGTGATGTATGGAGTTCCCCATCCCTCTGTGATGTATGGAGTTCCCTATCTCTGTGTGATGTATGGAGTTCCCTATCTCTGTGTGATGTATGGGGTTCCCTATCTCTGTGTGATGTATGGAGTTCCCCATCCCTCTGTGATGTATGGAGTTCCCTATCTCTGTGTGATGTATGGGGTTCCCTATCTCTGTGTGATGTATGGAGTTCCCTATCTCTGTGTGATGTATGGGGTTCCCTATCTCTGTCTGGTGTATGGGGTTCCCTATCTCTGTGTGATGTATGGAGTTCCCCATCCCTCTGTGATGTATGGAGTTCCCTATCTCTGTGTGATGTATGGAGTTCCCTATCTCTGTGTGATGTATGGGGTTCCCTATCTCTGTCTGGTGTATGGGGTTCCCTATCTCTGTGTGATGTATGGAGTTCCCCATCCCTCTGTGTGATGTATGGGGTTCCCCATCTCGGTATGATGTATCTGGTTATCCCCACACACTGAGACACAACTTGATGCTGCAGGGGGGTAGTATAGGTTTGTTCTGGATGGATGAATTAAGATAGGCTGAATGGCCTTACACACTCCTTCTGACCTTTGACAAATGCTAACCTTGCACAAAAGGCCTGTCCCTTTAAGTGAGGGACGTGTTTATTTGCAACACCAAAAGCTCTGATTGGTCCCCTTGTATGACAAGTTCTGATTGCTGATTGGTCCCCTTGGAGGGCAAGACACACCCAGCAGTTTATCTGGAATGTGTAATGATATCCTCTCTGCCTAAGTTATCAAGTACTTTGCAAAGTATAATTCGAGCCATTCTGACTGTCAGGGCTCACCCTCATGTCCTAACTCACACCAAGTCCCGTTCACCCATCACCTCTGTGCTCGCTGACCTACTTTGGCTCCCGGTTAAGCAACGCCTCGATTTCAAAATTCTCATCCTTATTTTCAAATCCCTCCGTGGCCTCGCCCCTCCCTATCTCTGTAATCATTTCTCTTATTTGGAAGGAGGAGAGCATGCCAGGGGATCTCAGAGACGCTGTAATCTTGACCATCTTCAAGAAAGGTGACAAGTCCGATTGCGGTAATTACAGAGGAGTCTCCCTGCTGCCTGCCACAGGGAAAGTCATCGTAAGAATCCTCCTCAGTTGCCTCCTCCCAGTGGCTGAAGAGCTCCTCCCAGAGTTGCAATGCAGATTCCGCCCACTAAGGGGCACAATGGACATGATCTTCACCGCGCGTCAACTACAAGAGAAATGCAGGGAACAGCACCGACCGCTGTACATGGCCTTCTTTGATCTCACAAAGGCCTTCGACACCATCAACCGTGAGAGATTATGGAGTGTCCTCCTCAAATTCGGCTGTCCTCAAAAGTTTGTCACCATCCTCCGCCTGCTTCACGACGACATGCAAGCCGTGATCCTGACAAACGGATCTACCACAGACCCAATTCACGTATGGACCGGGGTCAAGCAAGGCTGTGTCATCGCACCAACGCTCTTCTCAATCTTCCTGGCTGCAATGTTCCATCTCACCCTCAGTAAGCTCCCCGCTGGAGTGGAGCTAAACTACAGAACAAACGGGAAACTGTTCAACGTCCGTCGCCTCCAGTCCAGATCCAAGGTCGTCCCATCCTCTGTCAAATTACAGTATGCAGATGACGCTTGCGTCTGCGCACACTCTGAGGCTGTACTCCAAACCATTGTCAACACCTTCACCGAAGCGTACGAGAGCATGGGCCTTACACTAAACATCCGTAAGACAAAGGTCCTCTACCAACCTGCCCCCGCCATACAGTGCTGCTCCCCAATTATCAAAATCTATGACGAGGCCTTGGACAACATGGACCACTTTCCATACCTCGGGAGCCTAGTCAACAAGGGCAGACGTCGATGATAAAGTCCAACACCGCCTTCAGTGTGCCAGTGCAGCCTTTGGTCACCTGAGGAAGAGAATGTTTAAAGACCAGGACCTCAAACCCAGCACCAAGCTCATGGTCTACAGAGCAGTAGTGATACCCACCCTCCTGTATGCCTCAGAGACAGGGACCATGTACAGCAGGCACCTCAAAGTACTGGAGAGGTACCACCAACGCTGCCTCCGCAAGATCCTGCAAATCCATTGGCAGGATAGGCGCACTAACGTCAGTGTTCTTGCTCAGGCCAACATCCCCAGCATACAAGCTTTGACCACGTTCGATCAGCTCCGATGGACGGGACACATCGTCCGTGTGATAATAATAATAACTTCCGGGAAGTTATGTGCACATCACTTCCTGTGAACTGTGAACTCTGTGCATACATCACTTCCTGTGCATACGTCACTTCCTGTGTTTGGACTAGTATAAATACTGAACTGCTCAGTATGGTAAAAGGGCTTCACCTAGAGGCATGGTGAAGACCGCTCTTGTATATAGTTTAATTATAAGTTGCTTAAATCTTACTTTAAAGTTCCTTGATGTGTGAGACTCTTTTGTTACATCAATTTAAGCAACTTAGTATTTACACTCACAAATACTAGACCTTCGGACAAACTCGGAGTTAAGGATCCAGGGAACCACCCATCATGGAAAACATCCTTAAACCTACTCGTCTGGACTTGGACCCAAACGCACCAGCAGCTGGCAGGGTATGGAAGCATTGGTACCGTACTTTTGAGAATTTTCTTGATGAATGTAAAGCGAATGCTTCTACTAAACTGAGGATACTTATCAACTATGTGACCCCAACAGTGTTTGAATATGTTGATGAATGGGATAATTACGATGAGGTGATCCGGGCACTTAAAAAGCTATATGCCAAGACCACAAATGAGGTCTATGCTAGACATCTACTGGCCACAGCCCGACAAGGGCCAGGGGAATCGATTAACAAATTCCTTCAAGAACTTCGCAGGCTCAGCATAGATTGTAACTTTCAGGCAGCCTCGGCTGAGCTGTACCGCGAAGAAATGATTCGTGATGCCTTCATCTGCGGGATTGCCTCTCCATTTATATGCCAGCGTCTACTAGAAAGTAAAACACTTGAGCTACAAAAGGCTTTTGACCTGGCTTGTTCTCTGGATTTGGCAAAGAAAAATGCAGACCTCTATCAGCTGCCCAGATCTCGATCTGCTGCTGTAACTGCAACCAGACGATTCAAGTGGCCTCAGGTGAACCCTATCATGGAGGAATCTAATCCTGATGGATAATTCTGATGAAGAAGAGGAGGATGACCCCACTTTAGCAGCCTCTTGGCAATCTAGGAAGGAATGCTTCTTTTGTGGAGATTCTTTTCACCCTAGGAAATTCTGCCCTGCTCGCAATGCGATCTGCAGTCATTGCAATAAAAAGGGACACTTTGCTAAAGTTTGCCAATCAAGAGCCTCTACGAGGGCCTATCCAGCTAAGGCCTACCGAACTGCCCCAATTAGGGCCTATCAAGATGCTCCGGCTAGGACCTATCAAGCTTCCTCTCGAGCTCTCTCCCGAAGAAGCACACCTAGAGTTTCAGCCACTCTCTGTGCAACCACACCAATTACAGCTGCTTGCCCACAGAACCTGTTTCATGCAGCTACAAAAGTTTAAATTAATGGGCATACCTTAGATGCCTTAATTGACTCAGGAAGTACTGATAGTTTCATTAGAGAACAGATTGTTGCGAAATTGAAACTACATATCTTCCCATCGGACCAGGCAATTGCGATGGCTCAGTCATCACTTAATACCAGAATCTCCGGCTTTTGTATTATTGATATGACACTTAATGGTCGCATGTATCCCTCCACCCGACTTTCGGTGCTCAAGGACTTATGTAGTGATCTCATCTTAGGGCTGGATTTTCAAAAACAGCATAAGAAACTCACCATTGAGTTCGGCGGATCCAAACCTGGACTTACTATTTCTAATATACTGTCTAAATTACCGTTTTGTGCATTATCAGCAGCTTCACTTGATGAACCCTCATTATTTGCCAGTATTCCTCCTCGATGCAAACCAATAACGAAATCACGGCGCTTTAGTCAGGAAGACCAATCTTTTATTGAGGCTGAAATCTCTCGACTTTTAGCAGAGGATATCATCGAACCATGTTCGTCGCCCTGGTGGGCTCAAATCGTCATCGTCAAGAACCCTCTAAAACCTCACAAACAACGACTATGCATTGATTATTCGCAAACCATCAATCAATATACTGACTTGGACGCCTACCCATTGCCACGCATTGATGATATGGTTAATAAACTGGCCGAATACAAAGTGTTCTCAACTTACGATTTAAAAAGTGCCTATCATCAGGTACCCTTGAAGGTTTCAGATAAGCAGTACACAGCCTTTGAGGCTAATGGACGGCTGTACCAATTTCGTCGCCTCCCATTCGGGGTTACTAATGGAGTGGCTGTCTTCCAACAGGCAATGGATGGCCTGGTTAAGCAGGAAAACTTAAGGGACACTTTTCCCTATCTTGATAACATTACTATTGCAGGTCATGATCAACAGGAACACGACGCCAACCTCCAAAAATTTCGGGATGCCCTCCATCACCGTAACTTAACTTTGAATGAATCTAAATCTGTTGAGTCGCAACCGACCATCAACATCCTTGGCTACTGCGTAGGCAATGGTATCATTAAGCCAGACCCAGAAAGACTTCTCCCGCTCCAAGAGCTCCCGTCACCTAAGACTCCGGCTTCTTTACGTCAGG
This sequence comes from Somniosus microcephalus, assembly GCF_052327205.1. NCBI lineage: Eukaryota > Metazoa > Chordata > Chondrichthyes > Squaliformes > Somniosidae > Somniosus > Somniosus microcephalus. The sequence continues at coordinate 3,427,589 of NC_140994.1, read as the reverse complement.
CTCTCAGTCTGCTTGCATACTACGCTAAATGGATTCCTCATTTTTCAGACAAAATCCAACCCTTGCTGCATGCTCGATCATTTCCATTGGAAACAGCGGCTGTTGCAGCCTTTAACCTTCTCAAAAAACAGTTGGAGAAAGCGGCTCTTCACTCCATCGATGAGAATCTCCCTTTCATAGTCGAATGTGATGCCTCGGAGGTGGCGATCTCGGCTACTCTAAATCAGGAAGGTCGTCCTGTAGCATTTATGTCCAGGACCTTGCAAGGTGCCGAGCTACATTATCCTCCGGTTGAGAAGGAAGCCACAGCCATCATAGAGGCGGTACGGAAGTGGAACCATTTCCTAGCTCGCCAGCACTTTACATTAATCACGGACCAGTGATCAGTCGCCTTCATGCTCGATAATCGAAAACGAACCAAAATTAAGAATAATAAAATACAGCTTTGGAGGATGGAACTGGCCTCTTTTGGTTACACCATTCACTATCGACCTGGCAAGGAGAATGTGGCCCCGGATACCCTCACACGAGCATTCTGCTCCACTATGTCGTCCTCTAATCTCATAGATGTCCATAATGGATTGTGTCATCCTGGCATTACGCGCATGCTACATTTCGTACGATCACGGAATCTCCCTTTTTCTACTGGAGATGTAAAGAAAATGTGCTCAGAATGCCGGCTTTGTGCAGAATTAAAACCTCAGTTCTTCCGCCCCTCAGATGGTATGCTCATACACGCAACCCAACCGATGCAACGACTTAGCATCGATTTTAAGGGCCCAGTACCCTCTTCAACTCGGAACACATATTTGCTCACGATTGATGAATATTCACGTTTTCCGTTTGCCTTCCCCTGCTCCAATATGCTGGCGTCCACAGTAATCTGCTGCCTTGAGCAGGTATTTTCTCTCTGTGGCATGGCGGCTTACATTCACTCAGATCGGGGTCCATCCTTTATGTCAAGGGAACTCAAGGACTACCTCTCAGAACGGGGAATTGCTACAAGCAAAACGACGCCATATCATCCCATCGGAAATGGGCAGGTAGAGAGGTATAACGGTATCATCTGGAATTCCGTACATCTTGCTTTAAGATCTCGGGGCCTACCAAACCAACAATGGGAAACAGTGCTTCCGGATGCATTGCACTCTATACGGTCCCTTCTTTCTACAGCCACAAATACTACACCTCATGAGCGGTTCTTTGGATTCCAGCGTCGCTCATCTTATGGGACATCCCTCCCGTCATGGCTAACTACTCCTGGACCTGTACTACTCCGGAGATATGTTCGGACGTCTAAAAATGACCCTCTCATAGACGAGGTCGAACTAACCGATGCCAACCCCACCTATGCATACATACGATATCCCGATGGCCGAGAATCTACCGTATCATTACGGGATCTGGCTCCCTGCCCACCAGGACCTAGTGGGACATCGAGTGATGGTATTTTACCAGGAGCCTCTTGGAACCTACCGGGTACCCCTCTCCAGGATCCTGATCTGACACCAACTAGCTTGGTGCCGGTAGAACCCCGTACTCAAAGTTGCGACCCTCCCAGTACCGCGCACCAAAGTGCTGATCCGCCACAGGCCAGCTCTGCACCTCCCTCTGAACAGAGACAGACCGACTCTGCACCTATTGGGACTCGTACACGAAGCCATGATCTCCCCGACCCTTCACAGGGTAATCCAGGCCACACAGACTCTGACCAATGGCCAACAGCACGTAAGCGGACCAGCGACCCTCTACGACGGGAACCCAAACGGGTGCGACTCTTCCTCGTTCGGCGGCTGCGGAATAAAAGGAAGACCACAGCCTTCTAATCTCGCAGGAGGGAAGAATATGATAATAATAATAACTTCCGGGAAGTTATGTGCACATCACTTCCTGTGAACTGTGAACTCTGTGCATGCATCACTTCCTGTGCATACGTCACTTCCTGTGTTTGGACTAGTATAAATACTGAACTGCTCAGTATGGTAAAAGGGCTTCACCTAGAGGCATGGTGAAGACCGCTCTTGTATATAGTTTAATTATAAGTTGCTTAAAGCTTACTTTAAAGTTCCTTGATGTGTGAGACTCTTTTGTTACATCAGTCCGCATGCCCGATATGAGACTCCCAAAACAAGAGCTCTACTCGGAGCTCCGGCACGGCAAGAGAGCCCCAGGTGGGCAGGGGAAACGCTTCAAGGGCATCCTCAAAGCCTCCTTGAAAAAGTGTAACCTCCCCACCGACACCTGGGAATCCCTGGCCCAAGACCGCACAAAGTGGAGAAGCATCCAGGAAGGCGCCGAACACCTCGAGTCTCTTTGCCGGGAGCAAGCGAAAGCCAAGTGCAAACAGCGGAAAGGAGCGCACGTCAACCCAAGCACCCCATCCACCCGCCCCTTCAACCACCGTCTGCCCCACCTGTGACAGAGACTGTAGGTCCCGCATTGGACTCATCAGTCACCTGAGAACTCATTTTTAGTGTGGAAGCAAGTCATCCTCGGTTCCAAGGGACTGCCTAAGAAGAGAAGAATCTCCTTCAGTCCCACAACTGCCCAACCCCCTCCCCAGAGATATATGTGCTTCTCTAATTCTGCCCTCTTGAGCATCCCTAATTATAATCGCGCAACCTTTGGTGGCCGTGCTTTCTGTTGCCTCTAAGCTCTGGAATTCCCTCCCTAAACCTCTCCCCCTCTCTACATCTCTTTCCTCCTTTAAGACGCTCCTTAAACCTACCTCTTTGACCAAGCTTTTGGTCACTTCCCCTAATTTCTCCTTATGAGGCTCGGTGTCAAATTTTTTGTCTTTTAATACTCCTGTGCAGCACCTTGGGACGTTTTACTACGTTAAAGGCAGTATATAAATAAAAGTTGTTGTTTTAAGACCTTCTCCCCCTCCTCCCCTCCCCAAACAAGTTCCTGCCCCACCCATCGACCGCCCATGTTCCTGACCTTTTTCCCCGGCCCAAGTTCCTCCTCCATCCCCTGAATTCCTGACCTTTCACCCCCCCCTGCCCCCCCCCATAGATGGGGCACTGTGTGGGGGGGCTCGCATTGTTGGCAGGTTCACTGGGCATGTAGTGAACAGAGAGTGTCCAGACTTCCGGGTTTGGTCCAGTCCAATCATGTCACGTGTCACCCAGGAGCCAAGAGGGGAGGGGGGTCTGACCCTCTGGATCACATTCTCGCTCTCACTGCCCCATTTAGACCCGCATCACGTTCTTCCCCCTCCCCACTGTGCTCGCCTACTCTTCACCTCCGCCCGGTCAAAGTTTTATAAAGTTATAAAATTCTGACAGGACTGGACAGACTAGATGCAGGAAGGATGTTCCTGATGGTCGGGGAGGCCAGAACCAGGGGTCACAGTCTAAGGATAAGGGGTAGGCCATTTAGGACTGAGATGAGGAGGAATTTCTTCACCCAGAGAGTGGTGAACCTGTGGAATTCTCTGCCACAGAAGGCAGTAGAGGCCAATTCATTAAATATATTCAAGAAGGAGTTGGATATATTTCTTAAAGCTAAAGGCGATCAATGGATATGGGGAGAAGGCAGGGACAGGGTACTGAATTTGGATGATCAGCCATGATCTCATTGAATGGTGGAGCAGGCTGGAGGGGCCGAATGGCCTACTGCTCCTATCTTCTATGTTTCTCTGTTTCTAGGAGTTGCTGACCCTCTCTCTCTCCGCCCCCCCGGAGCTGAAGAAAGCCAGTGTGGGGGACTGCACATGCGCAGAAGGGGATCGGGTGCGCGGCAGGGGCGAGTCCAGCCTCGCACATGCGCAGAAGGACACCGAAGGTTGGCGCCCACAATCACTTCAAGGGACGGCGGTTCAAACCGTAAAGGCGATTTGCCCGAACCATCGTAAAGATATCAGGGAGGCGGTCTGCCAGCACTGCCGTAAAGCGTGACGGCGCTCCCTTTATAAGGCGTGCTGGGTGTCGTAAAGCGCGCCAGACGGCTGTTAAGATGGCGGCGGTGCCGGAGCCGCCGAGCGAGGCCTCGGGCCCTTCACCGTCCCCCGCCCCATCCCCATCCCCGGCCCCCGCCCCCACCCCATCCCCGGGGCCCTCCCCGTCACCCACCCCCTCCCCGACCCTGGTGCCCAAGGCGGAGCCGAGTGAAAGCCCGCCGGAGCTCAGCCGGCCGCCCCCGGCCCCAGCCCCAGCCCCGACCCCAGCTCCGGCTCCGACCCCGGCCCCGACCCCGGCTCCGGCTCCAGCCCCCGGCCCCGGTCTGACGGACCGCCAGACGCTGCTGGCCGTGCTGCAGTTCCTGAAGAAGAATCACTTCAAGGAGGCGGAGGAGATCCTGCGCAAGGAGGCCAACGTGCAGGAGGCGCTGGAGGAGTCGCTGCTGCGGGCGGCTGGCCAGCGCGGCTCGGACTCGGTGCACCAGCCCGACGTCAGCTCGGTGCTGTCGGCCTACAGCAACGAGGGCGACCCGAGCCTGTACGGCGAGTATTACAGCGGCCTCAAGGCCTTCATCGAGACGGCGCTGGACGCCTTCAAGGCCGAGCTGTCCACCCTGCTCTACCCGGTGTTCGTGCACCTCTACCTGGAGCTGGTGTACAACCAGCATGAGCGGGAGGCGCGCCACTTCTTCCACAAGTGAGAACTGACAATACAATTTATAATATAATATAGAACATCAATATATAGATCCTTATATATCTGAGGAAGGATGTTCTTGCCATGGAAGGAGTGCAGCGAAGATTCACCAGACTGATACCTGGGATGGCAGGAATGACGTATGAGGAGAGATTGGGTCGATTGGGCTTATACTCACTGGAGTTTAGAAGAATGAGAGGGGATCTCATTGAAACGTATAAAATTCTAACAGGACTGGACAGACTAGGTGCAGGAAGGATGTTCCCGATGGTCGGGGAGTCCAGAACCAGGGGTCACAGTCTAAGGATAAGGGGTAAGCCTTTTAGGACAGAGATGAGGAGGAATTTTTTCACCCAGAGAGTGGTGAACCTGTGGAATTCTCTACCACAGAAGGCAGTTGAGGCCAATTCATTAAATATATTCAAGAAGGAGTTGGATATATTTCTTAAGGCTAAAGGGATCAAGGGATATGGGGAGAAAGCAGGGACAGGGTACTGAATTTGGATGATCAGCCATGATCTCATTAAATGGCCTGCTCCTATCTTCTATGTTTCTATGTAGACACCTGGCAGAGCTGGAGCACTTCCACAAGTGAGGGGATTAATATATATATAAATAATAAAATAATATATGACATGAATTATATAGACAGCTAATGCACCTGCAGCATGAGAGGGAGGCACTTCAACAAGTGAGGGGCTCAATATATATAAATAATATATAAAATATCAATAATAGAACATCAATATATAGACACCTGGCAGAGCTGGAGCACTGAGCATGAGAGGGAGGCGTGGCACTTCTTCCACAAGTGCGGGTTAATAATATAACTCATATAATTAATATAACATCAATATATAGACAGCTAATGCACCTGGAGCACTGATAGCACGAGTGGGAGGCGCACCACTTCTTCCACACGTGAGGGGCTCAATATATATATATTATAATATAATAATATAACCTGACTATATAGACATCTGGCAGAACTGGTGTACAGAGCATGAGAGGGAGGCGCGCTACTTCTTCAAATCAAATCAAATCAACTTTTATTGTCATTGTTAGTGCACAAGTGCAGTACAACGAAATGTAGGCTTGCGGCTCCCAAGAGTGTACATTTAGATTAAGACATTTAAACATTCAACATACATTTGGCTTGTAATACATTACGTAAACATAACCATAATAAAGTGCATTGGCAGATGTGCAGGCTTTAGAGTTTATTTGTGTAGTTCAGTAGGATGACAGCCCTGGGAAAGAAGCTGTTCCTAAATCTGGTCGTACGGGTGCGAATGCATCTGTAGCGTCTCCCAGATGGCAGGAGGGCGAACAGACTGTGGCTGGGGTGGGTAGGGCCTTTGATGATGGACCGTGGCCTCCGTAAACAGCGTTTCTGGTATATGTGCTCTATGGTCGGTAGCCGGGTGCTGGTAATGCGTTGGGCAGTTTTGACTACCCGCTGCAGGGCTTTCCGGTCATAGTAGCTACAGCTGCCATACCATACTGTGATAGTTTGTCAGGATGCTCTCTATAGTGCAGTGGTAAAAGTTAGAGAGGATCAGGGGTGACGGGTTAATATAGATTATTATAGATATAATATAGATTGTTTTGATTTGATTTAAAGCTCCCTCTACACTGTCCCATCAAACACTCCCAGGGCAGTTACAGCATGGGTTAGATACAGAGTGAAGCTCCCTCTACACTGTCCCATCAAACACTCCCAGAGCAGGTACAGCACGGGTTAGATACAGAGTGAAGCTCTCTTGACACTGCCCCAGCCCAAGCTCAGAAGTGTGGCACCAGTGTGACATCGCTCATTTGCTGCACTTGCCACCTTTGTGTTCTCTGAAACGGGGACAGCCAATTCAGTGCCGGTGAACAAACATTTTTTTGTTTGACCCACAAGTGCGGGTTAATATATAAAATAAAATAATATGTAAACTAATATAGATAATGTAAACATAGAGAGAGAGGAAGTATTAAGAGGTTTAACATCTTTGAAAGTAGATAAATCGCCAGGCCCACATGAAATGTATCCCAGGCTGTTGAGTGAAGCAAGGGAGGAAATAGCAGATCCTTTATTATTTTCCAATCCTCTCTGGCTACAGGTGTGGTGCCAGAGGACTGCTAATGTGGTACCGCTGTTTAAAAAGGGAGAAAGGGATAGACTGAGTAATTACAGGCCAGTCAGCCTAACCTCGGTGGTGGGAAAATTGTTGGAAAAAATTCTGAGGGACAGTATAAACTATCATTTAGAAAGTCATGGACTAAATCAAGGACAAGTCAGCATGGATTTGTTAAGGGAAGGTTGTGTCTGACTAACTTGATTGAATTTTTTGAGGAGGGTCGATGAGGGTAGGAAGTTTGATGTAATCTACATGGATTTTAGCAAGGCTTTTGACAAGGTCCCACACGGCAGACTGGTCACGAAAGTAAAAGCCCGTGGGATCCAAGGGAAAGTGGCAAGTTGGATCCAAAATTGGCTCAGTGGCAGGAAGCAAAGGGTAATGGTCGACAGGTGTTTGTGACTGAAAAGCTGTTTCCAGTGGGGTTCCACAGGACTTAGTACTACGTCCCCTGATTTTTGTGCTATACATCAATGAGTTAGACTTCAATGTAGGGGGCATGATTAAGAAGTTTGCAGATGATACAAAAATTGGCCGTGTAGTTGATAGTGGGGAAGAAAGCTGCAGACTGCAGGAAGATATCAATGGACTGGTCAGATGGGCAGAACAGTGGCAAATAGAATTCAATCTGGAGAAGTGTGAGGTAATGCATTTGGAGAGGGCTAACAAGGCAAGGGAATACACAATAAATGGTAGAACACTGAGAAGTGCAGAGGATCAGAGGGACCTTGGAGTGCATGTCCACAGATCCCTGAAGGTAGCAGGACAGGTGGATAAGGTGGTTAAGAAGGCATACAGGATATTTGCCTTTATTAGCCGAGGCATAGAATATATAAGAACTATAAAAAGACTAGTTAGCCCACAGCTAGAGTACTGTGTACAGTTCTGGTCAGAAATATAAGAATGATGTGATTGCACTAGAGAGGGTACAGAGGAGATTTACGAGGATGTTGCCAGGACTGGAGAATTTTAACTATGAGGAAAGATGGGCTAGGGTGGGGTTGTTTTCTTTGGAACAGAGGAGGCTGAGGGGAGACTTGATTGAGGTGTATAAAATTATGAGGGTTCTAGGTAGAGTGGATAAGAAGGACCTATTTCCATTAGCAGACGGGTCAATAACCAGGGACCATCGATTTAAAATAATTGGTAGAAGGATTAGAGGGGAGTTGAGTGTGGTGGGGGTCTGGAACTCACTGCCTGAAAGGGTGGGAGAGGCAGAGACCCTCATCACATTTAAAAAGTACTTGGATATGCACTTGAAGTGCCGTAACCTACAGGGCTACGGACCGAGAGCTGGAAAGTGGGATGAGCCTGGATCGCTCTTTGTTGGCCGGCACAGACACGATGGGCCGAATGGCCTCCTTCTGTGCCGTAAACTTCTATGAAATCACCTCTCGTTCTTCTAAACTCCAGCGAGTTTATTGTATATAATGAATCTAACCTCAATATCTAAAGCCCTGACTGGAGCTGGTGCACTGAGCACGAGAGGGAGGCTAGGCACTCCTGTATATAATGAATCTAACCTCAATATCTAAAGCCCTGACTGGAGCTGGTGCACTGAGCACGAGAGGGAGGCTAGGCACTCCTGTATATAATGAATCTAACCTCATTATCTAAAGCCCTACTGGAGCTGGTGCACTGAGCACGAGAGGGAGGCTAGGCACGCCTTCCACAGGTGAGAGGATTAATAAATAAAATAAACGTCTCTCAGAGAGACCTGTTGCTCGAGCTGGTGTACAGTGAGTAGGAGGCGTGACGCTTGAACAAGTGACTGAGGAGATTCAAATTAATTTATACACCAGTTTTATACATCCTATAATATAAACACGCGTGAAAACTGAGGGGGAGGCACGATACTTTGTGAAGTGAGACTGTGACCAAATCTACTAAATCAGCGCCTCACTCACACCAACTCACCGTGATTAATATCTGCTTCCTCGATGAATACAGCTCTGATACTGCGTTTAAACCTCACACTTCAGCTAATGAGCATCATTTTTGTTCTTGTGATGTGGGTAACTCTGGAAAGGCCACCTTTATTGCCCAGCCCTAGTCACTTTAGAGGGCATTAAGCATCTACCTTGTTGGGGTGGCATGCTCTTCAATGAACCAGTTGGGGTTTTACAACAATCCTGCAGCTTTCATGTTTTATTGAATTCCGTTTCCCAACTTGCTCTGGTGGGATTTGAGCTTAGGACCTCTGGGTTGCTGGTCCAGTGCTATAACCGTTTCTGTACCCAGTGTACTCGTACAAGGCCCTGGTCTGCACTGGACCCACTCCCACCTCTAAAAGCATCTTTGTTCCCACTCCCAGCAGAGCCCGAGAGGCTGCCTCTCTCAGCGGAGTTTCCCTCCCCCTCCTTCCAGCTCAATAGGGTCTTTCCTCTTTCACTTCCATCCCAAAAAACAGGTCCGTTCTGTCCGCTTCCCATTACAGCCTCTCGTCACTTCAGTGGGATTTCCCCCTTCCCCTGAATACAGTCTCTCTCTGTGTCCCTCTCTCTGAGCGGCTCTTTGCCCCTTGGTCAGCATCTTGAAGGTCTCTCCTCCCTGCACCCCCAGCATCTCTCTCTCTTCCTGTTCTTGGCCACAGCGCTCTTGGAGCAAGTAGTGTTGGGAGTTTTGTCAGGGAACAGCCCCCTTGTGCGCGTATATTTTGGAGCCACAGTTGGTGATGGAGAGGTATGTTACTTTATGCAGGTGATGGCTCCTGGGAATTTTAGTCATTTATATAGAAGGTGGACTCTTGCGTGTCCATACTTTATTTGTTTCCATCTAGGGGAGTCTACTGGGGTGAGGGTGGGGGGTATGAGGGTAGACTCCAGTCCCCGATCATGGGCTTAGTGCGGGGCGGGAGGGGGCACTCCTGCTGTTAGTGAAGGGGAAGAATCCAGGTTTAGGAGTCCAATTTCTTTGTGTTTATTAGGGGTGTATAGTGGGACTGGTGAGGAAGTAGTGAGTGGGCTGTATGTTGGAGTTACTGTGGGAATGTGGCCGTGACTTTCCCTGTAAAGTATTGGCAGCTGCACGTTGAATAAGCACGGCACAGAACTGTCTGGGAGAGGTTACGTTGCACTTTGTCACTGTCTTAACCTCTTTGTGAAAGGTATTATGGGGATCAGGAAGGTTATTACCATGACGACCTGCGAGTGCTGGCTGGGCTGTCGAAGAAGGAGCACATGCAGGGCAACGAGACGGTGCTGGATTTCCGCACCAGCAAGTTTGTGCTGCGCATCTCCCGGGACTCGTACCAGTGCCTGAAGCGTCACCTGCAGGAGAGGCACAACAACCAGATCTGGAACATCGTGCAGGAGCACCTGTTCATCGACGTCTTCGATGGGATGCCCAGGAGCAAGCAGCAGATCGAGGTGACGTCCGGAGGAATGGCGGGAGAAGCCAAGAGAGAGGCAAATAAAACAAAGGTATGGATTAGGGAACGCTCAGTGCGGGAATGAGCGGTTAGCCCCGGACCCCGTCCCCCATTCCCTACTGAGTCAGCGGGATCCCCGGACCCCGTCCCCCATTCCCTACTGAGTCAGCGGGATCCCCGGACCCCGTCCCCATTCCCTACTGAGTCAGCGGGATCCCCGGACCCCGTCCCCATTCCCTACTGAGTCAGCGGGATCCCCGGACCCCGTTCCCCATTCCCTACTGAGTCAGCGGGATCCCCGGACCCCGTCCCCCATTCCCTACTGAGTCAGCGGGATCCCCGTACCCCGTCCCCATTCCCTACTGAGTCAGCGGGATCCCTGGACCCCGTTCCCCATTCCCTACGGAGTCAGCGGGATCCCCGGACCCCGTCCCCATTCCCTACTGAGTCAGCGGGATCCCCGGACCCCGTCCCCATTCCCTACTGAGTCAGCGGGATCCCCGGACCCCGTCCCCATTCCCTACTGAGTCAGCGGGATCCCCGGACCCCATCCCCCATTCCCTACGGAGTCAGTGGGATCCCCGGACCCCATCCCCCATTCCCTACTGAGTCAGCGGGATCCCCGGACCCCATCCCCCATTCCCTACGGAGTCAGCGGGATCCCCGTCCCCCGTCCCCCATTCCCTACTGAGTCAGCGGGATCCCCGGACCCCGTTCCCCATTCCCTACTGAGTCAGCGGGATCCCCGTCCCCCATTCCCTACTGAGTCAGCGGGATCCCTGGACCCCGTCCCCCATTCCCTACTGAGTCAGCGGGATCCCCGGACCCCGTTCCCCATTCCCTACTGAGTCAGTGGGATCCCCGGACCCCGTCCCCCATTCCCTACGGAGTCAGCGGGATCCCCGTCCCCCATTCCCTACTGAGTCAGCGGGATCCCCGGACCCCGTCCCCCATTCTCTACTGAGTCAGTGGGATCCCCGGACCCCGTTCCCCATTCCCTACTGAGTCAGCGGGATCCCCGGACCCCGTCCCCCATTCCCTACTGAGTCAGCGGGATCCCCGGACCCCGTCCCCCATTCCCTACTGAGTCAGCGGGATCCCCGGACCCCGTCCCCCATTCCCTACTGAGTCAGCGGGATCCCCGGACCCCGTCCCCATTCCCTACTGAGTCAGCGGGATCCCCGGACCCCGTCCCCCATTCTCTACTGAGTCAGTGGGATCCCCGGACCCCGTTCCCCATTCCCTACGGAGTCAGCGGGATCCCCGGACCCCGTTCCCCATTCCCTACTGAGTCAGCGGGATCCCCGGACCCCGTTCCCCATTCCCTACTGAGTCAGCGGGATCCCCGGACCCCGTTCCCCATTCCCTACTGAGTCAGCGGGATCCCCGGACCCCGTCCCCCATTCCTTACTGAGTCAGCGGGATCCTCGGACCCCGTTCCCCATTCCCTACGGAGTCAGCGGGATCCCCGGACCCCGTTCCCCATTCCTTACGGAGTCAGCGGGATCCCCGGACCCCGTTCCCCATTCCCTACGGAGTCAGCGGGATCCCCGGACCCCGTTCCCCATTCCCTACGGAGTCAGCGGGATCCCCGGACCCCGTTCCCCATTCCCTACTGAGTCAGCGGGATCCCCGTTCCCCATTCCCCACTGAGTCAGCGGGATCCCCGGACCCCGTCCCCCATTCCCTACTGAGTCAGCGGGATCCCCGGACCCCGTTCCCCATTCCCTACTGAATCACTAGGGGATGGCGGTCTACCTAATTGGGTGCTTTTTATTCTCCCCTCTCCTAAGGTAAGTTTCCAGAGGCTCCCTCCTCTAATTCTTTGCTTGAACCCAAACTGTGAGTGCTTCAGCAGGCTATTCAACTATGGAGGGCGTCCCAGCTGGGGCCAGTCATGTCACAAGTACACATTCCAACGGGAATTGCTGGGAAATGATCAACGGCGACTACCCTAGCTGAGATTTTACTCTCCCCTCGCCATGGGGGAGACCAGCAGCGATCGGTTATCAAAAGATGCAGCTTTCCACTGCTCCCATTGAGCCAGGGGGAGCTGGTGGAAATGGTGCTGCCCTGTGGTGCTCTCGGGAGGTGTACAGGAGTTGCCTGGGTGATTTAATTACATCCTTATTGGAAGATCTTGGTATGGAGTCAGGAAGTGTTGAGGGCGCGGGAGGTGAGGCGTGTGTCAGCTCGCTGGACTATTACTCTGCAAGTTTGTGCCATTTTACTGTGTTACAGAGACTTAGTGATGTCCAGCTGATCAGACCTCTGTTGCTTCCAGCCCTCGCCCTCCATCCTACAGGGGCTGAAACACTAGCTGTTATTTTGCAGTACATATGGCCCTCTGTGCCATAGGCATTGTTTTATTTTGTGTAGCAAGGCAGTGAGGTGGGGTTTTCAGTGTCGTTACTAGACTCTCTCAAAGTGTAAAGCAGGGCAGGTGAAACATTTGATCTACGTTTACTGAGAAAAACCCAGCTGTACAACTGCAGGATTAGCCCTTCTAAACCAGTGCTGTGTTTGTAGAGAGCGTTCTGAGTGGTATAACACTGGGGTACAGTACTGGTGGGTACAGGTCTGTCACTGTATAACACTGGGGTACAGTACTGATGGGTACAGGTCTGTCACTGTATAACACTGGGGTACAGTACTGGTGGGTACAGGCCTGTCACTGTATAACACTGGGGTACAGTACTGGTGGGTACAGGTCTGTCACTTTATAACATGGGTACAGTACTGGTGGGTATAGGTCTGTCACTATAACGGGTACAGTACTGGTGGGTACCGGTCTGTCACTGTATAACACGGGTACAGTACTGGTGGGTACTGGTCTGTCACTGTATAACACTGGGGTACAGTACTGGTGGGTACAGGTCTGTCACAGTATAACACGGGTACAGTACTGGTGGGTACAGGTCTGTCACTAACACGGGTACAGTACTGGTGGGTACAGGTCTGTCATTAACACTGGGGTACAGTACTGGTGGGTACAGGTCTGTCACTGGAGATGACAGAGGAGGGATCAGTTTGAGGAGATGGATTAAGAGCATCGCGCAAACACTGTTAGCTTAAGTGTGATTTTTTTTTTTCCCCCCGCCCCCCCTTTAAAGCATATTGGCACCTTGTGATAACGGCAACTAAGCATAAGCCCACTGCACAGGCCCTCTGTCTGAGTTCTTGATGCTGTTCTTGAGGAAGGGCAGAATTGACATGAGCGCCACTCTGGATGCAGAGCAATATTGAGTTGGGAGAAGTTCAGCCAGGCTTAGAGATGGAGAGAGGAACTGGAGATGCACTGCTCTCACTCACCATACTCTCTAGATTTTGTTAAATGTTCGCTGTCTGATTCGCCAGTTACAATCAGTGAATAACCGAGGCATACAGACAAAAACAGATCCCGGTTTGATTCCCAATCTGTGTAGAGGCAATTGGTCTCAGCCAGGGCGATGCATTGGCTTCGGTGTCCGTGGGTTAGAGAAGAACCAAATCAGCCAGAGTCGCAGCTCCTGATTGCAATCCAGTGAACCCTGCTGGAAAGTGTTTGTGTGCTCATGAGAGAGAGAGACAGAGACAGAGAGAGAGAGACAGAGAGAGAGAGAGACAGAGAGAGAGAGAGACAGAGAGAGAGAGAGAGAGAGACAGAGAGAGAGAGAGAGACAGAGGGATTTCACTTCTCCTGGATGGAGAAGTGAAATCCCTGTTCTATGCGGACGACCTGGTTCTGCTGTCTCCCGCAGAACAGGGATTACAGCAACAACTAGACCTACTCGACAAATACTGCCAAAATTGGGCCCTAACAGTAAATCTAAAGAAAACCAACATCATGATTTTTCAAAAAAGGCCCAGGTGTCAGGAAAACAAATACCAGTTTACTCTCAGTGATACCATCATAGGACACACTATGAGCTACACTTACCTTGGTCTAACCATTACAGCATCAGGGAGCTTCAGCATAGCAGTGAATGCACTAAAAGAAAAAGCCCGAAGAACCCTATATGCAATAAAAAGAAAATTCTACAACATCCAAATCCCAATCAAAATCTGGCTAAAAATATTTGACAGCGTAATCCTGCCGATTGCGCTGTACGGTAGTGAAGTATGGGGCCCGCTCAATCACCATAGCTACACTAAATGGGAAAAACACACAATAGAAGCCCTACATGCAGAATTTTGCCGAAGCATTCTTCGCACCCAAAGGAAAACACCAACAAATGCATGCAGAGCCGAACTAGGCAGATACCCACTGATAATAAACATCCAAAAACGAGCACTAAACTTCCTAAATCACCTCAAATCTAGTTCCCCAGACACCCTTCATTTTAAAGCCTTCCAGACCCAAGAGCTAAACCCAGAAAAGAGTCCCCTGAGTCAGCTGCTACTGAAACTAAGTACTCCTACTCAGCCGGACCCTGACCAGTCCCAGACCAACACTGCCGTCCAAACACCAATCCGAGTGAACCAAATCATTAAACAAAGCAAAGAAACCTACCTGGAACATTGGAACAAAATAACCAAAAGCCAAAGCAGATTAGAATGTTACCGGGCCCTAAAAAGAGAATATAAACTGGCAGACTATCTCTCGACCATCAGAGACACAAAACAGAGACAGACCCTCACCAGGTACAGACTAAGCGACCACCAACTGGCAATTGAAAAAGGAAGATACAAGAAATCCTGGCAGCCTAGAGAGAATAGAATATGTGATCAATGTCTGGCCGGCGAGGTTGAGACAGAGATGCATTTCCTCCTAAAATGCGAAAAATTCAACACATCAAGAAACATATTATTTGACAAGCTCAGCCAAACAACCCCAGATTTCAAGGAATTGGATGACCTGTCAAAATTAAGATTAGTCCTGGGAGAAGGAGACAGACCATACCTTGGTGCCAAATATGTAACAACATGTCACAACCTGAGGACTGTTTAAAATTAATACTGAATATACCCACTGATGTACAAAGACTGTTTAAATTAATATTGTTTAAAGTAATATTGTATGTACCCAACGAAGGTCAAAATTGTTTGACACCTACAGAATGTTGGAAAACTGTACTTTTTGTTATGTAAGCTTTGGCAATATGGTTCCCTGTAAACTTTCATGCCAATAAAGCATTTGAATTGAATTGAGAGAGAGAGACAGAGAGAGAGAGACAGAGAGAGAGAGAGAGAGACAGAGAGAGAGAGACAGAGAGAGAGAGACAGAGAGAGAGACAGAGAGAGAGAGACAGAGAGAGAGAGACAGAGAGAGAGAGACAGAGAGAGAGACAGAGAGAGAGAGACAGAGAGAGAGAGACAGAGAGAGAGAGAGAGACAGAGAGAGAGAGACAGACAGAGAGAGAGACAGAGACAGACAGAGAGAGACAGAGAGAGAGACAGAGAGAGAGACAGAGAGAGAGACAGAGAGAGAGACAGAGAGAGAGACAGAGAGAGAGAGAGACAGAGAGAGAGAGAGAGAGAGACACAGAGAGAGAGACACAGAGAGAGAGACAGAGAGATCTTGTGGTGAGGACAGGTTGATGCTTCTTTGGTTGGATAGCCTGCCACCACTCCGTGCCCAGGCACACACAGGAAGCATGGCCACTTGAGTAAGGTAGCAGAGGGTCTGTACCCCAGAGGCAAACTGGAGCAGGAGGGGAAGTAAAATGGAGCAGATTCTGCCGCAAAATGCTGAGTTGCTGCACCCTGTGCCGGGAGCCATAATTGGAGCACGGTCTCGGGGTGGGTAGGTCGGGACGCTGGACTCGGCTAACTTGGCGAAATCTTGGCAGGTGTTCTTTGGGCTGCTGAAGGAGCCGGAGATTGAGCTGCCTCTCGACGATGAGGATGAGGAAGGAGAGAACGAGGAGGGGAAACCAAAGAAGAAGAAGCCGAAGAAGGACAGCCTGGGTGCAAAGAGCAAGAAGCAGGACCCCAACGCCCCTCAGCAGAATAGGTGAGTGGGGAGCCCGCCACCCGGCTCCATCCCTCCACCTGCTCAATCACCGCTATCCTGGCACGCGGGAGCCCCGTCCAGCTGTTGGATAACTTCTACATCGAGCAACGAAGCTCTGTCCGCAGCAATTTATTCTTGGCAATTTTTGAAGTATTTTTTAAAGAGACAATGTGTTTTAATATACATCAGCCGGCATCATCTGTGTACACAGGAACAGGAGGAGGCCATTCAGCCCCTCGAGCCTGTTCCACCATTCAATGAGATCAGGGCTGATCTGGACCTCAACTCCATCTACCCGCCTTTGCTCCATATCCCTCGATACCCTGACCCAACAAAAATCCATCAATCTCAGGTTTGAAATTTTCCATTGACCCCCAGCCTCAACAGCTTTTTGGGGGGCGAGAGTTCCAGATTTCCACCGCCCTTTGTGTGAAGAAGTGCTTCCTGACGTCACCCCTGAACGGCCTGGCTCTAATTTTAAGGTTCTGCCCCCTTGTTCTGGACTCCCTCCACCAGAGGAAATAGTTTCTCTGTAACAACCCGATCAAATCCTTTAATCATCTTAAACACCTCGATTAGATCACCCCTTAATCTTCTATACTCGGGGAACACAAGCCCAGTCTGAGCAACCTGTCCTCATAATTTACCCCTTGTAGCCCCGGGATCATTCTGGTGAATCTGCGCTGCCCCCCCCCTCCGAGGTCGATATACCCCTCCTGCGGTGCGGGGCCCAGAACTTCATCGACACTGACGGAAGTGTGGTGTGAAGCTGCACTGCTGGTATTTGTGGATGTTTTGGCACCTGTGGTAGGCACCCTTGTGTTGGTGCTGCATGGTGCAGGAATTGGCAGCAGTGCCCAGTATTTTAGCTCTGATTTAATCATATCCTTTGCACTCATTATTATCCATTGATATCACTCTGACTGACCAGGGTGAAAAGATCGAGCCTGCTGTAGCACCGTAGAATGCTGACTTTACTTCTTCATAGAATCATAGAAGTTTACGGCACAGAAGGAGGCCATTCGGCCCATCGTGTCTGCCAGCCAGAAAAGAGCGATCCAGCCTAATCCCACTTTCCAGCTCTCGGTCCGTAGCCCTGGAGGTTACGGCCCTTCAAGTGCTTATCCCAGTACTTTTTAAATGTGATGAGGGTCTCTGCCTCTACCACTCTTTCAGGCAGTGAGTTCCAGACCCCCACCGCCCTCTGGGTGAAATAATTCTCCTCAACTCCCCTCTAATACTTCGACCAATTACTTTAAATCTCTGCCCCCTGGTTATTGACCTCTCTGCTAAGGGAAATAGGTCCTTCCTATCCACTCTATCTAGGCCCCTCATAATTTTATACACCTCAATTAAATCTCCCCTCAGCCTCCTCCGTTCCAAAGAAAGCAACCCCAGCCGATCCAATCTTTCATAAGAATTAGGAATGAGGACATACGGCCCCTCGAGCCTGCTCCGCCATTCAACAAGATCATGGCTGATCTTTGACCTCAACTCTATCCCTTGATTCCCCATGAGTCCAAAAATCTACCGATCTCCGCCTTGAATATACTCATTGACTGAGCCTCCACAGCCCTCTGGGGCAGAGAATTCCAAAGATTCACAACCCTCTGAGTGAAGAAATTCCTCCTCATCTCAGTCCTCAATGGCCGACCCCTTATCCTGAGACTGTGCCCCCTAGTTCTAGACACTCCAGCCAGGGGGAAACAACCTCTCAGCATCTACCCTGTCAATCCCCCTCAGAACCTTATGTTTCAATGAGATCACCTCAGAGCTAAAATTCTCCAGTCCTGGCAAATTCTTGGCTGCAAATGAATTATTCAAAACTTTTCTTTATTTAATCAGGGTGTATTTTGTAATAAAAAGTTTCTAATGTTTGATGGAGAGAGTACTTACCAGGTTGTGAACATATTTCTGCTAAATGAGGACTTGAGGGCAGATGAAGCTCCCTCGACACTGCCCCATCAAACACTCCCAGGGCAGGTACAGCACGGGTTAGATACAGAGTAAAGCTCCCTCTACACTGTCCCATCAAACACGCCCAGGGCAGGTACAGCACGGGTTAGATACAGAGTAAAGCTCCCTCTACACTGTCCCATCAAACACTCCCAGGGCAGGTACAGCACGGGTTAGATACAGAGTAAAGCTCCCTCTACACTGTCCCATCAAACACTCCCAGGGCAGGTACAGCACGGGTTAGATACAGAGTAAAGCTCCCTCTACACTGTCCCATTAAACACTCCCAGGGCAGGTACAGCACGGGTTAGATACAGAGTAAAGCTCCCTCTACACTGTCCCATCAAACACTCCCAGGGCAGGTACAGCACGGGTTAGATACAGAGTAAAGCTCCCTCTACACTGTCCCATCAAACACTCCCAGGGCAGGTACAGCACGGGTTAGATACAGAGTAAAGCTCCCTCTACACTGTCCCATTAAACACTCCCAGGGCAGGTACAGCACGGGTTAGATACAGAGTAAATCTCCCTCTACACTGCCCCATCAAACACTCCCAGGGCAGGTACAGCACGGGTTAGATACAGAGTAAAGCTCCCTCTACACTGTCCCATCAAACACGCCCAGGGCAGGTACAGCACGGGTTAGATACAGAGTAAAGCTCCCTCTACACTGTCCCATCAAACACGCCCAGGGCAGGTACAGCACGGGTTAGATACAGAGTAAAGCTCCCTCTACACTGTCCCATCAAACACTCCCAGGGCAGGTACAGCACGGGTTAGATACAGAGTAAAGCTCCCTCTACACTGTCCCATCAAACACTCCCAGGGCAGGTACAGCACGGGTTAGATACAGAGTAAAGCTCCCTCTACACTGTCCCATTAAACACTCCCAGGGCAGGTACAGCACGGGTTAGATACAGAGTAAAGCTCCCTCTACACTGTCCCATCAAACACTCCCAGGGCAGGTACAGCACGGGGTTAGATACAGAGTAAAGCTCCCTCTACACTGCCCCATCAAACACTCCCAGGGCAGGTACAGCACGGGTTAGATACAGAGTAAAGCTCCCTCTACACTGCCCCATTAAACACTCCCAGGGCAGGTACAGCACGAGTTAGATACAGAGTAAAGCTCCCTCTACACTGTCCCATTAAACACTCCCAGGGCAGGTACAGCACGAGTTAGATACAGAGTAAAGCTCCCTCTACACTGTCCCATCAAACACTCCCAGGGCAGGTACAGCACGGGTTAGATACAGAGTAAAGCTCCCTCTACACTGTCCCATTAAACACTCCCAGGGCAGGTACAGCACGGGTTAGATACAGAGTAAAGCTCCCTCTACACTGTCCCATCAAACACTCCCAGGGCAGGTACAGCATGGGTTAGATACAGAGTAAAGCTCCCTCTACACTGTCCCATCAAACACTCCCAGGGCAGGTACAGCACGGGTTAGATACAGAGTAAAGCTCCCTCTACACTGCCCCATCAAACACTCCCAGGGCTGGTACAGCACGGGTTAGATACAGAGTAAAGCTCCCTCTACACTGTCCCCATCACACACTCCCAGGGCAGGTACAGCACGGGGTTAGATTCAGAGTAAAGCTCCCTCTACACTGTCCCATCAAACACTCCCAGGGCAGGTACAGCACGGGTTAAGAGCACTTGATCCTCCAGTGACATTTTCCATGTCCCACCCCAGTCATCCTGTGTCCCTTCTGCGTGAGTTTGCCTGATTAGGAGCAGTTTTGTGCAACGTGTCTATGCCCACTGGATACTCCTGGATTTAGAATGTTAATGAGGATTGTTCTTTAATCTCTTTTTTTCCCACCCTCAGAATTCCACTTCCTGAGCTGAAAGATTCCGACAAACTGGACAAGATAATGATAATGAAGGAAGCCACGAAGAGGGTGAAGCTTGGCCCAGACTGCCTGCCCTCCATCTGCTTTTACACCTTCCTCAACGCCTACCAGGTTAGTGATTTACAGCACAGCGACATACTGCGGTCTGTAGTATTAGTCCTCTCCCTGCGAGGAACCAGTCACCCTCCGCTCAGCACCTCCCGCTGGTTACCCGCCTGCCATCGGGAAGTTGCGGGTGCGATCCTGTGTCTGTGCCCCTCACTGTGCCGGGGAATTTTCTAACCTCAGGAGAAATCCAGCTGGGAATGGGATGGTTGGTTCAACGTACAGGGCGGAATATTCCCCAGGGAAGGATGGTTCCTGGGGTGCTTCGACTGGAGAGGGGCTGGACAGAGAGCAGAATGTTTTCTTGGTCAGTGCTGTCCCCCACTGGCCACATGTGGCGAATTGTATTTCTACCTCGTAAATAAAAGATGAATAATCGACACCGCCATCGGGCATGTGATCGCAATACTGATGTCCGCACCGTGTGTGCATTGTGAACTTTAACCTTTGTGTGTGTTTGTTGGTAAAATGGTAAAAAAAGCAGAGTGTGCGAGTGTTTCCTGATTGTGGCTGCTTTACTTCGGTTTTACTACTGAGCGGTGGTACGTGTTTGTTCAGTAAAAATGCACGTGTGGGGTACGTTTACCTGTATTGTGTGTGTAAGGTGTTTTCTACTAAAAGTAATGCATGTGGCTAAAATGGTGTCATCGTAGCCTCGCCTGTGGCTAGTCAGCGATTTGTGTTGCATGACGTTGGCCTAGAGGAGAGCAGGTCTGCGTATAACAGTGGGGTTGAAGGATGGATGAATATTCTGCAGTTCTGCCTTCACTTTGGGGGAATAGGGAGTATTTTTTATCAAATGAAATGGAGGAAGGAATTAAGGTTAGCAGATTGGGCAGACAGGTGGCAGATGCAGAGAAATGTATTTTGGGAAAATGAACAGCGAAATGAAGTATCTCTTAAATGGTAAGATTCCTAATGTAGTGAAGGAACAGAAAGATCTAGGGGCTGCGGGTACACGGATTGTTAAAGGGGAGAGTGCAGGTAGATAGGCCATAATGAAGTTAAATGGGATTGAGGTCTGTACATAGAGGTGTTGAATGTAAAAGCAAGGAAGTGATGTTGAATTTGTACACGGCCTTGGTTCGGCTACAGCTGGAGTACTCTGCGTATCGTTAATGTTTTAGTGACTAATTCTTCAGAAATGGCTGTCTTGTTCGGTCTGGTTTCTAACCTGCATTCCGCCCTTTCTGTACCGGTCCAGGGTCTCACTGCGGTTGATTTCACGGACGATTCTAGTCTGATAGCGGGAGGATTTGCTGATTCCACCGTGAGAGTGTGGAGCGTCACGCCGAAAAAGCTGCGCAGTGTCAAAGGGGCTACAGGTAAAGCTGCTCGGCGCCGGAGCACCAGGCCTCAGCAGCCTCCTGCCAGGGTATTGGAGTGGGAGACGGAAACGTCCCAGTCGGCGGGGGGGGGGGGGGGGGGGGGGGCGGTGTCTGGGTGTTGGGGATCAGGCACTTTGTTAAAGCGGTATCCCCTTTGCAGAGTCGTCCAGGGCCGCACTTGGCCCACGGCAATATTCCCGTTGAGTTGTGCAGCTGTCTCGACGTCCTGCGCAGGCCGGTCACCAGCTTTTGAATGGAAAAACCGCGTATGTGCGGAAATGTGAATGGACCACACAGCCCATTAAAGGGGCCGCACACCCAAAAAGAATTGGAGGGAACATTGGCCCACGGCCTGGAGACTGTTTACAGCTCTCCTGTCCCCTTCAGCACACCTGCGCAATCTGCCTCTGGGCCTCCACTGCCAGCCTAGTTAGAATCACACAGCACACGAGGACGTTCGGCCCATCGTGCCTGTGCTGTCTCCTTGCGAGAGTTGTCCAGTTTAGTCCCACACCCCCTGCTCTTTCCCCATAACCTGCAAATCAGTTCTCTTCCAGTACTTGTCTAATTGCCTTTTGAAAGCTGCTCTGGAATCTGATTCCACCACCCTTTCAGGCAGTGCGTTCCAGATCATAACCTTCTGTGTGAAATAAGTTGTAGTTATAGTGGTTAACTACCAGCATTCTGTGCTGCCCCCTGACCAGCAAAAGCAGGCGAGAGAATGTTATTAGGAGTGGGGGGTTATCCCAGCTCCCTGGCAGCGAGTGAAAGGGCCCCGTTAATGGGCCTGCAGTGTTTTATTCCCCCTCCACCCCGTGGTGAATTGCCACTGGCCT
The DNA here is from genome assembly GCF_052327205.1 of Somniosus microcephalus. NCBI lineage: Eukaryota > Metazoa > Chordata > Chondrichthyes > Squaliformes > Somniosidae > Somniosus > Somniosus microcephalus. Next base: position 3,405,475 of record NC_140994.1, on the reverse strand, counting down.
CGGTATATGACTGAAATCAGGAGCTCACCACATGGGATTGTCGGTGCAGACCCGTGTCCCATCACTCTGCAGTGTGCTTGGGAGCCCCCTCCATCACAGAAACCCCACAGTGCAGATAGAGGCCATTTCGGCCCATCGAGCCTGCACCGACACATATCCCACCCGATCCCCGTAACCCCTACACCGACACATATCCCACCCGATCCCCGTAACCCCTGCACCGACACATATCCCACCCGATCCCCGTAACCCCTACACCGACACATATCCCACCCGATCCCCGTAACCCCTACACCAACACATATCCCACCCTATCCCTGTAATCCCATGTATTTAATCCCCCTAACACTAAGGGTCAATTTATCATAGCCAATCAACCTAACCCGCACATCTTTGGACTCCTTGGGATTGTGAATCTTGACAAACCCTGAGTGAGCAGCAATGCTGTAGCTGACCTGGGGTGCTTCATACAGACTCTGCATGCTGGTTCTCTGGGATCCCCACACTCCCTGGACGACATCAATAGCACCGTGCAGCTCTGTGCATCTCCCCTACATGCGTGACCAGTTTGGTGTTGCAAGTTTAAGTTGCGGTCCAGGACGGTCAAGGACATTTCCGTCTCTCAGGACATGCTGCGATTTGATTTTAAGTTTCTGCTCTTGTTGGGGAGCGACTGAGGGAGATGTGTCTGCTCTTGGTCACAGCACGAGTGGAGGCAGCAGTCTCTCTGAGCACTTTATCTTTCTCCTCCAGATCTCAGTTTAATCGACAAAGAGTCGGAAGATGTGCTGGAGAGAATAATGGACGAGAAGACTGCGTGCGAGTTTAAAATGTTACTGGGACACGGCGGCCCCGTGTACGGGACCAGCTTCAGTCCTGACAGGTAAGGAGCAGTTCCTGGGAAACCAGTCAATGCGTTCTGTTATAACTGTAAATGGGCAGACTGAGGGCCTGTCACTGATGAGAAAGAAAGAACTTGCATTTATATAGAGCCCTTCACAACCTCGGGATGTCCCAGAGCGCTTTACAGGCAATGAAGTATTTTGGAAAAATGGTAGCCAATTTGTGCACAGCAAGCTCCCACAAACAGCAATGTGATAATGACCAGATAATCTGTTTTTAGTGATGTTGGTTGAGGGATAAATATTGGCCCCAGGACACTCCTTCAAAATGGTGCCATGGGATCTTTCACATCCACCATACAGGCATCCCATCACTATCTGGAGCTGCCACTTTTTGATCCAGATCAGACTTTACAACAACAACAACTTGTATTTATATAGCACCTTTAACATAGTAAAACGTCCCAAGGGCGCTGCACAGGAGTATTATAGAAACATAGAAGATAGGAGCAGGAGTAGGCCATTCGGCCCCTCGAGCCTGCTCCACCATTCAATGCGATCATGGCTGATCATCGAAACTCAGTACCCTGTCCCTGCCTTCTCCCCATATCCCTTTAGCCTTAAGAAATATATCCAACTCCTTCTTGATATAAGACAATTTACTCTGAAATTCTGTGCTGGCTGGGCACAGCAGTGGTCTAACATGCTCCAGGGCTGGTCTATCCCACTCACACAACTGTAGTTTGAACAGCTGGCAGTGAGCGGTCCTTTAGGAAGTGTTTACAAGATGGTGACGGTGCATCCATGCCCTCGCAGAGCTCCCGTATCCCACACCCGCGCAATCAGCACTCCATCTATCCAGTTCTTTTAGTGAGAGGGGCGGTGCAGAGTGCAGGACATCACCAAGGATGTGAAGAGTGGGAGATAAATCGGGGAGAAATGATTTCAAAGCCTGTAGGGTGTAAGGGAAGGGAATATATGGGGAGCTGAGAAGTCCCACAGTTTTGAGGTCCTGAGAAAGAGTGGGAGACGGAGATTGCAATTAGACTTGATTTGAACAGTGTTTGATGTTTCTCCACTCTCTCCTCAGGAATTACCTGCTGTCCAGCTCGGAGGACGGGACGGTGAGACTGTGGAGTCTGCAAACCTTCACCTGTCTCGTGGGCTACAAAGGGCACAACTACCCGGTGTGGGATACGCAGTTCTCTCCGTATGGCTACTACTTCATTTCGGGCGGGCACGATCGAGTGGCACGGTGAGTGTGCGACAGTGCGGGGTCACGGTCGAGTGCGACAGTGCGGGGTCACGGCCGAGTGCGGGGTCACGGCCGAGTGCAACAGTGCGGGGTCACGGCCGAGTGCGACAGTGCGGGGTCACGGCGAGTGCGGGGTCACGGCTCAACAGTTCAAAGCAACTTTGTTCTTTTTGTGTAACATTCCAATGGTCGAATTGATGTATATGTGATATAAGGGGGTTAATACTTTGCAAACTGGTGGGTGGGGCTTTGAACTGGTCATGTAATGGGGGCTTTCCTAGAATTGTGACTGCTGAATATAGGTATAGGTAAAAAGCGGGATGAGGTCCTAAAAGCGGAGTATAGGGAGTTAGGAGATAAATTAAAAAACAGGACCTCAAAGGTAGTAATCTCAGGATTGCTACCAGTGCCACGTGCTAGTCAGAGTAGAAATAGAAGGATACTTCAGATGAATACGTGGCTAGAGGAATGGTGCCAGGGGGAGGGATTCAAGTTCCTGGGACATTGGAACCGGTTCTGGGGGAGGTGGGACCAGTTCAAACCGGACGGTTTGCACCTGGGCAGGGCTGGAACCAATGTCCTTGGGGGAGTGTTTGCTAGTGCTGTGGGGAGGGTTTAAACTAAAATGGCAGGGGGTTGGGAACCTGAGCAGGGAGACAGAGGAAAGGGAAACAAGGATAAAAGCAAAAGATAGGAAGGAGAAAAACAAAAGTGGCAGTCAGAGAAATCAACGGTTTAAATCAAACATGGCCACAGTAAATAATAATTCTAATAGGTCTAAGCGTTAAAAAAACAAGCCTGAAGGCTTTGTGTCTTAATGCGAGGAGCATTTGTAATAAGGTGGATGAATTGGCTGCGCAAATAGAAGTAAACAAATACGATTTGGTTGGGATTACGGAAACGTGGCTCAAGGAAGGCCAGGACTGGGAACTCAACATCCAGGGGTATTCGATATTCAGGAAAGATAGGCAAAAAGGAAAGGGAGGTGGGGTAGCATTACTGGTTAAAGAAGGGATTAACACAATTGTAATGAAGGATATTAGCTCTGATGAGGTGGAATCTATGGGTAGAATTGAGAAATACTAAGGGGAAAAAAACGTTAGTGGGAGTGGTTTATAGACCTCCAAACAGTAAGGCGGAAGTTGGGGATGGCATTAAAAGAGAAATTAAAGAAGCGTGCAATAAGGGCACAGCAGTCATCATGGGTGACTTTAATCTACATATAGATTGGGCCAACCAAATGAGTAACAATACTGTGGAGGAGGGATTCCTGGAGTGTTTACGGGATGGTTTCCTGGACCAATATGTCGAGGAACCAACCAGAGATCAGGCCATCTTAGACTGGGTATTATGTAACGAGAAAGGATTAATTAGCAATCTTGTTGTAAGAGGCCCCTTGGGTCGGAGCGATCATAATATGATCGAATTCTTCATTAAGATGGAGAATGAAGTAGCTGACTCGGAGACTAGGGTCCTCAATTTAAATAAAGGAAACTATGATGGTCTGAGGAGCGAGTTGGGTAGGATTGATTGGGGAATGGCACTCAAAGGGTTGACGGTGGATAGGCAATGGCAAACATTCAAAGACCGAATGGATGAACTACAGAATTTGTTCATCCCAGTTTGGCATAAAAATAAAACAAAAAAGGTGACCCAACCGTGGCTAACAAGGGAAATTAGGGATAGCATAAGGTCCAAGGAGAGGGCATATAAATTGGCCAGAAAAAGCAATAATCCTGAGGATTGGGAGCAGTTTAGGATTCAACAAAGGAGGACAAAGGGATTAATTAAGAAAGGGAAAATAGAATATGAGAGTAAGCTGGCAGAGAACATAAAAACTGACTGTAAAAGCTTTTATAGATATGTGAAGAGAAAAAGATTGGTGAAGTCAAGCGTAGGTCCTTTGCAGTCAGAATCAGGGAGATTTATAATGGGGAACAAAGAAATGGCAGACCAACTAAATACATATTTTGGTTCTGTCTTCACAAAGGAGGACACAAATAACCTCCCAGAGATGCCGGGGAACATAGGGTCTGATGAAAGGGTGGAACTGAAAGAAATCAGTATTTGTAGGGAAATGGTGTTCGGAAAATTGATGGGACTGAAGGCCGATAAATCCCCAGGGCCTGATAATCTACATCCCAGGGTACTTAAGCAAGTGGCCCTAGAAATAGTAGATGCATTGCTGGTCATCTTCCAGAACTCGATAGACTCTGGAACAGTACCCATGGATTGGTGGGTAGCTAATGTTACCCCACTATTCAAAAAAGGTGGTAGAGAAAAGGCGGGGAATTATAGACCGGTAAGCTTGACATCGGTAGTGGGGAAAATGCTAGAGTCCATTATAAAAGATGTAATAGAGCACTTGGAAAGCAGTGACTGGATCGGACAAAGTCAACATGGATTTACAAAAGGTAAATCATGCTTGACTAATCTACTGGAATTTTTTGAGGATGTAACTGGTAAAATAGATAAGGGAGAACCAGTGGATGTGGTGTATTTGGACTTTCAGAAGGCTTTCGATAAGGTCCCGCATAAGAGATTATCGTGCAAAATTATGGCACATGGGATTGGGGGCAAGGTATTGACTTGGATAGAGAACTGGTTGGCGGACAGAAAGCAAAGAGTTGGAATAAACGGGTCGTTTTCCGAGTGGCAGGCAGTGACTAGTGGGGTACCGCAAGGATCGGTCCTAGGACCCCAGCTGTTCACAATATATATTAATGATCTGGACGAGGGAATTGGATGTAATATCTCCAAATTTGCAGACGACACAAAGCTGGGGGGGAGGGTAAGCTGTGAGGAGGATGTCATGGAACTCCAGTACGATTTGGACAGGTTGGGTGATTGGGCAGAAACATGGCAAATGCACTATAATGTGGATAAATGTGAGGTTATCCACTTTGGTGGCAAAAATAGGAAGGCAGATTATTATTTGAATGGTAATAGATTGGGAGAAGGGGAAGTGCAAAGAGACCTGGGTGTTCTTGCACACCAGTCGCTGAAGGTAAGCACGCAGGTGCAGCAGGCGGTTAAGAAGGCAAATGGTACATTGGCCTTCGTAGCAAGAGGGTTCGAGTACAAGAACAAGGATGTCTTGCTGCAGTTGTACAGGGCCTTGGTGAGACCACACCTTGAGTATTGTGTGCAGTTTTGGTCGCCTTACCTGAGGAAGGACGTTCTTGCCATGGAAGGAGTGCAGCGAAGATTCACCAGGCTGATACCTGGGATGGCAGGAATGACGTATGAGGAGAGATTGTGTCGATTGGGCTTATACTCACTGGAGTTTAGAAGATTGAGAGGGGATCTCATCGAAACCTATAAAATTCTGTCAGGCCTGGACAGATTAGATGCAGGAAGGATGTTTCTGATGGCCGGGGAGTCCAGAACCAGGGGTCATAGTCTAAGGATAAGGGGTAAGCCATTTAGGACTGAAATGAGGAGGAATTTCTTCACCCAGAGAGTGGTGAACCTGTGGAATTCTCTGCCACAGAGGGCGGTGGAGGCCAGTTCATTAAGTATATTCAAGAAAAAGTTGGATATATTTCTTAAGGCTAAAGGGATCAAGGGATATGGGGAGAAGGCAGGGACAGGGTACTGAGTTTGGATGATCAGCCATGATCTCATTGAATGGCGGAGCAGGCTCGAAGGGCCGAATGGCCTACTCCTATCTTCTATGTTTGTATCTAGGTATGAATAACTCATTCACATACCATGTGGCAGAAGATTAAAGTCCAGGCTGAGAAACAGCCTTCCAACCCATCAGTCCCGGAGTCCGTGACTGATTATTCTATCGTGGAGCCACCCCAACCTGTTGATCCTCTGTTCCCACCTTATCTCCCCTAAAATCTAATCAAGCTGTTCGTATCTCTCTAACCCCCAATCCCCCGTCCCCCCGCAGATGTCGTTCCAGCTCCTTTTAAAGGTGCCAGTTGACCCTGAATCAAGTCCATTCTCTGGGAGTCTGTTCCGTATCCTGTAACCTTGCTAGTGCCCGCCAATCCTGGGCTCCTTGTGTGCTTAAATAGCTTCTGTACCCCCACCCTCTCGATATTTACAGACCTGGACCACGTCCTCCCTCAGCCGTTTCTGCAGCAGAAATCACTCCAGTTGCTTGTGCCTTTCTTCCCACGGCTTTGAACCTGCTTGCTCACTTTTGTCCGAGCCTTTCTGAAGCATCTGCATCCATTTCTGGCAGTCGGTACTGAACGATAGTGAAATGCACTTCAATGAATTAGTACGGCGTGTCCCTTGGACCAGGAACACAGTGGGAGCGGCACCGCATGCACTGAGTGAATTGGCATCGCCCACGGGTCGTTAGTAAGATGCAGCTGTATTTGAGTAACAGTTTGGGCCGTTCCATTCCTCAGGCTTTGGGTGACTGACCACTACCAGCCCCTGCGAATATTCTCTGGTCACCTCTCTGACGTCACCTGCACAAGATTTCACCCCAACTCTAATTACGTGGTGACGGGATCTGCAGATAGGACCATCCGGCTATGGGATGTTCTAAACGGCAACTGCGTTCGAATCCTCACGGGACACAAGGTACGAGGCCCTGTGCAGGTGGTTGTTGCTGAGCCCCGCAAACACACTCCCACATCCCCGCTGAAACCGGCCCTCACGTTAACGTGCCTTTCGTTTACTCCAACCAGGGGCCGATCCATTCGCTGGCGTTTTCTCCGAACGGCAGATACCTGGCTTCCGGTGCTACAGATGGGCGGGTGCTGCTGTGGGATATCGGGCACGGGCTGCTTGTGGGCGAGTTGAAAGGTCACACCGACACGGTCTACGCCCTGAAGTTCAGCCGAGATGGGGAGATTTTAGCCTCTGGTGAGATTGAGCATTTTTGTGGAGTGGGGCAAAGGCAGAGTTTTTAAAATTGTTCTTTTAATGTCCTAGTTGCTGTGAGAGGTGGTGGCGAGCCGCCGCCTTGAGCCACCGGTAGCGGTTTGATACAAACTGAGTGTCCATTTCAGAGGGCAGTTAAGAGTCGGCCACGTTGGTGGGACTGGAGTCACATACAGGCCCAGACCGGGTAAGGACAGCAGGTTTCCTTCCCTAAGGGAGCCAGATGGGTTTCTACGACAATCCAATAGTTTCAGGGTCACTTTTACTGACACCAGCTTTTTATTTCCAGATTTTAAAAAACTGAATTCAAATTCTCAAACTGCCCTGGTGGGGTTTGAACTCCTGGTCCCTGGATTACTAGCACAGGACTATAACCAGTACACCACCACACTTCCCCTGACTTGTACTCTACCGTTCTGGCTATCCAGTTCAACATCCTATCAGTGTTGTTGCTGTTCTGCATCGGTTGGACATGTTGAACGCGGGTTCTCCTAACCCCCCTCCCCCCACACCATTCCTGGAGTATTGAGTCCACTGGTTTTGTTTCCAATCTGATACCGACCAGGAATCAAACCCGAGAGCTTCTTGGTCCATACGGCTCAGCCCCGCTCCGCCCCACGGGGGGGCATTTACCCTCTAAGCATGGGGGTCAGGGGTCAATGTCGGTCGGGAAATTCCTTGGGAGCTGGCATTACTGACGAGTTCCGCCGCACTTAAGGTGAAGTAACACGGGTGGAGCTGGAGCAGACTGCAGGAATTTCCCGGCCTTAGACTATCTTGTGTTTAAACAAGAACTGGCACTCAGCGTCCGAAACAGTCAGCAGTGTACTCTGGATTAGGTGTCAGCTGTGGCTCGGTGGGTAGCACTCTCGCATCTGAGTCAGAAGGTTGTGGGTTGAAGTCCCACTCCAGAGACTTAAGCACAGAATCCAGGCTGGCACTCGAGGCAATCATCAATAGCAGAGAAACAATGAGCAGAAACTAGAGTATGGCGTGTACATTGCATAATGTGAAACGTTATATTTCAGTGCAGTACTGAGAGAGCGCCGCACTGTCGGGGGGGGCAGTACTGAGGGAGCGCTGCACAGTCGGGGGGGCAGTACTGAGGGAGCGCCGCACTGTCGGGGGGGGCAGTACTGAGGGAGCGCTGCACAGTCGGGGGGGCAGTACTGAGGGAGCGCCGCACTGTCGGGGGGGGCAGTACTGAGGGAGCGCTGCACAGTCGGGGGGGCAGTACTGAGGGAGCGCCGCACTGTCGGGGGGGCAGTACTGAGTGAGCGCTGCACTGTCGGAGGGGCAGTACTGAGGGAGCGTTGCACTGTCGGATGGGCAGTACTGAGGGAGCGACGCACTGTCGGAGTGGCAGTACTGAGGGAGCGCCGCACTGTCGGGGGGGCAGTACTGAGAGAGCGCCGCACTGTCGGGGGGGCAGTACTGAGTGAGCGCCGCACTGTCGGAGGGGCAGTACTGAGGGAGCGTTGCACTGTCGGATGGGCAGTACTGAGGGAGCGACGCACTGTCGGAGTGGCAGTACTGAGTGAGCGCCGCACTGTCGGAGGGGCAGTACTGAGGGAGCTCTGCACTGTCGGAGGGGCAGTACTGAGGGAGTGCTGCACTGTCGGAGGGGCAGTACTGAGGGAGTGCTGCACTGTCGGAGGGGCAGTACTGAGGGAGCGCTGCACCGTCGGAGGGGCAGTACTGAGGGAGTGCTGCACTGTCGGAGGGGCAGTACTGAGGGAGCGCTGCACTGTCGGAGGGGCAGTACTGAGGGAGCGCCGCACTGTCGGAGGGGCAGTACTGAGGGAGCGCCGCACTGTCGGAGGGGCAGTACTGAGGGAGCGCCGCACTGTCGGAGGGGCAGTACTGAGGGAGCGCCGCACTGTCGGAGGGGCTGTCTTTCGGATGAGACATTAAACCGAGGCCCCGTTTACCCTCTCAGGTGGATGTAAAAGATCCCATGGCACTATTTCAAAGAAGAGCAGAGGAGTTTCCCCCGGTGTCCTGGCCAATATTTATCCCTCAATCAACATCACTAAAACAGACATTATCACATTGCTGTTTCTGGGAGCTTGCTGTGTAATTGGCTGCTGCGTGTCTTGCATTACAACAGTGGCCATACTTCAAAAAGTACTTAATTGGCTGTGAAGCGCTTTGGGACTTCCTGAGGATGTGAAAGGCGCTATAGAAATGCAAGTTCTTTTAGTTTCAACCTGCCCTGGAATCACCATCTGAGTTGAATTCAAACAACACACGTTCAGTGATTGGAGGCAGTGCAGAGGAGAGAATCGTGGCTGATCCCCAGTGTCCATTGGAGAAACTGGGTTTTCAGCCAGGAATGGAAACGCATGTGAGGGGAGTCCTGACCCTTCTCCGAATTGTTGTGTTTCAGGTTCCATGGATCACACGGTGAGAATGTGGGACACGGTCAAAGCCTTCGAGGACCTGGAGACGGACGATTTCAGCACTGCCACCGGGCACATCAACCTGCCCGACAACTCGCAGGAGCTGCTGCTGGGCTCCTACATGACCAAATCCACGCCGATCATCGGCCTGCACTTCACTCGTCGCAACCTGCTGCTGGCTGCAGGGGCGTACAACCCGCAGTGACCGGCTCTTCTCTTTTTTCCCCCCCCCCCACAGCTTGCGGTTCCCCCTCTCCCCAGCTCATGTTATCCAGGATGAAGAACCCAAGTCTCCCGTCTTTTCCCATCTTTATTCTCCGGTCCCCGTTATAAAGAACAGAGGATTCAGATATTTTCACGGTATCCGTGACATTCTCGTAGTTGGCTCCCCCTTCGAGGCGACTCACCTGCAGCCATATTTGCGACACGTTGTTGCACTGGGACATTTTACATTAATGTGAATGAACGGGGTCGTTCCTGTTTCAGTTTGTGTATTTTTTTTAAGTTTTGATGAAGTTTACAATAAAACCCTGAAATTAGTCACGGTGACCTATGATTTATTTGCAGGAGCAGGAAGAAAATGTTCCCTTCATAAAGCGTCAATTATCAGTACAACATTGTGCACTGACTCCCTCTACCCTACTCCATCAAACATTCCCAGAGCGGGTAGAGAGAGGAGACTGGCATCTCATCTGTCTGAGTTGCATTTAAACCTCTTGCACCTCATTTAAAAAGCACAGCTATCAAACTCAAGGTATTCAGAGATTTTACCTTTTTTCCAGAAACCAGACAGCACCTAATGATATTTGTACTGGCCTCAGTCCCAGTAACTGCTCACAGGTGGTACAGGTATGTTGCAAGGTTAATTTGGGGGATGGAGATCAGGGGATCTTGGATTCTGCCATTTCAGGGGTTAATTTAGTGCAATCCCTCAGGCAGGAGCAGCGAGGCTGAGGCTCTCACATCCTGTGAGAGGCACAGAAACCCGTCCAATGCTAGAAACCCTCCCAGGTGGCAGAGGTTAAAGAGCAGTGTTCTAACTACACCAACTTCATCCATTGCCAAACATCCACACTTACTGACAAACCAGCACTGTGTGCGTCTGGCACTGCTCAGCAAATCAGCCCTGGATGCCTGAAATTTTGTTCACGTGCATGTGGGAGTGTCACTGATGTAAATCCATACCTTTGTTACCTCCAAACACGACTATTCCAATGCACTCCGAACCGGCCCTCCTATCTCTGAACTTGAGCTCATTTGAAGAGGTGACTAAAGTAGTGGACAGGGGAATGTCTGGATGTTATTTATATGGACTTCCAGAAGGCATTTAATAAAGTCCCACATAAGAGACTGTTAACTAAGGTAGAAGCCCAGGGAATTGAGGGCAAATTACTGACCTGGTTAGGAAATTGGCTGAGCGGCAGGAGACAGAGAGTAGGGATAATGGGCAGGTATTTAATTGGCAGGATGTGACTGGTGGTGTCCCGCAGAGATCTGTGTTGGGGACTCAACTATTCACTATTTATTAACGACTTAGATGATGGCATAGCAAGTCATCATATATCCAAATTAGCTGATGACAAAGATAGGCAGCAGTGTAGATGGAAGCATAAAATTGCAAAGGGATAAGATTAAGTGACTGCGCAAAACTGTGGCAAATGGATTTCAATGTAAGCAAATGTGAGGTCATCTACTTTGGACCTAAAAAGGATCGAACAGGGGACTTTCTAAATGGTGAAAAGCTAAAAACAGTGGATGTCCAAAGAGACTTGGGGGGGTCCAGGTACATCGATCATTAAAATGTCATGGACAGGTACAGAAAATAATCAAAAAGGCTAATGGGATGCTGGCCTTTATATTTAGAGGACTAGAGTACAAGGGGGTAGAAGTTATGCTGCAGCTGTACAAAACCCTGGTTAGACCACACCTGGAGCACTGTGAGCAGTTCTGGGCACCACACCTTAGGAAGGATATATTGGCCTTGGAGGGAGTGCAGCGTAGGTTTACCAGAATGATACCCGGACTTCAAGGGTTAAGTTATGAGGAGAGATTACACAAAGGGTTGTATTCCCTAGAATTTAGAAGGTTAAGAGGTGATCTGATCAAAGTTTTCAAGATATTAAAGGGAACAGAGAGGGCAGATAGAAACTATTTCTGCTGGTTGGGGAGTCTAGGACTAGGGGGCAGAGTCTAAAAATTAGAGCCAGACCTTTCAGGAGTGAAATTAGGAAACACTTCTACACACAAAGGGTGGGAGAAGTTTGGAACTCTCTTCCGCAAACAGCGATTGATAGCTTTTTGTTAAGCAAAGGTATTAAGGGATATGGGGCAAAGAAGGGCATATGAAGTTAGGTCGCAGATCTCGTTGAATGGCGGAACAGGCTCGAGGGGCTGAATGGCCTTCTCCTGTTCCTAACTCTGCTGCCCGTATCCAAACTCGTACCAAGTCCCGTTCACCCATCACCCCTGTGCTTGCTGACCTGTGTTGGCTCCCGAATTCTGGCCTCTTGCGCATTTTCCACTTCCTGATAGGGTTGTCCTATGAGAGATTGGGCCTATACTCTGGAGTTTGGAAGAATGAGGTGTGATCGCATTGAAACATCCGAGATTCTGAAGGGGATTGACAGGGTAGATGCTGAGAGGTTGTTTCCCCCTGGCTGGAGTGTCTAGAACCAGGGGGCATAGTCTCAGGATAAGGGGTCGGCCATTTAGGACTGAGATGAGGAGGAATTTCTTCACTCAGAGGATTGTGAATCTTTGGAATTCTCCAATCCAAAGGCTGTGGATGCTGAGTCTCTTTGAGTATATTCAAGGCTGAGAGATTTTTGGAATCAAGGGCTATGGGGATTGGGCAGGAAAGTGGAGTTGAGGTCAAAGATCAGCCATGATCTTATTGAAGGTCTGTATGGCCGACTCCAGCTCCTAATTCTTATGTTCCTTGACCGTACCATTGGCGGCCGTGCGTTCAGCTGCCTAGGCCCTAAAGCTCTGGAATTCCCTCCCTACACCTCTTTCCTTTAAGATGCTTCTTAAAACCTATGTTTTTGACCAAGCTTTTGGTCACCTGCCCTAATATCTTTCTTTGGCACCGTGTCAATTTTTGTCTGATGTTTCCGTGAAGCACCATGGGACGTTGTACTATGTTAAAGGCGCTGTGTAAATGCAAATTATTGTAAACTTTTTTGGGGCTATCATGGCACACTTATAGGATGCCTTGGATCAGGAAGGAACAGGCAGATGGTGTGAGCTTTATACAAGATGGCCAATTGTGTTAAGCCATGGAGCAAGCTGAATTAGTGTTTTCAGAAGGTTTTCAGCCGAATACACGGTGAAGCCAGAAACTATAGCAGCATGCGGTGGAATCCTAGTTTTCTCGGGATATGTGCTCCCGCTCCCTCGCAAGGGTGGATGAAAGGCTCACTGAACTAATCTCTCTGAAACGAGAAGTGTTCCCGTCACCCATCCTATTCAATGTCTATCAGTGACACATTGGAATGAGTATCTGCTCTTAGGCATTCCTGAAACGTGATCATGTTGCTGCCAAACTTGTCCTTTTTGGCTGCAGAGCAGATAGAAACATAGAAGATAGGAGCAGTAGGCCATTCGGCCCCTCGAACCTGCTCTGCCATTCAATGAGATCATGGCTGATCATCCAAATTCAGTACCCTGTCCCTGCCTTCTCCCCATATCCCTTGATCCCTTTAGCCTTAAGAAATATATCTAACTCCTTCTTGAATATATTTAATAAGTTGGCCTCAACTGCCTTCTGTGGTAGAGAATTCCACAGGTTCACCACTCTCTGGGTGAAGAAATTCCTCATCTCAGTCCTAAATGGCTTACCCCTTATCCTTAGACTGTGACCCCTGGTTCTGGACTCCCCCGCCATCGGGAACATCCTTCCTGCATCTAGTCTGTCTAGTCCTGTTAGAATTTTATAAGTTTCAATGAGATCCCCTCTCATTCTTCTAAACTCTAGCGAATATAAGCCTAAATGACTCAATCTCTCTTCATACGTCATTCCTGCCATCCCAGGTATCAGTCTGGTGAATCTTCGCTGCACTCCCTCCATGGCAAGAACGTCTTTCCTCAGGTAAGGCGACCAAAACTGCACACAATACTCAAAGGTGTGGTCTCACCAAGGCCTTGTACAACTGCAGCAAGACATCCTTGCTCCTGTATGCGAATCCTCTCGCTATGAAGGCCAACATACCATTTGCCTTCTTAACCGCCTGCTGCACCTGCATGCTTACCTTCCGCGACTGGTGCACAAGGACACCCAGGTCTCATTGCACTTCCCCTTCTCCCAATCTATTGCCGTTCAGATAATAATCTGTCTTCCTGTTTTTGCCACCAAAGTGGATAACCTCGCATTTATCCACATTATACTGCATCTGCCATGCATCTGCCCAATCACCCAACCTGTCTAAATCATACTGGAGTTTCTCTGCATCCTCCTCACAGCACACACGCCCACCTAGCTTTGCAGTAAATTTCAAACACTGGGAATCGCCATCAAAAAAGTCATTTCCAGCAGGATACACCCCCCCCCCCCCCCTCTGCTGTGGGAATTAAGTGTTACCCCATCAGCTCTCCCCGCCCCACCCCACCAAACCCCCGTAGGTTGGTCTGTGTGCCACTTGCGCACTCGGTTCCATTATGCAAGTGTGAATCACGGCGTCAGAACACGGCTACACTGTCAGTAGAAATGGTTCACGAGCTGCCCGGGTGGGTGAACAGCAGCTGGCGGTGCAGCATTGTGCAGGGCCTGGATTAGAGTCCCGCTCAGTACAGAGTTAGCCGGAGGGTGCCTGCCCACACCACTTTGAGGAGGAATAACGGGGCCTGCACGAGAAGTTGCTTTTTATTAGGGTTTTTGCCAGGGTTCTTCAGATCAAATTCACCAACTGCTTTTCCCATTGACAATGAAACTCAACAGCCTGATGTGTAACGTGCAAAAGGTTACGATGGCTGTGCGGTGCAACGTGAACTTAAGCAACAGCCATACCTACGATCCACCAGTTGTATTAAAGAACACATGGAAGTTGTTGCATGGGGAGAGTTCTGAGTGTGTGTGTATACACTGATGCGGAGAGGCCTGTGGAACGGCATTCGAGCAACAGTCGGCTACGGAGGGTGGCAGCGGGGCACTGCTTAGACCTCACACTGCTCCTATACCGCTGCACCAACAGGAGACTATTCCCACTCGGAAATAAACACTGCCATCGTGGATTTCCGCCAGTTTTATTTGTGAAGGCTAATAACTTATATTACACCACTATAGTGACACGATTGTAGAGGTTTCAAACATTCCTGCAGGTTCCACAAGAACTTCACACGCTGGTCCTTAAACTCCAACCTGAACCCTCCCCGAAGAGAACCTGAAATAAAGAATCAAAGAGATGCAATCAGACTTCATATTAACACAAGGACAGCCCTTATCTTCAAAGTTCAGGAACTCCAACCAAATTAAACCAATAACATTCTCTGACTAAACAAATAATTCTTTTGTACCAGAGGTGACAGACATCTCTGATGAGAATAGAACACACCAATTTTTCTACTGAGTGTCGCTATCAAGCATAGGTTAGATACAGAGTAAAGCTCCCTCTACACTGTCCCATCAAACACTCCCAGGGCAGGTACAGAACTGAATAAAAACATGGATTCCTCACCACACATCATTTCTGTTCTGTGATTGCTGGCACTGTCTTCTTTTTGGGTTTCAGTTTGAAGTATAATAAAATGGACGCAATCCCTGCATATGTTGCCAGCACATACTGTAAAGAGAGAGAGAGAGAGAGCACATGTTAATCAGGGGAGGACAGGAACCAGCTCATGAATACAGAGAAGCGCTCACAGCACCCAGAGAAAGAGAGAGAGTGACGCTCACATCACTCAGGACAGCAAACTCAGAAATTGCATCGAATGGGCCTATATTCTCTGGAGTTTAGAAGAATGGGGGGTGATCTCATTGAAACATATAAAATTCTTAGAGGGCTTGACAGGGTAGATGCTGAGAGGCTGTTTAAGAAATAGGAGCAGGAGTAGGGCATGCGGCCCCTCGATCCTGCTCCGCCATTCAATAAGATTATGGCTGATGTTCGACCTCAACTCCACTTTCCTGCACTATCCCCATATCCTTCGATTTCCTTTAGTCCCGGCTGCGCAGCTGCATGGGAACGTTGGTTCTTATTCTTGTCCTCCAACCCCTTGTAATAAAGGCCAGCATCCAAGTTGGTTTCCTAATTGCTTGCTGTACCTGCCTGTTAACAGTCTGTAAATTGTGTACAAGGACCCCCAGGTCCCTCCGAATTCCAACATTTACTAGTCTCTCACCTTTTAAAAAAGATTCTGCTTTTCTATTCTTCCTCCCATCGTGGATAATTTCACACTTCTCCACACGAGACGCCATCTGCCACCTGCTTGCCCAATCACTTAACCTGTCTATATCCCTTTACAACCATTTTGCATACTCTATACATTGCTGTTGGATGCTGCGTTTCCTACATTAGAACAGTGACCACACTTCAAAAGTCCTTCATTGGCTGTAAAGCGCTTTGGGACGCCCTGAGTTTGTGAAAGGCTCTATAAAAATGCAAGTCTTCTTTCTTTATTCTAGTGTAACTGTATTGGAAAGGGTGGGAGCCTGACTGTAGATCCAATTCTCCAACATTTTTCTCCTTCTCAATTGAGTGGAACTGGGGTTGTGGGAAGCACAGTTTGCAGTGGATTCACTGTCAGTGAGGCCAGTAACATAGAAGATAGGAGCAGGAGTCGGCCATTCGGCCCCTCGAGCCTGCTCCGCCATTCAATGCGATCATGGCTGATCATCCAAATTCAGTACCCGGTCCCTGCTTTCTCCCCATACACCTTGATCCCTTTAGCCTTAAGAAATATCTCTAACTCCTTCTTGAATATATTTAATGAATTGGCCTCTACTGCCTTCTGTGGTAGAGAATTCCACAGGTTCACCACTCTCTGGGTGAAGAAATTCCTCCTCATCTCTGTCCTAACTGGCTTACCCCTTATCCTTAGACTGTGACCCCTGGTTCTGGACTCCCTCGCCATCGGGAACATCGGGAATATTAATAAAGGAGTGTACTGCCTACAGTACGATGACCAGAGAATTATCAGCGGGCTGAGACACAACACCATTTAAGAAACAGCTAGATATTGTATTCCAGAGATACCCAGTGGTTTTGTTATCCATGGAGCCTCGGGGTCCCCTGATGTTTCGATCCCTGTTCCTCGTAATTCCCAGGTATCTCGGGCTGCTGATACGGACAGGTCTGGGCGTTCTGGTGCAGGATTGATCCACCAATGAGGCAGCAGCGCTCAGAACAGCCCTTTCCAAACCTCAAGGCCCAGCCAATAAAGAAACATAAACGCCGATAGGAGTGAGTTGGCTGGGCTTTGAGGACCGGTTTCCGCCTGGGCATGCCGCCCAATAGTGACAACATTTCAAAAGTAATTAAGTGTCTGTGCGAGCCACTTTGGGAGCAAGAATAATTTTGGATGTCCCAAGGATGTGATAAAACGCTATATAAATGCAAGTACTGCCTCTCCCCTCAGGAACAGGAGGAGGCCATTCAGCCCCTCGAGCCTGTTACACAGGAGGAGGCCATTCCGCCCCTCGAGCCTGTTACACAGGAGGAGGCCATTCTGCCCCTCGAGCCTGTTACACAGGAGGCCATTCCGCCCCTCGAGCCTGTTACACAGGAGGCCATTCCGCCCCTCGAGCCTGTTACACAGGAGGAGGCCATTCCGCCCCTCGAGCCTGTTACACAGGAGGAGGCCATTCCGCCCCTCGAGCCTGTTACACAGGAGGAGGCCATTCCGCCCCTCGAGCCTGTTACACAGGAGGAGGCCATTCCGCCCCTCGAGCCTGTTACACAGGAGGAGGCCATTCCGCCCCTCGAGCCTGTTACACAGGAGGAGGCCATTCCGCCCCTCGAGCCTGTTACACAGGAGGAGGCCATTCAGCCCCTCGAGCCTGTTACACAGGAGGAGGCCATTCCGCCCCTCGAGCCTGTTACACAGGAGGAGGCCATTCAGCCCCTCGAGCCTGTTACACAGGAGGAGGCCATTCCGCCCCTCGAGCCTGTTACACAGGAGGAGGCCATTCCGCCCCTCGAGCCTGTTACACAGGAGGAGGCCATTCCGCCCCTCGAGCCTGTTACACAGGAGGAGGCCATTCCGCCCCTCGAGCCTGTTACACAGGAGGAGGCCATTCCGCCCCTCGAGCCTGTTACACAGGAGGAGGCCATTCCGCCCCTCGAGCCTGTTACACAGGAGGAGGCCATTCCGCCCCTCGAGCCTGTTACACAGGAGGAGACCATTCAGCCCCTCGAGCCTGTTACACAGGAGGAGGCCATTCAGCCCCTCGAGCCTGTTACACAGGAGGAGGCCATTCAGCCCCTCGAGCCTGTTACACAGGAGGAGGCCATTCAGCCCCTCGAGCCTGTTACACAGGAGGAGGCCATTCAGCCCCTCGAGCCTGTTACACAGGAGGAGGCCAGTCAGCCCCTCGAGCCTGTTACACAGGAGGAGGCCAGTCAGCCCATTGAGCCTGTTCCGCCATTCAATGAGATCATGGCTGGTCTGTATTCTAACTCCATCCACCCACCTTGGCTCCATATCCCTTAATGCCCTTGGCTAGCAAAAATCTATCTCTCAGATTTATTTAAAATTATTATTTGAGCTAGCATCTACTACTTTCTGTGGGAGAGAGTTTCACACTGCTACCTGCAATCTCCCCGGTAGTTGTACTTACATTCCTCCTGCCTGTGATGGTGTAGGCATTGAAGTACTTATGGAAGCCAACAAACTGGTGCTGGGTGCCAGCATCGTGACCCGCCATTCTCACTAACACAGACTGCAGAGGGAAACAGAAGAAGTTACAACAAGCCCCGAAACACAAATGGTCAGGTGTCATAGTCCAAGCGTGCAGCCCGTGGGAGCACAGCTTCGGTGCAGCGCCATCAGACGGGGCTCGAAAACCTTTCACCTCGCTTCCAAACTCGACAGGACCTTCCTGGAATTAGACCGCTGCAGTTTCAGTTCACCGATTTAGCAAATCAACCACCTCCAGATTGTTTAAAGGGGCGATTCGGAGGGAGGAGTGAGCAGGAGACCCTCCAGCCTCACTGCAGACCGACCCAGCGTTGAAATCCTGAATTTTCCCTCAGATCCCCATCAACTCCCCTAATCAGAGTCACAACGGACAGCAGCGTAGGAACCCCACATCTGTGCAGCACTCAAGCCCGTCACCAGAGCTGCAAAGAGACTGACCGTGAGCTCGTGGCTCAGTGAGTAGCACGCTCGCCTCGGAGTCAGAAGGTCGTGGGTTCAAGTCCCACTCCAGGAACTCGAGCCCAAAATCTAGGCTGATACTCCGGTGCATTGCTGAGGGAGTGATGCACTGTCGGAGGTGCCGTCTTTCGGATGAGACGTTAAACCGAGGCCACGTCTGCCTCTCTCAGGTGGATGTGAAAGATCCTATGGCACTATTTCGAAGAGGAGCAGGGGCGTTCTCCTCGGTGTCCCGGCCAATATTTATCCCTCAATCAACAGTTAAAAACAGATTACCTGGTCATTATCACATTGTTATTTGTGGGAGCTTGCTGTGCACATATTGGTTACCGCGTTTCCTACATTACACCAGTGACTACAAATCAAAAAGTACTTCATTGGCTGTAAAGCGCTTGTGGTCATGGAAGGTGCTCATTGGCAATAGAGGGCAAATATACAATTAATAGAATCTAGATTTTCAAAAGGCCTTCGATAAGGTACCCCATAATAGACTGATGAACAAGGTCAGGGAATGTGGAGTCAGGGGACAAGTAGTAGAATGGATTGCTGGCTGGCTTCAGGACAGAAAGCAGAGAGATGGGGTAAAGGGTAGCTATTCACAGTGGCAGAAGCTGGGTAGTGGCGTTCCACAAGGATCAGTGCTGGGACCACAGTTCACAATTTACATTAACGATTTAGACTTCGGAATCAAAAACACAATTTCTAAGTTTGTGGATGACACCAAATTGGGGGGATAGTCAATACTGAGGAGGACTGCAACAAATTACAGGAGGACATTAATAAACTTGCAGAATGGCCATATAATTGGCAAATGAAGTTCAACACAGATAAATGTGAGGTATTACATTTTGGTAGGAAGAATAGGGAGGTCACTTATTACTTGGAGGGTGCGAATCTAGGTGGGGTAGAGGAACAAAGGGATCTCGGAGTACAAATACGCAAATCTCAAAGTTGTGACACAGGTTAGCAAGGCCCTAAAAAAGCAAACCAAGCACTAGGGTTTATTCCTGGAGGTATAGAATTGAACAGTAGTGAAGTTATGCTAAACCTGTATCGAACCTTGGTTAGACCACACCTGGAATACTGCGTACAGTCTGGTCGCCACATTATAAAAAGGATATAGAGGCACTGGAGAGGGTGCAGAGAAGATTTACGAGGATGATACCAGAAATGCGAGGGTATACATATCTGGAAAGGATGAACAGGCTGGGTCTCTTTTCTCTTGAAAAAAGGCCGAGGGGTGACCTAATAGAGATCTTTAAAATTATGAAAGGTTTTGATAGAGTGGATACAGAATGTGTTTGGGAAGAGCATAACTATATTCAAGAAGGAGTTAGTTTTATTTCTTAAGGCTAAAGGGATCAAGGGATATGGGGAGAAACAGGGACAGGGTACTGAATTTGGCTGATCAGCCATGATCTCATTGAATGGCGGATCAGGCTCAAGGGGCCGAATGGCCTACTGCTCCTATCTTCTATGTTTCTATAAGATTGTCACCAAGAAATCCAATCGGGAATTCAGAAGAAACTTCTTTTTTTGCAGAGAGTGGTGAGAATGTGGAACTCGCTACCACAGGGAGTGGTTGAGGCGAATAGTATAGATGCATTTAAGGGGAGGCTGGAGAAGCATATGAGGGACAAGGGAATAGAGGGTTATGCCGATAGTTAGATGAGGAAAGAGGGGAGGAGGCTCCAGTGGAGCATAAACGCCGCCATGGACTGGGTGGGCCGTATATCCTATGAAATCCGCACAAACTTCCCATCACTCCTACTAGTATAGGCTGAGATTTCACTGGGAATCCGCCACTGCTCCTCCTGCCACAGCGCCGCCACCGGTGGGAGGGTGCACCTGCAGCGTGACCAGTTTACATGCAGATTTCCCATTATAACAGCAAGGCCTGAGCTCGAGCACCGCTCCCGGCTCCACACAGCGCTTCCACCCGAAAATCACACCCGGTCACGGGGCGCAACCTCCGGGGAGATTGGCCTCAGTGCCCCGGGGTCAGGGAGGGGAATCGAGCTGAGGCTGCTCGCCGCAACCAGAGATGGAGCCCGGCTCGCCAGGCCGGGGAATCATTAACCTCGACCCAGGCCTCTCACCTTCACTCCGCCGCCGCTCCCAACGTCCTTCAGAAGCCCGAGTTCCACAAGGCCCGGCGCCGGAAGTACCGCCTACAGCCTCCGCCTATTGGTTCAGATTACCGTCACTCACCGCAATTATCGCCCCTTCGTGTAGCGTCATCAGCACCCACCATCCATTGGTTGGCGCGGATGTCAATCAGTGTAAGCACCACCCCCTGTCCAACACTCATTGGACAATCCTCAGGTCATCAGCGGCACTCGCCATCCATTGGTTGACTCCCCGTCCACCTGATGGAACCGCCCCACCCAATCACTGATTGGACCAAGTCCGTCACCGCTCTCTGTTCGGATTGGAGAAAAATGACATCAATCAGAGCAAAGCTCGCCCGTGATTGGCCGCCGCGCGGGGGGCTGTGGGACGCGGGTTGCTACGGTGAGAGCGCGTGTGTGCAGGGCCCGGGGAGACATTGGAGTGGCGGCCTGGGGTCTGTCCTGGTGAGAGGCCTGGAGTCGGCGTGTGAGCGGGTCCGGGGGGGAGAGGACTGGAGCCGGGACAGAGCGGGGTCCGGGTGGGAGAGGGCCGCCGTGTGAGCGGGGTCCGGGGGAGAGGGCCGCGGGGGGAGAGCGGGATCCGGGGCGGGCAGCACGGAGGCATCAGCTTCCTCTGGGACACCCAGCCAGAGGAGGCTGAGGGGAGATTTAATTGAGGTGTATAAAATGATGAGGGGCCTCGATAGAGTGGGTAGGAAGGACCGATTTCCCTTAGCAGAGAGGTCAATAACCAGGGGCAGAGATTTAAAGTAATTGGTGGGAGGTTTAGAGGGGAGTTGAGAGATTTTTTCACCCAGAGGGTGGTGGGGTCTGGAACTCTCATCACATTTTAAAAGTACTTGGATGTACGTTTGAAGTGTCGTAACCCACAGGGCTGGAAAGTGGGATTCGGCTGGATCGCTCTTTGTCGGCTGGCACGGACACAATGGGCCGAATGGCCTCCTTCTGTACCGTCAATTTCTATGTCCTTGGAGCTGGAGTGAGGCAGCCCTGGGAGTGTTTGATGGGGCAGTGTAGAGGGAGCTTTACTCTGTATCTAACCCGTGCTGTACCTGCCCTGGGATTGTTTGATGGGACAGTGTAGAGGGAGCTTTACTCTGTATCTAACCCGTGCTGTACCTGCCCCGGGAGTGTTTGATGGGACAGTGTAGAGGGAGCTTTACTCTGTATCTAACCCGTGCTGTACCTGCCCTGGGAGTGTTTGATGGGACAGTGTAGAGGGAGCTTTACTCTGTATCTAACCCGTGCTGTACCTGCCCTGGCAGTGTTTGATGGGACAGTGTAGAGGGAGCTTTACTCTGTATCTAACCCGTGCTGTACCTGCCCTGGGATTGTTTGATGGGACAGTGTAGAGGGAGCTTTACTCTGTATCTAACCCGTGCTGTACCTGCCCTGGGATTGTTTGATGGGACAGTGTAGAGGGAGCTTTACTCTGTATCTAACCCATGCTGTACCTGCCCTGGGAGTGTTTGATGGGGCAGTGTAGAGGGAGCTTTACTCTGTATCTAACCCGTGCTGTACCTGCCCCGGGAGTGTTTGATGGGACAGTGTAGAGGGAGCTTTACTCTGTATCTAACCCGTGCTGTACCTGCCCTGGGAGTGTTTGATGGGACAGTGTAGAGGGGGCTTTACTCTGTATCTAACCCGTGCTGCACCTGCCCCGGGAGTGTTGTGGTTTGCTCTGAAATGTATTGGGTGAAACTTACTCCAAACAATCCAGGCAGTTTAAGTGTTTTTTTAATACATTGTAGATGGGTATTTGTGACACATACTTTTGGTGATTTTGCCATGTACAGCCTCAAGATGAGGTCTGCGTGTTTGAATGGGACGAGTGTTGTTTGTTATGGAGTGTCATCCCATTCACTCCAGGGTATAAGGGATCAGGCGGAATGGTTTGGCAGCACCTGTTATCAGACAGTCTGAGTGCAGTGTGGCCAGTGCCAATTATATTGGTGTCGATGTCCTACATCAGCCAATGCATTTCCTAGTATGCTGCTCGCTGATCCTCGCAAACTGCTCCCACCCCCCGAGTGACTGGCCCGTGACCAGCAGCACCTCGCCCTGATGGTGCAGAGCTCAGATTGCTCTGTCCTACCTGGGGGAATCTTGAAGTAAAAGTGGACACTGAATGGAAATTTCACAATCCCGCTTTTTCACTTTGCAGAATGGGTTGTTCACATTCATGTTTTGAGTAAACTAGGATTATCACAGAACGGTGCCTGCGATTGTGGGGAACTGGCAGGCTCCTGCCGGGGTTTCACCTGGGGTATCTCGATTGGTTACCTTTGTATGCAGCAGTTTGAGCTGCTGCTGACCTGTGTTCTGGGTCCGTGATGCTCTCTTGGGGTGGACACAGTAATGTTCTCAATGGGTCATCCTTCTCCTGTCACCAGCTACCAACTGATAGAAACATAGAAGATAGGAGCAGGAGTAGGCCATTCAGCCCCTCAAGCCTGTCCTGCCGTTTAATGAGATCATGGCTGATCATCCAAATTCAGTACCCGGTCCCTGCTTTCTCCCCATATCCCTTGATCCCTTTAGCCTTAAGAAATATATCCAACTCCTTCTTGAATATATTTAATGAATTGGCCTCAACTGCCTTCTGTGGTAGAGAATTCCACAGGTTCACCACTCTCTGGGTGAAGAAATTCCTCCTCATTTCTGTTCTAAATGGCTTACCCCTTATCCTTAGACTGTGACCCCTGGTTCTGGACTCCCCAACCATCGGGAACATCCTTCCTGCATCTAGTCTGTCTAGTCCTGTTAGAATTTTATAAGTTTCAATGAGATCCCCTCTCATTCTTCTAAACTCTAACGAACTCTCTGTTTAAACTGTATTTTCTCAATGCTATTTAAGCCAGTGCTCCTGAACTGTCCCCTCTTCCTTCTTAAGCTCACACTCTCTCTTCATTGTGTTGGAATCTGGGAAGAGCTGTCTGTGGCTCTAAATCCTGCCTGCCTTACTCTGCCATTACTCTCCAATGTTCAGGCTTATAAAACTCGAGCTTGCTGTCACCTCCCCACTACTTCACCCATCTTCTCCCCAGCATTTTCAAACTTGCTGCCACCCTGCACTGTGGGCCTCAACCCTGCACTGTGGGCCTCAGCCCTTCACCTGGGTTTCTCAGTAAATGCGCGTGTCCCCAGGCAGCTGCTGTTTGTGATGTGGAAATATCTGAATGTTGTTTCTTGCTCTGCAGGCTTGTGAAGATGGCTACAGTGGAGGAGGACTTCCCTCGCGGAGGGGCACAGCGAAAGGCCACCGTGGGCAAGGACAAGCGAACTGTGGAAGAGGACAACTTATTTGGAGTAAGTACAGAAGGGGGAGAGGATGTGGCCCGAAATGAGCAGTGGAGCTTAAAGCTGGAAAGAAGTATATTGATGTTGGAGAGGAATTGGAAATTGTCACCGAGTATGTGCTCGCCTCCGAGGTTGTTCCCGGTGTCTGTCGTCGGCTCTGTAAGCTGCTGGTTATTTGAGAGTCTCAGGGCCTGGGTTCGATCATTTAGATATTTCCCGACTAGTTGTTCAAACCGCCCTGCCCCCCAGTTGAATTGATCAATGCTTTGAGCTCAGCAGGTAATTTTTGAGACCAACCCTTTACAACTGCTCAAAATACCTGCAGTTAAAATACTGCTCTCCATCCTCCAGAGATCAGGAAATGTGCACACAGTGTAGAGGGAGCTTTACTCTGCATCTAACCCGTGCTGTACCTGCCCTGGGAGTGTTTGATGGGACAGTGTATATGGAGCTTTACTCTGTATCTAACCCGTGCTGTACCTGCCCTGGGAGTGTTTGATGGGACAGTGCAGAGGGAGCTTTACTCTGTATCTAACCCGTGCTGTACCTGCCCTGGGAGTGTTTGATGGGACAGTGTAGAGGGAGCTTTACTCTGTATCTAACCCGTGCTGTACCTGCCCTGGGAGTGTTTGATGGGACAGTGTAGAGGGAGCTTTACTCTGTATCTAACCCGTGCTGTACCTGCCCTGGGCGTGTTTGATGGGACAGTGTAGAGGGAGCTTTACTCTGTATCTAACCCGTGCTGTACCTGCCCTGGGAGTGTTTGATGGGACAGTGTAGAGGGAGCTTTACTCTGTATCTAACCCGTGCTGTACCTGCTCTGGGAGTGTTTGATGGGGCAGTGTAGAGGGAGCTTTACTCTGTATCTAACCCGTGCTGTACCTGCCCTGGGAGTGTTTGATGGGACAGTGTAGAGGGAGATTTACTCTGTATCTAACCCGTGCTGTACCTGCCCTGGGAGTGTTTGATGGGACAGTGTAGAGGGAGCTTTACTCTGTATCTAACCCGTGCTGTACCTGCCCTGGGAGTGTTTGATGGGACAGTGTAGAGGGAGATTTACTCTGTATCTAACCCGGGCTGTACCTGCCCTGGGAGTGTTTGATGGGACAGTGTATATGGAGCTTTACTCTGTATCTAACCCGTGCTGTACCTGCGCTGTCTCCAGGTGTGCCGTGATGATGAAAGTAAGAAACGAAAAAGGAAGAAAGAATTGAACCCTGAAAATACGAAAAGGCTGAGGAGAGAGAAAGACAGAGCCTTGCAGGCGAAGCAGCTGAGTGAGACACAAATTCTCTCCTTCAAGGTATGTGAGTGGATCGGGACCTGGGAGCGTGCGCCCGGACAGCATGGGTTCACAGATCACAGAAACCCCACAGTGCAGATAGAGGCCATTTTGGCCCATGGAGCCTGCACCGACACATATCCCACCCGATCCCCGTAACCCCACGTATTTAATCCCCCTAACACTAAGGGTCAATTTATCATAGCCAATCAACCTAACCCGCACATCTTTGGACATTCTCGGAGAGTGTACTGCAGGAGCTGGGAACTCTTCCGCCTGAGTCGGAAGGTGCAGATTTCAAACCCCCGGTGACCGGAATTCCGGCTTGGAATTCCAGGTTGACATCCAGTGGGAGTGAGTGAAAACCCCTCTGATTATAATCGCTCAACCTTTGGTGGCCGTGCCTTCTGTCCCCTTCCTAAACCTCTCCGCCTGTCTACCTCGCTGTCCTCCTTTACCATGCTCATTCAAACTCTTTGACTAAGCTTTTGGTCACCTGCCCTAACTTATCCTTGTGGATCGGTGTCAAATTTTTTGTCTTAAAATGCTCCTGTGCAGCACCTTGGGACGTTTTACTACGTTAAAGGTGCTATATAAATACAAGTTGTTGTTGTGGTGGTGGGAGATTTGATCAGGTGATGAAGATCAGTATGGATGAGGCAGGTGATTCAGCCCATTCCCCCCCTCGTTCTGCCTCACAAACCCACAGTCCCTTAGCTCGGCCTCAAACAGCCTCTTGAATTCTTGCCCCCATTCCCAACAACAACAACTTTCATTTATATAGCGCCTTTAACATAGTAAAACATCCCAAGGCTCTTCACTGGAGCGTTTTCAGACGAGTCACATAAGGAGATATTAGGACAGGTGACCAATTTCTTAGTCCAGAGGGTAGGTTTTAAGGAGTGTCTTAAAGGAGGAAAGAGAGGCGGAGGCTTAGGGAGGGAATTCCAGAGATTAGGACCTCGGCAGCTGAAGTCTACCCTACCTGGAACCCATTGCTGGGTGTGAGGAAGGGATCCGTGACCTGCCTTTTCCCAGCCTGTCCCTGGATCGACTTTGTGCTGCAGTCGTGGTTTAACAAGCAACAGAGCTGCGGATGAACCCTTTCTGTTCCACGCAGTATCTTGTGTATGTTGGTGAGATCGGCTCTTGTTCCTCTCCGTTCCTGCTGGCCCTCCTGTGCCCCAACCCTTGCCTGCCCCGCCCAGTGGCAGTGCCAGAGTCGGGCTCATGGCGATCACAGGCGGCCTCGCGTCGATGTAAATTTGAGTTGATCTCTTCTGTGTGTGAACTCTTGGGCACCACTGTGTATGTTCTGGATTGTGCTCATTGTTACCCTCTTCCCCCACTCCCAGAAACTGACCGTCGGGACCCTGCTTCTCGGATGTGTGAAGGAAGTGACCGATTTTGAGCTTGTTGTCGGATTACCCCACGGGCTCACTGGTTATGTGAGTCTCACCAGCGTCTGTGATGCATTTACGAAATCCCTGAGTGAGCAGGTTAATAGGGAGCTGCCGGAGGTGAGTCTGGTCCCATTACCCTTCTCTTGCTTTATTTGTGGGTTTTCTCGTGCCCTCCTCCTCCTTGCTGGGGTGCGGGGTCTTGCGTGTCGGGCACCTGCGGTATTTCTAACTCGTCCCGCCACGTGTGTTAGCGTCAGAAGCATTCTTGCCAGTAGTGGGAGTGGGGGAATCCGTGCTGAGCCCTGTCCTGTCCTGGTCCAGTTAAAGAAACTGCTACACGGGCTCATCTGACTGCGTAGTGGCTAAAGGTGTGTGTTAATCAGCGTCCTGCCCTCTCGCTACAGTCCGCACCACGTGCAGCGGGCTCGCTGGCCGATGGAAGGACTGATGTGCCTCCCTTATGTCAACACTAAATTAAACAGCACCCGACAAAAACAGCAGACAGTAAAATTATCAAAACACATTCCTGCATTCAGATCATTTTTCAAAAACGTCCTCGGTATTTAATTTTAAAATGGAGCCAGAAGGTGTCCAGCTCACCAAGACTGTCAGGAAAGGCTGAACAGGCGGGGGCTCTTTTCTCTAGAAAAGAGAAGGCTGAGGGGTGACCTGATCGAGGGCTTTAAAATGATGAAAGGGTTCGATAGGGTAGACACACAAGAGATGTTTCCACTTGCAAGGGAGGAGGTTATGCTGATAATGTGGGAGGGGGTTACGCCGGTAGGGTGGGAGGAGGTTACGCCGGTAGG
This sequence comes from Somniosus microcephalus, assembly GCF_052327205.1. Lineage (NCBI taxonomy): Eukaryota > Metazoa > Chordata > Chondrichthyes > Squaliformes > Somniosidae > Somniosus > Somniosus microcephalus. The sequence continues at coordinate 3,377,887 of NC_140994.1, read as the reverse complement.
GTGGGAGGGGGTTACGCCGGTAGGGTGGGAGGGGGTTACGCCGGTAGGGTGGGAGGGGGTTACGCCGGTAGGGTGGGAGGGGGTTACGCCGGTAGGGTGGGAGGAGGTTACGTCGGTAGGGTGGGAGGGGGTTACGTCGGTCGGGTGGGAGGGGGTTACGCCGGTAGGGTGGGAGGGGGTTACGCCGGTAGGGTGGGAGGGGGTTACGTCGGTAGGGTGGGAGGGGGTTACGCCGGTAGGGTGGGAGGGGGTTACGTCGGTAGGGTGGGAGGAGGTTACGTCGGTAGGGTGGGAGGGGGTTACGCCGGTAGGGTGGGAGGGGGTTACGTCGGTAGGGTGGGAGGGGGTTACGCCGGTAGGGTGGGAGGAGGTTACGCCGGTAGGGTGGGAGGAGGTTACGCCGGTAGGGTGGGAGGGGGTTACGCCGGTAGGGTGGGAGGGGGTTACGCCGGTAGGGTGGGAGGAGGTTACGCCGGTAGGGTGGGAGGGGGTTACGTCGGTAGGGTGGGAGGGGGTTACGTCGGTCGGGTGGGAGGGGGTTACGTCGGTAGGGTGGGAGGAGGTTACGCCGGTAGGGTGGGAGAAGGTTACGTCGGTAGGGTGGGAGGGGGTTACGCCGGTAGGGTGGGAGGGGGTTACGTCGGTAGGGTGGGAGGGGGTTACGTCGGTCGGGTGGGAGGGGGTTACGTCGGTAGGGTGGGAGGAGGTTACGCCGATAGGGTGGGAGGGGGTTACGCCGGTAGGGTGGGAGGGGGTTACGCCGGTAGGGTGGGAGGAGGTTACGCCGATAGGGTGGGAGGGGGTTACGCCGGTAGGGTGGGAGGGGGTTACGCCGGTAGGGTGGGAGAAGGTTACGCCGGTAGGGTGGGAGGGGGTTACGCCGGTAGGGTGGGAGGGGGTTACGCCGGTAGGGTGGGAGGAGGTTACGTCGGTAGGATGGGAGGGGGTTACGCCGGTAGGGTGGGAGGGGGTTACGCCGGTAGGGTGGGAGGAGGTTACGCCGGTAGGGTGGGAGGAGGTTACGTCGGTAGGGTGGGAGGGGGTTACGCCGGTAGGGTGGGAGGAGGTTACGCCGGTAGGGTGGGAGGAGGTTACGTCGGTAGGGTGGGAGGGGGTTACGCCGGTAGGGTGGGAGGGGGTTACGTCGGTAGGGTGGGAGGGGGTTACGCCGGTAGGGTGGGAGGGGGTTACGCCGGTAGGGTGGGAGGAGGTTACGTCGGTAGGGTGGGAGGGGGTTACGCCGGTAGGGTGGGAGGGGGTTACGCCGGTAGGGTGGGAGGAGGTTACGTCGGTAGGGTGGGAGGGGGTTACGTCGGTAGGGTGGGAGGGGGTTACGCCGGTAGGGTGGGAGGAGGTTACGCCGGTAGGGTGGGAGGAGGTTACGTCGGTAGGGTGGGAGGGGGTTACGCCGGTAGGGTGGGAGGGGGTTACGCCGGTAGGGTGGGAGGGGGTTACGCCGGTAGGGTGGGAGGAGGTTACGTCGGTAGGGTGGGAGGGGGTTACGTCGGTAGGGTGGGAGGGGGTTACGCCGGTAGGGTGGGAGGGGGTTACGTCGGTAGGGTGGGAGGGGGTTACGCCGGTAGGGTGGGAGGGGGTTACGTCGGTAGGGTGGGAGGAGGTTACGCCGGTAGGGTGGGAGGGGGTTACGCCGGTAGGGTGGGAGGAGGTTACGTCGGTAGGGTGGGAGGGGGTTACGCCGGTAGGGTGGGAGGGGGTTACGCCGGTAGGGTGGGAGGAGGTTACGCCGGTAGGGTGGGAGGGGGTTACGTCGGTAGGGTGGGAGGAGGTTACGCCGATAGGGTGGGAGGGGGTTACGCCGGTAGGGTGGGAGGGGGTTACGTCGGTAGGGTGGGAGGAGGTTACGCCGATAGGGTGGGAGGGGTTACGCCGGTAGGGTGGGAGGGGGTTACGCCGGTAGGGTGGGAGGGGGTTACGCCGGTAGGGTGGGAGGGGGTTACGTCGGTAGGGCGGGAGGGGGTTACGCCGGTAGGGTGGGAGGAGGTTACGTCGGTAGGGTGGGAGGGGGTTACGCCGGTAGGGTGGGAGGAGGTTACGTCGGTAGGGTGGGAGGGGGTTACGCCGGTAGGGTGGGAGGAGGTTACGTCGGTAGGGTGGGAGGAGGTTACGTCGGTAGGGTGGGAGGAGGTTACGTCGGTAGGGTGGGAGGGGTTACGCCGGTAGGGTGGGAGGAGGTTACGTCGGTAGGGTGGGAGGGGTTACGCCGGTAGGGTGGGAGGGGGTTACGTCGGTAGGGTGGGAGGGGGTTACGCCGGTAGGGTGGGAGGAGGTTACGTCGGTAGGGTGGGAGGGGTTACGCCGGTAGGGTGGGAGGGGGTTACGCCGGTAGGGTGGGAGGAGGTTACGCCGGTAGGGTGGGAGGAGGTTACGTCGGTAGGGTGGGAGGGGGTTACGCCGGTAGGGTGGGAGGAGGTTACGCGGTAGGGTGGGAGGGGTTACGCCGGTAGGGTGGGAGGGGGTTACGCCGGTAGGGTGGGAGGGGTTACGCCGGTAGGGTGGGAGGGGGTTACGCCGGTAGGGTGGGAGGAGGTTACGCCGGTAGGGTGGGAGGAGGTTACGCCGGTAGGGTGGGAGGGGGTTACGCCGGTAGGGTGGGAGGGGGTTACGCCGGTAGGGTGGGAGGAGGCTACGTCGGTAGGGTGGGAGGGGGTTACGCCGGAAGGGTGGGAGGGGGGTTACGCCGGTAGGGTGGGAGGGGGTTACGCCGGTAGGGTGGGAGGGGGTTACGTCGGTAGGGTGGGAGGGGGTTACGCCGGTAGGGTGGGAGGGGGTTACGCCGGTAGGGTGGGAGGGGGTTACGTCGGTAGGGTGGGAGGGGGTTACGCCGGTAGGGTGGGAGGGGGTTACGCCGGTAGGGTGGGAGGAGGTTACGCCGGTAGGGTGGGAGGGGGTTACGTCGGTAGGGGTGGGAGGGGGGTTACGTCGGTAGGGTGGGAGGGAGGTTACGTCGGTAGGGTGGGAGGAGGTTACGCCGGTAGGGTGGGAGGAGGTTACGCCGGGTAGGGTGGGAGAAGGTTACGCCGGTAGGGTGGGAGGGGTTACGTCGGTCGGGGTGGGAGGAGGTTACGCCGGTAGGGTGGGAGGGGGTTACGCCGGTAGGGTGGGAGGGGGTTACGCCGGTAGGTGGGAGGGGGTTACGCGGTAGGGTGGGAGGAGGTTACGGCCGGTAGGGTGGGAGGAGGTTACGCCGGTAGGGTGGGAGGAGGTTACGCCGGTAGGGTGGGAGGAGGTTACGTCGGTAGGGTGGGAGAAGGTTACGCCGGTAGGGTGGGAGGGGGTTACGCCGGTAGGGTGGGAGGGGGTTACGCCGGTAGGGTGGGAGGGGGTTACGCCGGTAGGGTGGGAGGAGGTTACGTCGGTAGGGTGGGAGGAGGTTACGCCGGTAGGGGTGGGAGGGGGTTACGCCGGTAGGGTGGGAGGGGGTTACGCCGGTAGGGTGGGAGGGGGTTACGCCGGTAGGGTGGGAGGGGGTTACGCCGGTAGGGTGGGAGGGGGTTACGCCGGTAGGGTGGGAGGAGGTTACGCCGATAGGGTGGGAGGGGGTTACGCCGGTAGGGTGGGAGGGGGTTACGCCGGTAGGGTGGGAGGAGGTTACGCCGGTAGGGTGGGAGGGGGTTACGCCGATAGGGTGGGAGGGGATTACGCCGGTAGGGTGGGAGGAGGTTACGCCGGTAGGGTGGGAGGAGGTTACGCCGGTAGGGTGGGAGGAGGTTACGTCGGTAGGGTGGGAGGGGGTTACGCCGGTAGGGTGGGAGGAGGTTACGCCGGTAGGGTGGGAGGGGGGTTACGCCGGTAGGGTGGGAGGGGGTTACGCCGGTAGGGTGGGAGGGGTTACGCCGGTAGGGTGGGAGGGGGTTACGCCGGTAGGGTGGGAGGGGATTGCGCCGGTAGGGTGGGAGGGGGTTACGCCGGTAGGGTGGGAGGGGGTTACGCCGGTAGGGTGGGAGGGGATTGCGCCGGTAGGGTGGGAGGGGGTTACGCCGGTAGGGTGGGAGGGGGTTACGCCGGTAGGGTGGGAGGGGGTTACGCCGGTAGGGTGGGAGGAGGCTGGTGTGGAGCATAAACACTGGCACAGACCCGTTGGGCTGAATGGCCTGTTTCTGTGCCGTACATTCTACAGAAGGGCTCACAGCAGTGACTGGTTCTGGAGGCTTTTTAAAGTCATTTCCTTTTGTTAAACTTCAAGAAAACGTATTTGTTTCAGTGGGGAGGTGGGGGGATAATTAATAGAGGGATGCTTAAAACGTGAGTGCTGTTTGCAAGCAGTGAGTAACTAATGCCGAGAGCTGCTTGAACTGCGGACAGTGTCGGTGGGCTTAATACGGTATTGGCGTCTATGGTAAATTGCAGTGAGCATCATTTGCCGGATATAGGCAGCTGTCCGGGATAAGCGGGGTCGGTGTCAGTGGTGGTGACTGTATGTCCCTCAGCCACCTCCATAGGAGAGAGAGTTGGGTCTAGGTTGGAACACCAGAGTCATTTCCTGGGGTTGGGAGGAAGGGAGTTTCTGACTGAGTTTTGTGAATGGTGCAGAGGCTTTGGCTCGTGTGTTTGTGATGCTTTCTGCTGTCAGGCTTCTGATCAGCTTTCTGCTGTCAGGCTTCTGATCACCGGTCTGCTCTGTTCTATCCCAGGATCTGACGATGCTCTCGGACCTGTACAGCCCTGGCTTGGTTGTGCGGTGCGTTGTCTCTGAGCTCGGAAAGACGAAAGCCAGCCACCACAGCTTGAAACTCTCCATTAACCCGAAGGATGTGAACAAGGCATTGTCGCCGGGAGCACTGCGAGCTGGCATGGTGAGCGATACGGAATTCAGCCATGGTATTCCCATTGCTGATCCAAGGGAAATGATTTAACCAAACACATCCCCCATCTCAACATTTCCAGGACTAATAAATAACATGCCTGTTACAAACTTCAGGGAGTCTCTCGGGTCACGGCCGTAAGCAGTCCCAGTGCCATATGTTCAGGAGTGTGCCCATACTGCCTATTTAGTTAGATGTGGTGTGGAGATGCCGGAGTTGGACTGGGGTGGACAAATGTAAGAAGTCACACAACACCAGGTTATAGTCCAACAGCTTTATTTGAAATCACAAGCTTTCGGAGCGCTGCTCCTTTGTCAGGTGACGAAGGAGCAGCGCTCCGAAAGCTTGTGATTTCAAATAAAGCTGTTGGACTATAACCTGGTGTTGTGTGACTTCTTATATTTAGTTAAGAGTTACACTATCATAAACAGGAAACCCTCTTTTATCCGGCACCGGTGTGGTGCCGGTTGATCAAAAAGTCCGGGTTACAGAGAGGTATACTTGCTAAGGTACGAGAGCCCCGTACACGGCCACAGATCCAGGCGTCCCTGTTGCATGGCAACAGGTGCAGGAGCCCCGGTTACACGGCCACAGATCCAGGAAACCCGGTTACACGGCCAGTAATTATGAAGTAAAACTTACAGGAAACCCGGTTACACGGCCAGTAATTATGAAGTAAAACTTACCTGAACCTACTCCTGCATTTTGCCGGTTAAGAGAGATTTCCGGTTGTTTAGGTGCCGGTAAAAAGCGAGTTTCCTGTTTATGATAGTGTAACTCTAAGATGTAAGAATAGGACCCGCTTGCGATCTGAACTGGATATCGTGCCCATCACACATGCCATGGATTGACATCACCTTAGTGTGATGAAGCCAGATGCATATTATTAAGCTGCTTTATTTTACAGACAGGAAGCAAATGTACAGTGACAATTGCAATCAGAGCTCTTAACTTCAAACCCCTCCTTGTTTTGAAGCACTGCGCCCACTAGCTCTCTTTAGTGGGATCAGTTGACACTTCTGGTCAGTTTTGGTGCTGACCTGCTCCGAGCTTCTTCTGACCACTGGAAGTGGGCGGGGCGCCCCTCTAACCTCTTCCCCATCCACTGATTGGCCAGTAGGCCCGTCAATAAAACCAGTCTGCCCCACGGTAAGCTGGAACAAATGTTCACCACAGTAATAGGTGTGGATGTTTGTAGGAATAAATATTAATGCTGGCTCACGGGTACCCGAGCTCCTCTGACAATGCAGGGCGATGGGGGTTTCACGGGGGCAGTGTGTAGTGGGGTACCACGGGAGGATGCGTGTGATGTGGGGGGGGGGGGGGGGATATGTGGGGTATCTTCTCTCCGATGCTGGATTGAAGTACTTGTACAAGTTAAAGTAAAGCTGGAAGCGGTGTGCGTTAATTGTAAGTCATTTATCAACGTTGGTTTTTAACTCCACACTTTCTGCTGAACAGTGTGTTTTTAAATTACACGGAATTCTCCTTTTCCTCACATCCTTGACCCTTTATACCTGGTTTTAATTCCCAGGAATCTTTTTAAAATATAAATGTGGAGGCCTGTTGTTGGCCTTTTCTTTTATACTTCTCTTCCCCATGAAGATGAGCGACCTTCATGGGGGTTCCCTGCTCCCTGGGTCTCCCTCCACTGGCATTCAGTACCAGGGATGGAGGGAAGAGGGAGGGTTGTCTTAGTTTGTTGTCATTGTGCGTACAGTTGGCTATTGCCTTGGTGTGGTCGCTGGGATGGTGTACTGAGTGCGACTCTTCTCTCTCTCTCTCTCTCCCGAACCTCAGCTGCTGTCGGGCTGCGTGTCCAGTGTGGAGGACCATGGGTATCTGGTCGATATTGGAGTCAAGGTCACCAAGGCCTTCCTCTCTCAGCAGAAGGCCCAGGAGTACATTAAGAGCAGGAACCGAGGTTAGTTGCACACTGTAACCCCATGGGGGTAATCCCCACCGTTACACCCGCACCTGCCACTCGGCAGGCCAGTTAGAGGTACCATGGAACGGAAATCCACAGCCTGACTGGTAAACTATTCCTGTATTTCTGAACCGTGACACCAGCTCATCTACAGGTCTAGCATCCAGGTATTGGGAGTGCTGACTGTGCCCTGTCGAGTGTTTTCAGACACATTTGATTCATTCTCCTCGCTTATTTCTGTGCAACAGCATTGCTGATCAGCAACTTTCTGACTCTCAGTAGGAATGCCTCAACTGCCAAGGAATGCTGAGTATTTAGTTTGTAATTGAAAGATCTACTTCATTACGATGAAGCTCCTCTCGCTCTCTCTCGGCGCCCTCTCTTTTCCCTAGCTTAATGACTGAGCCCCAGGAGCAGTTTATATTGCAGTAGGTGAGGTCCCAGCTGGTGTGTTGACCTTTTCTCTTTGCTGACTGTCTTGCTCTCATATTTCCAGTATTTCCTCTACTTATCTTGTAACAAGCCCTGGTGTCTTTTGCTCCCATCTAGGATTGCCTCTCCGTGTCGGTCAGTACCTAAACGTCCTACTGGAGTCAGTGAAGAATGATGGGCGAATCGTCCAGCTCTCCGTCCGTCCGACTGACGTAGTTGCAGCGATGGTGGCTGAAGATCAGAAATGGAACCTCTGCAACCTGCTCCCTGGGCTGGTGATGAGGGCCGAGGTTCAGAAGGTGCAGATTCTGGGATCTGTTATTGTCTCCCATTCCCCACAGACCGAGCAGGCTGGGGCTCTTTCTCTAGAAAAGAGAAGTCTGATAGAGGCCTTTAAAATTCTGAAAGGGTTTGATAGGGTAGACGTAGAGAAGATGTTTCCACTTGTGGGGGAGACCAGAACTCGGGGCCATCAATACAAGAGAGTCACTAATAAATCCAATCGGGAATTCAGGAGAAACTTCTTTACCCAGAGAGTGGTAGAATGTGGAACTCGCTACCACAGGCCGTGGTTGAGGCGAATATCCTAGATGGATTTAAGGGGAAGGTAGATAAACACGAGGGAGAAAGGAATAGGGGGTTATGTTGATAGGGTGAGATGAGGAAGGATGGGAGGAGGCTCGAGTGGAACAGAAACCCCGCCATGAACTGGTTGGGCCGAATGGCTTGTTATGTGCTGTAAATATGATGTAACCACAGGGTATTCCTGCAACACCCATAAAAATTAGTTATGGGAAAAATAAGAGGGGTTAACGTCTTGCGTGTGACCTTTGGTCGGAGAGACGAGGTTGAGTGAAGAGCTGTAGCCGCGCCATTAACCTGTCTCTTTCGGGTGGTATCTGACCTGCCGTGTGCTCCCAGCACTTTCTGCTTTTAGTTTCATATTTGCACCATTCAAGATTTATCTTTTTGCCTGTGCAACATTTCTGCGAGCTTTCTTGTTCTAGAGTATGATAAAGGGGGATAATTATTAATCTGTACAAACTAGGCCACAGTTGGAGCACTCTGCAGCCTCGGGAATCCCATTATAACCAGGATATTGAAGACCTGGAAGAAGGACACCCTCAGCAGGACAATACCAGGGATGTGAGCGAGTCACGATTCAGGACTTGTGCTTGGACTGTACTCAGTGCAGCAGTGTAGGTTAAAGATGATCTAATGGAAGTGTTGAAAATTAGGAAAGGGTTTGAGGGCAAACGGGGCAAGATTGTTTCCACTGGTAGGGGAATCAGTGACGAGGGGCAGAATCTCCGGGTTAGTCCTGGAGGTGTAAAAGGGACGAGGAGTAGGGTACAGGGAAATGGGATTAATTTGAGTATGAGGGAGCTAGTACTGAACCAAGCATGATGGGCCGAATGGCCACCACCTGCGCCAAAGTTTGCCATTCTATGAAATGGCTGCCCTGCTTTCAGAGCACTTTTGACCACGAGCATCCTCCACTCTTTCTCAGAATACATTATGGCGCAAATGTTTGGGTGGAGGGAGGCTGCCTGCGAGTGACCGCTGCTCATTGTGTAACGGGAACCTTCTCATGACACACTGTTCTCACTTGCTGAGGGGTGTGCACTGGACTCCAGGCCCGGGTCTGACCACTCGGTGCCCGGCCTGCACTCTCCCTCTCTCGCTGGACTCCAGGCCCGGGTCTGACCACTCAGTGCCCCCGGCCTGCACTCTCCCTCTCTCGCTGGACTCCAGGCCCAGGTCTGACCACTCGGTGCCCGGCCTGCACTCTCCCTCTCTCGCTGGACTCCAGGCCCGGGTCTGACCACTCAGTGCCCCCGGCCTGCACTCTCCCTCTCTCGCTGGACTCCAGGCCCGGGTCTGACCACTCCGTGCCCGGCCTGCGCTCTCCCTCTCTCGCTGGACTCCAGGCCCAGGTCTGACCACTCCGTGCCCGGCCTGCGCTCTCCCTCTCTCGCTGGACTCCAGGCCCAGGTCTGACCACTCCGTGCCCGGCCTGCGCTCTCCCTCTCTCGCTGGCTCTGGCCCATCTCTGCAGTGACTTTCTTTGAGCTTCTGTTGTGATGACTGCTCCGTGGTTTGACCCTTGTGCTGATGTGATTGCAGGTGACTTCCCACGGCCTGTTTCTGCAGTTCCTCTCTGGCTTGTCGGGCTCTGTGGATTTCATGCACCTGGACCCACAGAAAGTAGGGACCTACTGCCAGGGTCAAACGGTGAGTTTGAGGAAACCACTCGTACAACACCTTTAACATAACAATGCACCCCGGGTGCTTCACAAGTGGGCATGTGGAGCTGGCGATGAGCCGTAGAGAGCCCTCTGGTATTGTACACACAGACACCTGAGACAGCCTGAGCAATAAAAGACCAGCTGGTCCATTGATTCCGTTCCATTCAACTGGGCAACATCGCCCCAGTACTCCCCACCCACCAGCAGCCGTGTCATCTCCTGGGAGAGCTAGAAAACCAGATTAAAACATATTTTGGGAAGTTCCTCTCCGACACCGAAGAGCAATCAAAAACGAGCTCCAGGAGGTAATCGTGACCATGCGGTAGGTTTTGTTGATCTTAATACTGGTGGAGAGAGACAACTTCAAAGCTGTTGTCTCTGTGTCGAGAATTAAAGTTCTAGACACGGATTATATTAGGGGGAAATGATCATCGCAGACAAAACGCATACACTCTCGCACACACTCGCTCACTCATGCACTCGCACACTCTCACACTCACACACACACACACACCTGCGCGCCGGCCCGCCCTCTCGCCCGCCCGCCCTCGCGCGCCCACTCTCGCGCCTCACTCACTCACACTCACACTCCCCTGGCGTTACAGTTGCTGAGCGCAGTCGCAGGGTGATTGTCCCCTGGGCTGTCCCTAAATTCTGTTCCAGTGGTTTCACGTTTATCCTTGGCTAAAAAGCCATTACATCATACATCACCTCGGCATTCCAGAGAGTGGGTCTCGCAGCAAAAAGCTGCTCCGGCATGTATAGAATTATACACAGACAGCTCTCACTGCGAGACCCCCACAGTCCCCAATCAAGGGGGTCTACCTCCATTATACGCAGGCAGCTCTCACTGCGAGACCCCCACTGTCCCCAATCGAGAGAGACTCTGTTGTGCATTTGATTCTATTTCAGATTTGCTGCATTTTCTTGTTCATTTTATGCCTGTGTTGCCGCTGTTCTGTCCGCAATAACCTGCAAGGAATGTGTTTCCCCTCCAGGTTAAGGCCTGTGTCCTGTACGTGCAGCCGGATTCGAAGTCTGTGCACCTGACACTGCGGCCCCTCTTCCTGCAGCCTGGGGCGGTGGTGCAGCAGCCACGCATGCACGCGATCGGCGAGATTCTGAATGAATGCCCAGCGCTGTGCTACCACAAGGGAGCTGGCGTCACCTTTCGGTTGGGCGATGGGACCTTTGCCTACTCGCACGTGAGTGATTCACCTCTGCTCATCTACACATGCGTGAATGTGTAACGGTTTGTGTGCGCGGAGCGCATTCTGTCAATGGTAATGGCGCCACACACTGTGAGACACAGTCTGAATCGGCAGTTAAGGAAAGATTTGCATTTCTGTAGCGCCTTTCACAACCTCAGGACGTACCGACGTGCTTTACAGCTAATGACATACTTTTGAAGTGTAGTCACTGTTGTAATGTGGGAAACGCGGTAGCCAATTTGCACAGAGCAAGCTCCCACAAACAGCAATGAGATAAATAACCAGATCATCTGGATTTTCTTTAGTGATGGTTCATTTAGCTCTTTGAAATATTGCCATGGGATCGTTTACGTCCACCTGAGAGGGCAGACAGGGCCTCAGTTCAACTTCTCATCTGAAAAACGGCACCTCCGACAGTGCGGCGCTCCCTCGGGACTGCCCCTCCGACAGTGCGGCGCTCCCTCGGGACTGCCCCTCCGACAGTGCGGCGCTCCCTCGGGACTGCCCCTCCGACAGTGCGGCGCTCCCTCGGGACTGCCCCTCCGACAGTGCGGCGCTCCCTCGGGACTGCCCCTCCGACAGTGCGGCGCTCCCTCGGGACTGCCCCTCCGACAGTGCGGCGCTCCCTCGGGACTGCCCCTCCGACAGTGCGGCGCTCCCTCGGGACTGCCCCTCCGACAGTGCGGCGCTCCCTCGGGACTGCCCCTCCGACAGTGCGGCGCTCCCTCGGGACTGCCCCTCCGACAGTGCGGCGCTCCCTCGGGACTGCCCCTCCGACAGTGCGGCGCTCCCTCGGGACTGCACTGGAGTGTCAGTCTCGTGCTCAAGTCTCTGGAGTGGGATTTGAACCCTTGACCTTGTGACTCCGAAGCGAGAGAGCTATCCGCTGAGCCACGGCTGACACCCGTTCGTCCCGATGGTTTCCCAGTGCCGGGTATGTTGTGAGAGCTCTGTCTGTAAATACACCGAGAAATGGCTGGGATGTGCACCCCTCTTGCACACTGCCCAGAGCCCGGTTACACAGTGGGGATGAGGGAATGTTGGCTGCCTTTGTGGTTGAGGCCTGGTGCTGTGTGTGGAGAAAGGAGCAAAGAGACGCAGATGTTGGGACAGGCTGTGGAGACCGGCACCCTGAGTGCAGCACAGGCAAGGCCGCACCACCCCCCGACTCGATGTGGGGGTCTCCTTGCTTTCTGATCACTTTTATTTTGGAACTCAGTTTGCCTGATGCTCAGTCAGGTTCGAGCCTCCCAGCAGCGGGTCCACGACACCTCTCGCGAGCCAACCAGTGGCACACTCCCTGCCAGGTGACCTGGGTCCCTGACTGTAAATTACTCTTCTGTGTACGTAAGGCCTTCTAATCCGCTCAATGGTGTGGGATTACGGTTTGTCCTAAACACTGACTGCGGCTTAAATAAAGCTAGTTGCATTGCTTGCGTTCTGGTTTAGTTTATTCAATTACGATCTACAACATTCTTGTTGATTGGTGTAATAGCGCTACCCCGTTAACCCGACCATCGCGTATTGCGGACAAACCGCGTTGGCAGGAAGGCGCCCGCTGTAAGCGGTGGGGACTGCACTGCATCCCACAGCACTGCTAACTGTTAACTTCTGCCCTTTTCATTCCAGAAACGTCACCTGTCTGAGACAAAGCTGACCTTTAACCCCAGCAAGTTCAAGGCAGGCACCAACCACAGGTGCAGGGTCATTGATCACAGCCCCCTGGAACAGATGGCCCTGGTGTCACTGAAAAAGTGAGTGATCTCGGGCTGTTTCTGTGTGCGATCAGAGAGTCATAACAGCACAGACGAAGGCCCTGCCAGCTACCTGCAAAGCAATCCAGGCAGTCCCATTCCCCAGCTCTATCCCCGTAGCCCTGCAAGTTTATCTATGCATCAGTCATCAATATTGGGATGTCATGTTCGATAGAGAATAACTGGAGGGATAGAACACCAACCCGTGTTACCCTAAGGGAAGTCACCTGCTGAGACACAAGTGTGTCGGAGAGGGAGCAGATGCAGCACGGGTTAGATACAGAGCAAAGCTCCCTCTACACTGTCCCATCAAACACTCCCAGGGCAGGTACAGCACGGGTTAGATACAGAGCAAAGCTCCCTCTACACTGTCCCATCAAACACTCCCAGGGCAGGTACAGCACGGGTTAGATACAGAGTAAAGCTCCCTCTACACTGTCCCATCAAACACTCCCAGGGCAGGTACAGCACGGGTTAGATACAGAGTAAAGCTCCCTCTACACTGTCCCATCAAACACTCCCAGGGCAGGTACAGCACGGGTCAGATACAGAGTAAAGCTCCCTCTACACTGTCCCATCAAACACTCCCAGGGCAGGTACAGCACGGGTTAGATACAGAGTAAAGCTCCCTCTACATTATCCCCATCACACACTCCCAGGGCAGGTACAGCACGGGTTAGATACAGAGTAAAGCTCCCTCTACACTGTCCCATCAAACACCCCCAGGGCAGGTACAGCACGGGTCAGATACAGAGTAAAGCTCCCTCTACACTGTCCCATCAAACACTCCCAGGGCAGGTACAGCACGGGTCAGATACAGAGTAAAGCTCCCTCTACACTGTCCCATCAAACACTCCCAGGGCAGGTACAGCACGGGTTAGATACAGAGTAAAACTCCCTCTGAACTGTCCCATCAAACACTCCCAGGGCAGGTACAGCACGAGTTAGATACAGAGTAAAGCTCCCTCTACACTGTCCCATCAAACACTCCCAGGGCAGGTACAGCACGGGTTAGATACAGAGTAAAGCTCCCTCTACACTGTCCCATCAAACACTCCCAGGGCAGGTACAGCACGAGTTAGATACAGAGTAAAGCTCCCTCTACACTGTCCCATCAAACACTCCCAGGGCTGGTACAGCACGGGTTAGATACAGAGTAAAGCTCCCTCTACACTGTCCCATCAAACACTCCCAGGGCAGGTACAGCACGGGTTAGGTACAGAGTACCTGCACTGTTCCGTCCTTGGTCTGCTGCAGCAATGTGACGTTTTCGCACTCAATTATTCTGTATTGAGTGGCGTGGTTTTGTGCTTTGGGCTGATGCCCAAAAAAGGTTGCATGGAGACTGCACAAACTCAATTCACGCAGAACCCTTGCAGCCAGAAGAGTGTAAGATAATGTTTGAAAGATTGAAAGGATAATGTCTGACTTGCTGGAGCTCACGGAGCCCTGCTTTCATTGAGTTTCTCATTTTCAGGAGTGTTATTGATGCCCCGTTTTTGAGGTACCAGGACATCCAGCCGGGACAGCTGATCAAGGTAGGTCCATACAGCCAGAGCGAAATAAACAATCCGAGTGTTGTGGAATGTCGATTCCCCGAGCAGCCTGCAGCCAGACCAGGACCACAAGTGACGTGTCCCAAAATGTCTTGCTCTCTTGCCTCAGCACCATCTCCAGCTCCTGTTGAACTAGTCACAGTTCCAATCCGCTCCTTCCACCTCCTCGGACCAGATCTTGTGGCTCTCCCTCCAGCCCTGGCCGTGGTTTTGGGACGCCAGGGGGACCTTGTTGCAGCAAGAGGCAAACCAAGCGATGCAGCGGCAACTTTCTTCCTCTCTGCCGTTCCTGGTGCATCCGACCCCTCTGCTCGGTTCTCTTGGCCCCTCAATGAGCCCAGCCTGGCCACTCTGTCCTCGAACTATCGTGCCTTTTCCAGCATCCTTTAACAGAGTTGTCATCCAACACCTTCCCCATCTCTCTCTCTCCACTCCCTGGTCAAGCTCCTGCACCCTGGTTTCTGACCTGCCCAAAGTGCCGAAACCCGGTCGTTGTGACTGCGTCCCGAGACTGCAGAACTCGACTCCCACCCCCCCCCCCCCCACTCTGCGCCCCATCTCAGTTAAGCAGACGTTCCCCAGGTTTGATTCCCAGATTTGCTGTGCTGGCGGGTCTCGTGCAGGGCAGCAGTTGGGGTGAAAGTGTTGGTGTCCATGGGACCGGGCAGGGAAAGTAAAATTAACCAGGGTTCCCTTTCCTCCTCATGACCCAGTGACCCCTGCCCCGCCCGCCCCCCAGTGACCTGTGGTCCGTATTATTCAATGACGCCACGAGCCTCACCCGCTGATCCTTGATCCTTATTCGGTGACCCCTGACCTGTGTATTCAGAGATCCTGCACCCACTAACCCCTAATGAGTATCCAATGACCCCCCCCACTCCCCCCCCCCCCCCCCCGGCCATTCTGTAAAGGACATCTGTGGACATTTGATGGGCACCTGCCGACTGCCTCAGCCCACATGGGTAGAATGGTCGCTTTGGGTGGAATCGAACTCAAGTCCTTTACAACTAATTTGCCAATACTCTGCTTTCGTGCCTTTGCTGCTTTTCAGGGTAAAGTCACCTGTCTGGAGAAATTCGGGGTGCACGTGAAACTTACAGACCATATCCGGGGACTGGTGCCTCGCACACACCTGGCAGACGTCCCGCTCCAGCATCCAGAAAAACTGTACAGCATGGGAGACCAAGTGAAGTGCAGGGTGAGTGCGCAGTGTGTCATTGCCTGTTAGTGTGGAGACAGGGTGAGTGCGCAGTGTGTCACTGTCTGTTAGTGTGGAGACAGGGTGAGTGCGCAGTGTGTCACTGTCCGTTAGTGTGGAGACAGGGTGAGTGCGCAGTGTGTCATTGCCTGTTAGTGTGGAGACAGGGTGAGTGCGCAGTGTGTCATTGCCTGTTAGTGTGGAGACAGGGTGAGTGCGCAGTGTGTCACTGTCCGTTAGTGTGGGCCCAGGGTGAGTGCGCAGTGTGTCACTGTCCGTTAGTGTGGAGACAGGGAGAGTGCGCAGTGTGTCACTGTCCGTTAGTGTGGAGACAGGGTGAGTGCGCAGTGTGTCATTGCCTGTTAGTGTGGAGACAGGGTGAGTGCGCAGTGTGTCACTGTCCGTTAGTGTGGAGACAGGGAGAGTGCGCAGTGTGTCACTGTCCGTTAGTGTGGGCCCAGGGTGAGTGCGCAGTGTGTCACTGTCCCTTAGTGTGGGCCCAGGGTGAGAGCGCAGTGTGTCACTGTCTGTTAGTGTGGAGACAGGGAGAGTGCGCAGTGTGTCACTGTCCGTTAGTGTGGGCCCAGGGTGAGTGCGCAGTGTGTCACTGTCTGTTAGTGTGGGCCCAGGGTGAGAGCGCAGTGTGTCACTGTCTGTTAGTGTGGAGACAGGGTGAGTGCGCAGTGTGTCACTGTCCGTTAGTGTGGGCCCAGGGTGAGTGCGCAGTGTGTCACTGTCTGTTAGTGTGGGCCCAGGGTGAGAGCGCAGTGTGTCACTGTCCGTTAGTGTGGAGACAGGGAGAGTGCGCAGTGTGTCACTGTCCGTTAGTGTGGAGACAGGGTGAGTGCGCAGTGTGTCACTGTCTGTTAGTGTGGAGACAGGGAGAGTGCGCAGTGTGTCACTGTCCGTTAGTGTGGAGACAGGGTGAGTGCGCAGTGTGTCACTGTCTGTTAGTGTGGAGACAGGGAGAGTGCGCAGTGTGTCACTGTCTGTTAGTGTGGGCCCAGGGTGAGTGCGCAGTGTGTCACTGTCTGTTAGTGTGGGCCCAGGGTGAGAGCACAGTGTGTCACTGTCCGTTAGTGTGGAGACAGGGAGAGTGCGCAGTGTGTCATTGCCTGTTAGTGTGGAGACAGGGTGAGTGCGCAGTGTGTCATTGCCTGTTAGTGTGGAGACAGGGTGAGTGCGCAGTGTGTCATTGCCTGTTAGTGTGGAGACAGGGTGAGTGCGCAGTGTGTCACTGTCCGTTAGTGTGGAGACAGGGAGAGTGCGCAGTGTGTCACTGTCCGTTAGTGTGGAGACAGGGTGAGTGCGCAGTGTGTCACTGTCCGTTAGTGTGGAGACAGGGTGAGTGCGCAGTGTGTCACTGTCCGTTAGTGTGGAGACAGGGTGAGTGCGCAGTGTGTCACTGTCCGTTAGTGTGGAGACAGGGTGAGTGCGCAGTGTGTCACTGTCCGTTAGTGTGGAGACAGGGTGAGTGCGCAGTGTGTCACTGTCCGTTAGTGTGGAGACAGGGAGAGTGCGCAGTGTGTCACTGTCCGTTAGTGTGGAGACAGGGAGAGTGCGCAGTGTGTCATTGCCTGTTAGTGTGGAGACAGGGTGAGTGCGCAGTGTGTCATTGCCTGTTAGTGTGGAGACAGGGTGAGTGCGCAGTGTGTCACTGTTAGTGTGGAGACAGGGAGAGTGCGCAGTGTGTCACTGTCTGTTAGTGTGGGCCCAGGGTGAGTGCGCAGTGTGTCACTGTCTGTTAGTGTGGGCCCAGGGTGAGAGCGCAGTGTGTCACTGTCCGTTAGTGTGGAGACAGGGAGAGTACGCAGTGTGTCATTGCCTGTTAGTGTGGAGACAGGGTGAGTGCGCAGTGTGTCATTGCCTGTTAGTGTGGAGACAGGGTGAGTGCGCAGTGTGTCACTGTCCGTTAGTGTGGAGACAGGGAGAGTGCGCAGTGTGTCACTGTCTGTTAGTGTGGGCCCAGGGTGAGAGCGCAGTGTGTCACTGTCCGTTAGTGTGGAGACAGGGAGAGTGCGCAGTGTGTCACTGTCCGTTAGTGTGGAGACAGGGTGAGTGCGCAGTGTGTCACTGTCCGTTAGTGTGGAGACAGGGTGAGAGCGCAGTGTGTCATTGCCTGTTAGTGTGGAGACAGGGAGAGTGCGCAGTGTGTCATTGTCTGTTAGTGTGGGCCCAGGGAGAGTGCGCAGTGTGTCACTGTCCATTAGTGTGGAGACAGGGAGAGTGCGCAGTGTGTCACTGTCCGTTAGTGTGGAGACAGGGTGAGTGCGCAGTGTGTCACTGTCCGTTAGTGTGGAGACAGGGAGAGTGCGCAGTGTGTCACTGTCCGTTAGTGTGGAGACGGGGAGAGTGCGCAGTGTGTCACTGTCTGTTAGTGTGGGCCCAGGGTGAGAGCGCAGTGTGTCACTGTCCGTTAGTGTGGAGACAGGGTGAGTGCGCAGTGTGTCACTGTCCGTTAGTGTGGAGACAGGGAGAGTGCGCAGTGTGTCACTGTCCGTTAGTGTGGAGACAGGGAGAGTGCGCAGTGTGTCATTGTCTGTTAGTGTGGGCCCAGGGAGAGTGCGCAGTGTGTCACTGTCCATTAGTGTGGAGACAGGGAGAGTGCGCAGTGTGTCACTGTCCGTTAGTGTGGAGACAGGGTGAGTGCGCAGTGTGTCACTGTCCGTTAGTGTGGAGACAGGGAGAGTGCGCAGTGTGTCACTGTCCGTTAGTGTGGGCCCAGGGTGAGTGCACAGTGTGTCACTGTCTGTTAGTGTGGGCCCAGGGTGAGTGCACAGTGTGTCACTGTCCGTTAGTGTGGGCCCAGGGTGAGTGCACAGTGTGTCACTGTCTGTTAGTGTGGGCCCAGGGTGAGTGCGCAGTGTGTCACTGTCCATTAGTGTGGAGACAGGGAGAGTGCGCAGTGTGTCACTGTCCGTTAGTGTGGGCCCAGGGTGAGTGCGCAGTGTGTCATTGTCTGTTAGTGTGGGCCCAGGGTGAGTGCGCAGTGTGTCACTGTCCGTTAGTGTGGAGACAGGGTGAGTGCGCAGTGTCACTGTCTGTTAGTGTGGGCCCAGGGTGAGAGCGCAGTGTGTCACTGTCCATTAGTGTGAGCCCACGGTGAGTGCGCAGTGTGTCACTGTCCGTTAGTGTGGGCCCAGGGTGAGTGCGCAGTGTGTCACTGTCCATTAGTGTGGGCCCAGGGAGAGTGCGCAGTGTGTCACTGTCTGTTAGTGTGGAGACAGGGAGAGCACACAGTGTGTCACTGTCCGTTAGTGTGGAGACGGTGAGTGCGCAGTATGTCACTGTCCATTAGTGTGGGCCCAGGGAGAGTGCGCAGTGTGTCCCTGTCTGTTAGTGTGGAGACAGGGAGAGTGCACAGTGTGTCACTGTCCGTTAGTGTGGGCCCAGGGAGAGTGCGCAGTGTGTCATTGTCTGTTAGTGTGGGCCCAGGGTGAGTGCGCAGTGTGTCACTGTCTGTTAGTGTGGGCCCAGGGTGAGTGCGCAGTGTGTCACTGTCCGTTAGTGTGGGCCCAGGGTGAGTGCGCAGTGTGTCACTGTCCGTTAGTGTGGGCCCAGGGTGAGTGCGCAGTGTGTCACTGTCCGTTAGTGTGGGCCCAGGGTGATTGCGCAGTGTGTCACTGTCTGTTAGTGTGGGCCCAGGGTGAGTGCGCAGTGTGTCATTGCCTGTTAGTGTGGGCCCAGGGTGAGTGCGCAGTGTGTCACTGTCCGTTAGTGTGGGCCCAGGGTGAGTGCGCAGTGTATCACTGTCCGTTAGTGTGGGCCCAGGGTGAGTGCGCAGTGTGTCACTGTCCGTTAGTGTGGGCCCAGGGTGAGTGCGCAGTGTGTCACTGTCCGTTAGTGTGGGCCCAGGGTGAGTGCGCAGTATGTCACTGTCCGTTAGTGTGGGCCCAGGGTGAGTGCGCAGTGTGTCACTGTCCGTTAGTGTGGGCCCAGGGTGAGTGCGCAGTGTGTCACTGTCCGTTAGTGTGGGCCCAGGGTGAGTGCGCAGTGTGTCACTGTCCGTTAGTGTGGAGACAGGGAGAGTGCGCAGTGTGTCACTGTCCGTTAGTGTGGAGACAGGGAGAGTGCGCAGTGTGTCACTGTCCGTTAGTGTGGAGACAGGGAGAGTGCGCAGTGTGTCACTGTCCATTAGTGTGGGCCCAGGGTGAGTGCGCAGTGTGTCACTGTCCGTTAGTGTGGAGACAGGGAGAGTGCGCAGTGTGTCACTGTCCGGTATAGAGTGAGGTGGGCGATAAATGTCACCATGCCTGTATCACCCACGCACTAATATTTTTAAATAAGTGAGCTGCAGAGTCCCTTTTTTAGATTAAACATTGTTTCCTTCTCAGGTGTTGATGGTAAACAGTGACTCCAAGAAGCTGATCTTGACTCGGAAGAAGATGCTGGTTGGTTCGAAGCTCCCCCTCATCACCTGCTACAAGGAGGCCATCCCCAGGCGGGTGGTCCACGGTTACATCGTGTGCGTGAAGCCGTTTGGCTGCATCGTCCGCTTCTACAATGAAGTGCGAGGTCTGATCCCGCGGCAGGAGCTGAGCGCCCATCCTGTGCCGTTCCCCGAGAAGGTCTTCTACGTTGGCCAGGTAAGGGATCGGTCCGTGGGGAGCGGGACGGGGACGGGGAGGAGCGGCAGTACCCACCATGTTTTGTGTGTTGTTTCATTCTTTGCCTCCTCCTCCCGGTAACCTTTACATTTCCCCCCCTCCCCAGGTCGTCAAGGTCACTGTCCTGAAGTGTGACCCGTCCCAGGAGAAGCTGCTGTTGTCCCTTAAAAACACGGGGGGAGCTCTTGCACAGGAAGTGAGAGCTGAAGCTGATGGTACCACCAAGGACAGTAAAGGACCCTCGCTGTACCCGACGGGAAAGGTATTGGCAAATCTAGAAAGACAGACTTGCATTTATATAGCACCTTTCACCACCTCGGGGTATTCTAGAGTAGCTTTTTGAAGTGTAGTTACTGTTGTAATGTAGGAAACACTGCACCCAATTTGCATGCAGCAAGATCCCACAAATAACAATGAGATTGTGACCAGATAATCTGTCAGTGATGTTGATTGAAAGATGACTATAAACCAGGACACCGGGGGGAACTCTCCTGCACTTCGAAATCATGCCATGGGATCTTTTATGTTGACTTAAACCGAGGCCCCGTCTGCTCTCTTAACGTCTCATCCAAAAGACAGCAGCACCACCAGTGACCTTCAGCACTGCCCCTCCGACAGTGCGGCGCTCCCTCGGTGCTGCCCCTCCGGCAGTGCGGCGCTCCCTCGGCACTGCCCCTCCGGCAGTGCGGCGCTCCCTCGGCGCCGCCCCTCCGGCGTTGCGGCGCTCCCTCGGCACCGCCCCTCCGGCGGTGCAGCGCTCCCTCGGCTCCGGCGGTGCGGCGCTCCCTCGGCGCCGCCCCTCCGGCGGTGCGGCGCTCCCTCGGCGCCGCCCCTCCAGGGTTGCGGCGCTCCCTCGGCACTGTCCCTCCGGCGGTGCGGCGCTCCCTCGGCTCCGGCGGTGCGGCGCTCCCTCGGCGCCGCCCCTCCGGCGTTGCAGCGCTCCCTCGGCACTGCCCCTCTGGCAGTGCAGCGCTCCCTCGGTACTGCACTGCGAGTGTTGGCCTGGATTATGGGCTCAGGTCTCTGGAGTGGGGCTTGAACCCGCGACCTCCTGACTCGAGGCGAGAGTGATAGCCACCGAACCACGGCTGACGCCTATGACGCGAGTGCGTGGGAAAGTGATGGAAGCAGATTTTCAGGGACAGTGTCGTCACCAGAGTGAAATCTAAGCGAGAGTGTCACAGGCGAATAAAATAATAGATATAATTAATTAATTCGACTCTCGTGCCTCGTGGCACGAGGCAGCCCATTTCTTCCAGAGCAAGGTATTTGACTCTGATCGGAATCTCACCAACCCTCACAGCCAGCAGATGGTGCTTCTCCACGGGTGAACAAGTCATTTTACCTGGACAGGTGGTTACCCTGACTCTGCCCCCTGCCCGCAGATGGTGCACTGCTTTTAGTCTGGCTCCTACCTTTCGAGCTGTCCGGTGAGGGTGGTTCCAACCAGGAGTTATACTCCCACCAGCATAGCTGTCTGGGCCCTAGGAGCAGACAGGCCTTCCCATGTCCAGGGGCAGCCCCCGGGGAAGCTGTCGAGGGGCAGCCCCCGGGGAAGCTGTTATTGTGGGTGCCAGCCTTGGACCATTCTAACTGGGTTTGATCCAGAATGAGAGTCCCAGATTTGACCAGAATCTCGCCTCCGTTTAAAATCTGAGTCAGAAATTTGAGTTTTAAGTGGTTGCTGTTGCTTTAAATTAAAGTTTGCTTTTTGGTGTGGGGTGGAAGTGATGCTTCAGTTGTATAAAGCTATGTTCAGACCCCATCTGGACACCACGTTCAGTTCTGGGCCCCGCCCCTCAGGAAAGATATATTGGCCTCGGAGGGGGGGCAGCGCAGATTCTCCAGAATGATCCCGGGGCTCAAAGGGTGAAATTATGAGGACAGGTTGTGGGGGGGGGGGGGCGGGCGGGGGGGTCCAGAACAAGGGGGCAGAACCTTAAAATTAGAGCCAGGCTGTTCAGGGGTGATGTCAGGAAGCACTTCTTCACACCCAGGGTGATGGGAATCTCCCCCCCCAAAAAGCTGTTGAGGCTGGGGGTCAATTGAAAATGTCAGAACTGAGATTGATGGATTTTTGTTGGGTAAGGGTATCGAGGGATATGGAACCAAGGCGGGTAGATGGAGTTGAGATACAGGTCAGCCGTGATCTCATTGAATGGCGGAACGGGCTCAAGGGGCTGAATGGCCTCCACTTGTTCCTAGTATCCTACTTTTTGAAGAATGTCCCTGCTTTCCTTCTGCTTGCTGCTGATGTGCTTTCACTTTGTTGAACGTGTTTCAGATTGTGGATGTGGAAGTGTTGGCGAAGGTGGAGAATGGACTAGAGGTCTCCATCCTCCCGGAGCGAGTGTCCGCCTTTCTCCCCACGACGCATCTCTCGGACCACGTGACCAACTGCCGGCTCTTTGCGGAGAGGCTACAGGAGGGTGATGTCATCTCCAGCGTCATGTGTTTGAGCCAAACCTGCGGCCAGATTGTATCCTTTACTCCCAACCAAAACTTTAAGAAACCAAAACCTATCTTAATTTTTCAAGTACATTTTCAACGGAAAGAATTTCATGATTTATGAGATGGCTAATTCCCCAGGAGTAATATAAGTAATATAAGATGCTGCAGGGTGGGTGGATTCTTGTATTAATTAATAGATACTTTTTGGGAGTGTCCAGTCCCTCCTCTCTGCACCGTGACGCCACCCTTCAGTTTCTCCATCTTAAAACAAGGGCCAACTTAGGTTCTCGGTGGTTTTAGTTTTAATTATCGGTCTTGTGGGTAGATTTTTAATTTGTTAACAAAATGATTAATTTAGTTATCGTCATTAACTAGACGGTTGCGTTGGAGTAAATCTCGAGCTGGTTCGAGAGCTGCTGCATTACAGCAGTGGGACATGAGCGGCGATTGTGTCCGACCCAATGTCGGGCGGACTCGGTCACGCACGGTGTTGCTCAGTGGTCGTGCTGGTTCCCTGTTCGCTCTAAACGTTCCCTGTCCTTAACCCCCCTCGCTCAGATTCTTTGTAGAAAAGCTGCAGTGCTCGCTTACGTTGAACAAGGGCTGCCAGCAAAGGATGTCTCCGAGCTCCAGGTGAGCTGTCACTCACTCCTCTGAAAGGGCCCCCTTGGCCGTGCTTTCCCTTGCCGTGTTCTAAAGAGCTGGAGTTGGACGGGTTTGATGGCGATGCATCTACAGGGTGAGCAGCCGAGTTCAAACCCCCACTGGTGCCAGACTGATTCGGAATGTGCTCCCCGGCAAAACCCTTCCATATAAGAACCTCGAGCCTGCTCTGCCCTTTACTGCGATCATGGCTGATCTTCGACCTCAACTCCACTATCCCCATATCCCTCGATTCCCTTAGTGCCCAAAAATCTATCGATCTCGGCCTTGAATCTACTCAACGGCTGAGCCTCCACAGCCCTCTGGTGCAGAGAATTCCAAAGATTCACCACCCTCAGTGAAGATATTCCTCCTCATCTCAGACTTAAATGGCCGACCCCTTATCATGAGACTGTGACCCCCAGTTCTAGACTCTCAAATGTTATGTTTCAATGAGATCACCTCTCATTCTTCTAAACTCCAGAGAGTATCGGCCCATTCTACACAATCTCTCATCATAGGACAGCCCTCTCCTCCCAGGAATCAATCTAGTGAACCTTCGTTGCACCGTCTCCAAGGTAAGTATATCCTTCCTTGGGTAAGGAGCCTTGGCTTCTGGACACAGTGCCATGCTGTAACTGTGTCTCTCTGTTTTCCCCAGGTGGGCATGCACATGCCGGGATTGGTGAAGAACATTATGCCGTACGGAGTGTTTGTGGAATTCCCGCACGGGCTCGTTGGCCTGGCTCCCAAAGCTGTGAGTCGGATTTCCAGATGCACCTGTTTGTTCCGGTTAGCACAATAGGCACTGGCGAGCTCCCGTGCCTTATCGAGCAGTTCGCCTGGTGCTGTACCCGGGTACGGTGGTGCAGTGCTTGTTACTGGACTAATAATCCAGAGAACGGGAGGTTCAGCATTTGAATTCCGTAAAATCTGGAAATAAAAAGCTGGTGGCGGTAAAAGTGACCCTGAAACTGTCGGATTGTCGTAAAAACCCAACTGGTTCACTGATGTCCTTTAGGGAAGGGAACCTGCCGTCATTACCCGGTCTGGGCCTGTATGTGACTCCAGTCCCACACCAACGTGGTTGACTTTTAACTGCCCTCTGAAGTATGAGTCTATTCGGGGGGTTTATAGAATAAAAGATACCCAGGAGTGAGTTACAGGCTGGAATCTAATCGAGGGGTTCGGGGGGTTTATAGAATAAAAGATACCCAGGAGAGAGATACAGGCTGGAATCTAATTGGGGGGTTCAGAGGGTTTATATATAGAATAACAGATACCCGGGAGTGAGTTACAGGCTGGAATCTAATCGAGGGGTTCGGGGGGTTTATAGAATAAAAGATACCCAGGAGAGAGTTACAGGCTGGAATCTAATTGGGGGGTTCAGAGGGTTTATATATAGAATAACAGATACCCGGGAGTGAGTTACAGGCTGGAATCTAATCGAGGGGTTCGGGGGGGTTATATATAGAATAACAGATACCCGGGAGTGAGTTACAGGCTGGAATCTAATTGGGGGGTTCAGAGGGTTTATATATAGAATAACAGATACCCGGGAGTGAGTTACAGGCTGGAATCTAATTGGGGGGTTCAGAGGGTTTATATATAGAATAACAGATACCCGGGAGTGAGTTACAGGCTGGAATCTAATCGAGGGGTTCGGGAGGTTTATATATAGAATAACAGAAACCCGGGAGTGAGTTAAAGGTGCACTAATTCTGACGGTTAATGTTTCTCCTCTCCCAGGCCATGTCCGATAAGTTTGTCACAAACACCAGGGATCATTTTATGGTGGGCCAGACGGTGGTTGCCAAGGTTACAAACCTGGACGAGGAGAAGAAGCGGGTGCTGCTGACTCTGAAGCTGTCTGAATGCAGATCTGCGGAGGCTGATTTGGAGAGTCTGGCCCTCCTGGGCCAGTACTTGACGGAGCTGGAGTTCATCAGGACTGTGATGGGCAGCCGGGGTAACGTCTGAATCTGTGAAACATGGGGTGCGAGAGGCAGCGAATGCTCAGTCAGCCATCAAACAGGATATTATTCAGTATTGGTCAAGATCATCGGAACCGGAGGAGGCCATTCAGCCCCTCCAGCCTGTTCCACCATTCAGTGAGATCAGGGCTGATCTGTATCTTAACTTCAGCTTGGCTCCATAACCCTTAATACCCTCGCCCAACAAAAATCCATCAATCTCCGTTTTGACATTTTTAATTGAGCCTCAGCAGCTTTTTGCGGGGGGGGCGGGGGGAGAGTGTTCCAGACTTCCACTACCCTTTCTAACCCTCTCATGTTGGAGCTCCCAGTTCTTTGAACCCACCCCTTTCTGCCTCTCAGTTGTCAGTGTGTTTTGAATGGGAGAAGTGCAGCTTTCAGCCTCCAGTCCCCCGGTGTGCCCTGATGTTGGGCAGTTCTTTGCAGCCCAGCAACATGATATTGTACAACTCCCTTTTTAAAATTCCAGGTTAAACCACATTTGCTGGGCTCCAGGTACTTGCCTTTATTTAGCCGTAGAGCTACTCTTCCTTTAGAGGTCCTGCTCCCTCCATTTCTTGTACAAATGCTGTTTGGCTGGGATTAGCGATGTTCCCGCTCTGATTCACGTGTCCGCTGTGTCTGGCTCAAATTCAGATTACGGCTAATGTACAACACAGGAGTGTCACCATGCACGATGATCTTGTGTGAGGTCATTGCCACCACTGCTGAGGGGAAGAACAGTTTCATCAGACACACAGTTAAAAACACCTTATTAAACAATTAGATACCCGGGAGTGAGTTAAAGTGGAATCTAATCGGGGGGTTTATATCTAGAATAACAGATACCCGGGAGTGAGTTACAGGCTGGAATCTAATCGAGGGGTTCGGGGAGGTTTATATATAGAATAACGGATACCCGGGGGTGAGTTACAGGCTGGAATCTAATCAAGGGGTTTGGGGGTTTATATATAGAATAACAGATACCCGGGAGTGAGTTACAGGCTGGAATCTAATCCAGGGGTTCGGGGGGTTTATATATAGAATAACAGATACCCAGGAGTGAGTTACAGGCTGGAATCTAATCGAGGGGTTCGGGGGGGGTTTATATATAGAATAACAGATACCCGGGAGTGAGTTACAGGCTGGAATCTAATCGAGGGGTTCGGGGGGTTTATATATAGAATAACAGATACCCGGGAGTGAGTTACAGGCTGGAATCTTTAATCCTCGGTGAACGTTTGCTGTTTCAGATTCTCTGCTCGTTACCAACCTGAGCCGCCTGGCCACGGGGCAGAGACTGGAGCTGGCGGTGGATAGAGTGAAGGCTGATGGGATGGTGTACTTCACTGGTGCTCAGGTTGCCGGACTGACTGTTTCAGCCAGTCGCTATCACCAGGGGGGTAAGTGCACGTCTGGTCTATTGGCGTTGAAGTACGGGTGCGGGGGCTCGCCAGATTAGGATTATCTTCGCCTCGGCGTCAGAAGGTCGTGGGTTAAAACCCCACTCCAGGATTAGAGCCCGTGATCTAAAGTGACCCCTCCGTGCAATGCTGGAGGAGTGCTGCACTGTCTAGGTGCTGTCTGTCAGATGAGACGTTAAACTGTCTGCCTGTTTTGGTAGATGGCAAAGATCCCATGGTGCTACGGATGAATACAGAGAGATCTCCCAATGTCCTGACTAATATTCCTTCCTCAGACAATGCTCCAGAATCAGGTTAGCTGGCCATTACCTCACTGCTGCTCGTGGGACCCAGCTTCATGCAATTAGGTGTTTGCTTTCTACTGATGTTAATCCAGCTCCCCCTCACTGTCACCCAGTAACCCCTCTCCCCCAGCGCCCTGTGTCACTGACTGTATCTCTGCTGATGTTAATCCAGCTCCCTCACACTGTCACTCAGTAACCCCTCTCCCCCAGCACCCTGTGTTACTGACTATCTCTACTGATGTTAATCCAGCTCCCTAACACTGTCACTCAGTAACCCCTCTCCCCCAGCGCCCTGTGTTACTGACTGTATCTCTACTGATGTTAATCCAGCTCCCTAACACTGTCACTCAGTAACCCCTCTCCCCCAGCGCCCTGTGTCACTGACTATAAACTATAACCTGAGTGGATCTCCCTGCATTGTGTAGGTCACTGATTCTGAGCTCGTCACACAGAAGCTGATGGCGATGGAGAGCCCGTGGTTTGAAGTTTTGGTGTTCGATGGGGAGGTTGTGGCTTTGTGACGATTCAACATCGTGTAAGGAACCTGCTCCATCAGCAGAAATGTGGAGCACTCTGTGAAATATGTAACCGCTCCAGGAGAATCTGTCACAGATACACCTCGAAATGAAGCTTTTGTGATCACTGATGTGTGTCCCATGGTTCGAGGAAGTGGGATAAGCACAGTGCCCGGGGGTGGGGACTGAGGGGGGCTGTGCTGTGTTTTAAATGCCGCAGTAAATTTCTGGTGTCCAGAGCGCATATACCAGAAACGCTGTTTACGGAGGTCACGGTCCATCATCAAAGACCCTACCCACCCCAGCCACAGTCTGTTCGCCCTCCTGCCATCTGGGAGACGCTACAGATGCATTCGCACCCGTACAACCAGATTTAGGAACAGCTTCTTTCCCAGGGCTGTCATCCTACTGAACTCCACAAATAAACTCTAAAGCCTGCACATCTGCCAATGCACTTTATTATGGTTATGTTTATGTTAATGTATTACAAGCCAAATGTATGTTGAATGTTTAAATGTCTTAATCTAATTGTACACTCTCGGGAGCCGCAAGCCTACATTTCGTTGTACTGCACTTGTGCACTAACAATGACAATGAAAGTTGATTTGATTTGATTTGCTAATCTTGCCTTTGTTCCTGACTAGAGGTGAGGGTGAGCCCGGGACAGCTGTGCACGGCAGTGGTGGTGTTCGTAGACCTCCTCACGTCCACCGTTCATGTCTCTCTCCGTCCGGAGCTGCTGAGTGCCAACGTCAAAAAGGTACAGAAGTGTCGGGATGATGTCTGAAGCCTTTGCTGGTCTGAGCTGGAGCTGGGGGGGGGTTCAGAGGAGGCAGCTTACCCGATACACTGAGCGAGAGTCACTGTCTTTGAATGAAAGTGACAGAGGCCATGGGGACAGCGGGGGCTCCAGCCCCATCGTTGGATGAACGAAGTTGAGGGCATCTGTGACCAGTGCACTGAATTAAACTAGCCGCAGTTAAGTGGCTGGGTGGTGCAGTGTGTGCTTTTACCTGTGGGCCGGGGTTCCAGACTGACAGGGTGAAGGAGCCTCTCTCTGCCGTGTAATGGTTTTACATTGGGACAGTTCTGCTGCCCTCTGACAACAAATCTGTGGAATTCGTTACAGACCCAACAGTCTCTCTCAGATTGACGATAAGGCACATGGTTCAACAGTGTAGAGGGAGCTTTACTCTGTATCTAACCCCGTGCTGTACCTGCCCTGGGAGTGTTTGATGGGACAGTGTAGAGGGAGCTTTACTCTCTATCTAACCCGTGCTGTACCTGCCGTGGGAGTGTTTGATGGGATAGTGTAGAGGGAGCTTTACTCTGTTTCTAACCCATGCTGTATCTGCCGTGGGAGTGTTTGATGGGACAGTGTAGAGGGAGCTTTACTCTATCTAACCCGTGCTGTATCTGCCTTGGGAGAGTTTGATGGGGACAGTGTAGAGGGAGCTTTGTGATGAACTGAGGACTTCAATGGGCAATCCTCTGTTGCAGTTGAAAGGAATTTCGCAGCATCCTGCCGTGGTGCAGTTTGTGGCACCGGATGTTGCTGTGGGATCGCTGACCGGCACCTCGCAGCTGCTTCTCATTCCCGTCGCATCCCATCTAAACGACACATTCCACTTCGACTCGGAGAAGCTCTCCGTGGGGCAGACCATCTCCGTGATGCTGCGGACCGGGGGCACGGAGCATCGTGGGATCCCACTGGCCGCGCGTGGTCCCACCAAAGGCCGGAGAGCGAAGCGAGAGCGCAAGCTGTCGGAGGGAGGGGAGGAGTCACTGCCCGAGGTTCAGCACACCCTGTGCATCGGGGATGTGGTCAGCGGGACTGTGAAATCTGTGCGGACGACCTGCCTGCTGATCGCGTTACAAGGCGGCGTGACTGGGTTCGTTCACGCCTCGGAGATCCTCGACCAGGTTCCCGAGGGCTCCATCCCAACGTCCAGGCCGAAAATCGGCGATGCCGTGACAGCAAAGATCATCGGAGGCAAAGAAGCAAAGTCCCACAGGTAGGCGCTGTTAAACCGCACTGAGCCGTGGCGAGTTGCAGAGGTCTGCGGCTTGGTGGGAATGCTGTGTGTGGGGACATGGAGACTCCAGTACCTCTTCCCTGGCACCAGGGAAAGCTTCACCAAGCGGCTCCAGTGGTAGCAAGCTGCGACTAGTGGTTTTTGTTGTATTGCGGGCTCGGGATATGGGCCACACCAGCGAAGCAGCGTTTATTGCCCATCCCTCGTTACCCTGAGGGCATCAAGACTCAACGCACGGTGTGGGACTGAAGGCCTGACCGGGTAGCGAGTGGCGGATTATCTTCTGAAGAAGGGCATTGAACTAAGAACTTGCATTTCTATGATGCCTGTCATGACGTCCCAAAGAGCTTTACAGCCAATCAAGCACTTTTGGAGTATCGTCACTGTTGTAATGTAGAGATACGGCAGCCAATTTGCACACAGCAAGCTCCCATAAACAGCAATGTGATAATGACCAGCTAATCTGTTTTAGTGATGTTGGTTGAGGGATAAATATTGGCCCCAGGACACCGGGGAGAACTCGCCTGCTGCTCCTAGAACAGTGGCCTTGGGATATTTTCCGTCCACCTGAGAGAGCAGATGAGCCCTCGGTGTAATGTCTCACCCTCCGACAGTGCAGCACTCCCTCAGTACCGCACTGGGAGTGAACCAGTTGAGTTTCTGTCACCATTGACCATTTTCACGGGTCATTTTTTCTGGTGTCAGCCCACAAACCACCAGATTTACTCGATTTTGCATCTTGCTGTGCTGGGATTTGAACTCCCGACCTCCTGAGTCCAGCCCTGTAACTAGGCTTTCGTGCATTACAAAGTGCGGGGTCACCGCGCGTCTCGACACTGTCGAGCCCTGCGTTGGGACTCCCAGGCCGCGGAGGAGCGTGCATTCGATCAGCAATTCTACAGAAACCCGAATGAGCGATGTTTGGTGACTTGTGACGATACAGGGACAATTTTATTCCAAGTTTCTTGTTGCACCTTGTTTTCCGTCACGGACTAATATGGGTTTCTTTGCCTCCCTTTGGTGCCAGGTTTTTGCCGATCACGCACCCGAACTTCGCGATGACTATACCGGAGTTAACACTGCGACCAAGGTGAGGCGCGGCATTGTAACAAGTGGTGGAGTGTACCGCCCCAGGACACGTAAAGCTTGGAGCACGGTGCACAGGTCTGGTCTCCATATTATAGAAAGGATATCGAGGCACTGGAGAAGATGCAAAAAAGATTTACAAGGATGATACCAGAAATGCGAGGGTATACCCGTCGGGAAAGGATGAACAGGCTGGCTCTCTCTTCTCTGGAAAAGAGAAGGCTGAGGGGTGACCTGATAGAGGTCTTTAAAATTATGAAGGGGTTTGATAGGGTAGACGTAGAGAAGATGTTTCCACTCATGGGGGAGACCAGAACTAGGGGCCATCAATATAAGATAGTCGCTAATAAATCCAATAGGGAATTCAGGAGAAACTTCTTTACCCAGAGAGTGGTGAGAATGTGGAACTCGCTACCACAGGGAGTGGTTGAAGCGAATAGTATAGATGGGATTTAAGGGAAAGCTGGATAAACACATGAGGGAGAAAGGAATAGAAGGATATGTTGATAGGGTGAGATGAAGAGGGGAGGGAGGAGGCTCGTGTGGAGCATGAACACCAGCACGGGCCTGTGGGGCCGAATGGCCTGTTTCTGTGCTGTACATTCTATGTAAAAGCTTAAAACGCCAGGATGGTCGATGGCTGAGAGTTTATAGAACAAGGAACTGGGCCACCCAGACCACGAAGGTCTCTGTTAGGAGATGAATTGCGCCGCTCCCGTGAAGGGTGAGCTGGGGATTGGGTCGGGCTCGGCTGTGATGCCCGAGTTGAATAGCCTGTCGACGCTCGCTGTCAATGCTTGCTCTTTAAACAGATGCCAAGCAGGACGGACCCCGGCATGGAGGGTGGAGAAGGGAGAGTAAATTGATCAAACTGAGGGGCTCCTATGAAGTTTTAAACCCCCGGAGCAAATCCCCCGATTCAGGTTCCAGCCTGTAACTCTCTCTGCCTGTTCTGGGTTCATTTTCCCCGAAAGATTGGTTGAAAGTTTTTTTTTATGGAGTTGGGATCTAATGCTGAATGTGTGCACCTTGTTCCATCACCTTCATGCTCACCGCCCTCTTCCTTCCACAGCAAGCTGTCGGGGGAATGTGCAGTTGTGCTCGAGGGTGAGCAGCTCACTGACCGGCTCAAATCCTTCACACCTGGCCAAGTGCTGACCTGTTACGTGTTCAAGGTACTGCGGCTTGCACGTCTTTCCATCATTCCGTCCTGGGGGGGGGGTGGGCGGTGGAGGCGGGCGGTCACTCGGGAGCGGGGGGACGGGCGGTCACTTATTGGGGTGGGGGGGCCGCTGATTATGAACCCTCCGTGTTCTCTCTCTGATTTCAGTGAAGTGTCCACTCGAATGTTAAAAACACCTGGCGCTACAGTTATGTCGTCCTTCCGGACTCGGGCTGTGTCCCGAGAGCGAGTATATTGAGTGGCACAGCACCAGGGTGATGGGTGGTGAGGGTTTGCATGTGCGGTGCTGCTGGAGGTGCTGTTTGCTCACTGGGGCATCAGTTTAGCCAGAGTGGAAGGAGGCTGGCAGGGGAGGGGCGTGCGGGGCATTTGGATTTGCCCAGTTAAAGTATAGCTCGAGAGGTGCCGCGTTCAGGCCTGGACTCGTGGCCCTGTGTTCAAGGCTGTAATATAATCTCTCGGTTTAGTACAAGCTATTTAACTTCACCAGCGCAAGAACTCCCTCGGTTTAACTTGCCCCCTCACAGCGACCCGCCCTTCCCCTAAGCTCTGGTCATTGCTCCATGTGACTGGCTCTCTCGCCTGTTCTGCCGCGTGATCTGCCCTCACTCGATCTCCCTGTCATTCTCTGCACTCTGTTTTCTGCAGCGGGACTCTCTTCTCTCACCAGCTTTTAACCTCTCTCTCTCCTGTCTCCAGTACAACTGTGCCAAGCAATGTATGGACGTGGATGTGACTCCTGACGTTCGTGGAAAGATCGAGCTGCTGCTGCTGTCTCCCAATCTCAAAGTGAGTGTCATCGCAAGCAGTTCGCCGTGGCTCAGTGGGTAGCACTCTCGCCTTGGGGCCAGAAGGACATGGGTTCAGGTCCCACTTGAATACACAATCCCTGACCCTCCCGGTGCAGTACTGAGGAAGCACTGCACTGTCGGAGGTGCCGCCTTTTGGATGAGACGTTAAACCGAGGCCCCATCTGCCCCCTCAGGTGGACATAAAAGAGTCCATGGCACTATTCTGAAAAGAGCAGGGGAATCTCCCCGGTGTCCTGGGCCAATATTTATCCCTCAACCAACATCACTAAAACAGATTATCTGCTCATCAACTCATTGCTGTTTTTGGGGCCTTGCTGTGTGCAAATTGGCTGCTGCGTTTCCCACATTACAACAGTGACTCCACTTCAAAAGGCACTTCATTGGCTGTAAAGCGCTTTGGGACGTCCTGAGGTCGTGAGAGGCTCTTTTCTGGCCTCCCGGCCCGTCAATCTGGCTTTGCCTACTGAACTCCCAGTGGTGGATCGGAATACAACGCTCTGTGATTTAGGAATATAGAAATTGCTGGATGGAAATAGTCCATCTAGATCGTCTTCTGCCATCCTGGGAGTCGATGATCCAACGATAATGGAGTTGGTGACCAATCACAGCGATCAATCTCTGCCAAAGAGTCCACAACAGACCCAGACGTGAGACGAGGAAAACCCCCGAGTGGTCCAAAGTGTCCTGTTCCTCCCGAGCTCGCTGCACTCGCCACACGTCATGTCTCCAATTACTCCCATCCTGACATTTGAGCTTCAGATTTATGGTAGGCAGTTAGCTCACATCTGGAGTCATTCAGAAGTGGCCGCCCCCGCGAGCAACTGGAGCTCCCTGTCCCCCTCCCCTCCCTTGGAGACCCTTCAAAACCCACACGGCTCTCCTGGGAGGAGCCCACACCTGAGCCAGGGTGAGACCAGCTCTCCGAGCCGCTGATCCAAGGTTAATGTGAACAAACGTTAGCAGCTTTGGAGCTGTGTGTGTTTTTAATTTATCTTCGAGCCAGTAATTGTAAAAGGAAAGTTAAATGATGCCCTGCCGACACTGTTCTGTCTGAGAATGGGCCGAGTGCGCCTGGCGGAAGTGCCTGGGATTGGCAGGTGGAACCTGACGACTGGTATAGAATGATACAGCACAGAAGGAGGCCATTCGGCCCATCGTGCCTGTGCCGGCTCTTTGAAAGAGCTCCCCAATTAGTCCCACTCCCCCTGCTCTTTCCCCGTAGCCCTGCACATTTTTCCTTTTTAAGTATTTACCCAATTTCCTTTTCAAAGTTATTATTGAATGTTTCCACCGCCCTTTCAGGCAGTGCATTCCAGATCATCATAACTCGCTGGGTAAAAAAAAAATTAAATAAATCTCATCTCCCCCTCTGGCCCTTTGCCAATCACCTTCAATCTGTGTCCTCTGGTTACTGACCCTCC
This sequence comes from Somniosus microcephalus, assembly GCF_052327205.1. Taxonomy (NCBI): domain Eukaryota; kingdom Metazoa; phylum Chordata; class Chondrichthyes; order Squaliformes; family Somniosidae; genus Somniosus; species Somniosus microcephalus. Next base: position 3,344,303 of record NC_140994.1, on the reverse strand, counting down.
TGCCAATGGGAACAGTTTCTCCCTATCTACTGTATCAAAACCAATCATAATTTTGAACACCTCTATTAAATCTCTTAACCTTCTCTGGTAACAGTGAGTCATTTCATCACTGGCTGGAGGTGAAGCTGGTTCTCTGAGCCCAGTAACCCCAGCAGCATGGTCTGGGTCTCCCATGGTTCGTACTAACCGTGCTGCTATTGGCCTTTTGAACAAGCTGACCATTTCATCCCAGTCGGAGTGGGGGGCTCGTGTTTGGCATTTTATAAACTTTTTCTAAAAAGTTTTACCCCTCTTTTTTTTCCTTAATTCAGAGCTTGAAACAGCCCGAGAAAGAGTTCCGACCCGGTCAGGCCTTGACGGCGACGGTGATCGGCCCAGACTCCACGGAGACCCGCCTCTGCCTCTCGCTCACGGGTAAGATGGAGCTCGAAGGGCATGTGGTGGGGAGGGGAGGTGTCGATCTGCTGGCAGCTACTCTCGTTTATTTAATAACTTACACTGAGCGAAATGCCCCATGGCGGGACAGTGAACAGCAACTGGGACGGATGTTTGGCGGGGGTGGGGGCACAAGCAGACGGGTCCGGAAGGGGATTTTGCCGGTGGGGAGCAGTGGTATGGTGGAGGGGTTTGGGGGCGAGAGACCCGGAGGACAGGACGTGCTGGCTGATGGTGCTGGTAGAACAAAGAGAGGAGCACAACGCAGGCTGGAGGGCCGAAGATTGGAGCTGGGACACAGGGCGGGAGGGAGGGAGGGAGGGAGCAGCAGAACGGAGGTCCAGCCAGAACATCGAGGTGTTCTGAAGTCCGTATACGGTGAGGGACCGGGAGTCCTCAAAGGCCAACTCAGACCCGTGGGGCTGGGGGATGAGCGGGGCGGGTTCCAGGGGCAGGGGAGGGGGCAGCGGGCGGGGCGGGTTCCAGGGGGCAGCGGGCGGGTTGCAGGGGCAGGGGGCAGCGAGCGGGGGGGGCAGGGGGCAGCAAGCGGGGGCAGCGGGCGGGGTGGGGGCAGCGGGCGGGGCGGGTTGCAGGGGGCAGCGAGCAGGCGGGTTGAGATTTGTCCAGGATAGACTCTGTCCAGACGAGCCTGCAGAGACCAAGCCTTGCGGTAAACTTTTAGCTTCTGTGTGAACTCTGAAACCTTCACTGGGTCCTGGCTCGGCCTCTGTGAGCCGGCGATTCCCTGCTGAGAAGAGGCAGATTGAAAATACTCGCTGGATTATTTTGGGATGCAATTTGCTGCAGCCCTGTTACAATATTTGTACTTTATTAAACTATCTTACTCACATTCTCACTCATGTTCCCTGAAACTCTCCCCCCAGGTGCATGCTCCCTGGATGAAGGTTCGATGACTCTGGGCACCATCAGAAAGATCAGCCCACACGTTGGAGTCGTCATCGGCCTCCCCTTTGGACTGACCGGCCGAGCGGGCCTGTGTGACCTGGCGGATTCATACTGCGAGTCACCGCTGGAGGGGCTCACCCTGGGCCGCATAGTCAGGTCAGTGTTGGAGCTCTGGACCGTGTAACGGGCAGTATTCTCACTGCAAGGCTAGCCCGCACTCTGCTATACCTACCCGTTACTGCGCTGCTAGACTGTGCGAGTGTTGCATTGCCCATCAGCCGTGGCTCAGTGGGTGGCTCTCTCACCTCTGAGTCAGAAGGTCGTAGGTTCCAGACCCACTCCAGGGACTTGAGCACAAAATCTCGGCTGACATTTCAGTGCAGTACTGAGGGAGCGCTGTAGAAACATAGAAGATAGGAGCAGGAGTCGGCCATTCGGCCCTTCGAGCCTGCTCCGCCATTCAATGAGATCATGGCTGATCTGCCTCAACTCCATTCACCGGCCCTATCGCCATATCCCTTGATGCCCTTACTAGTCAGAAATCTATCGACTTCTGTTTTGAATATACCCAATGACTGAGCCTCCACAGCCCCCTGGGGTAGAGAATTCCAAAGATTCACCACCCTCTGTGTGAAGAAATTTCTCCTCATCTCAGTCCTGAATGGCCGACTCTTTATCCTGAGGCTGTGGCCCCTGGTTCTAGACTAAACTATTTCGAAGAGGAGCAGGGGAGTTCTCCTTGGTGTCCTGGCCAATATTTAGCCCTTAATTAACATCACTAAAACAGATTTTCTCATTGTTATTTGTGGAGCTTGCTGTGCGCACATTAGCTTCAAGGGTAATTCCGGGCTGTGAAGTACTTTGGGGTGCCAGGAGGACGTGAAGGGCGCTATATAAATGCAGGTTCCACCTTGTTAAGGAACTGACGCCCTGTGCCAGCTCTGCAGTTCTGCGGAGTTGCCAGCAGATGTCACTGCCGCACTCTGTTTCCTGACTGATTTGGAAACCTCACTGGTTGTGAAAGTGAACGCCTCAAACCTATTCTGATCCAAATAAAAACACCGAGATTGTTGGAGAAACACAGCGGGTCAGTCGGCCTCTGACCAGATGAAAGACAGACAACCGGTGTGTGTGTAACCCTCCCTCCGAACCCTGTCCTCCCGCCTCCTCACAGTCTCTGATCCGTCGGCAGTTCTGTGATTTGCCTCCGACCTGAATCTGTTTGCGTTTGGCCTCTTGTTCCGGCCTCTGTCTCACCGGCTCTGTGTTTTGTGGTTCTGTAGGTGCTGTGTTATTTCCAAGGATGGGGATCAGTTGGGAGTTTCCCTCAGGAACTCGAGGTGAGCATTTCTCGATAAAGATCATTTTTGCGGAGCAACTGCATAAGTGAATTAGGGCTATTCAACCTTGAGATGGGATGTCTCAGAGAGAGGGGGAGGGGTGGGGACCCAACATTACTATCCAAGATGCTCAGTGGGGTAGAGAAAGTAAACCCGGGGCACCGTTTAATTCAAACAGATATTTTGATTTTAAAATTCTCATCCTTTGTTTTCAAATCCCTCCATGGCCTCGCCCCTCCCTATCTCTCTAACCTCCTCCAGCCCCACAACCCCTCCAAGATCTTCGCGCTCCTCCAATTCTGGCCTCTTGCGCATCCCCGATTTTAATCGCTCCACTATTGGCGGCCGTGCCTTCAGCTGCCTGGGTCCGAAGCTCTGGAAATCCCGAGCTCCGGAATCCCCTCACTAAACCTCTCCACCTCGCTCTCCTCCTTTACAGAAGCTCCTTAAAACCTACCTCTTTTGACCAAGCTTTTGTTCACCTGTCTGAATATCTCCTTATGTGGCTCGGTGTCAAATTTTGTTTTGTAACGCTGCTGTGAAGCACCATGGGACATTTTACTACGTTACTGGCGCTGTATAAATGCAAGTTGTTATACCAGGACGCTCAGGTCTTACAAATTTCAAGCCTGCTCTAGATATCCTTCCAGGTTCAGTGTCATCGGTCTCTCCTGCAAGCGGCCCCGTGTCCCCTATGGTCTGGAGTGTACCTTCACTGTCCAATTTCCAGTTAATCTGTTATAACTCAGGCCCTCGCCAGGCAATGGCCTTGGTTACAGCTGTGCTAGTCTAATTGTTTAAATCACTCTTGTTAAACCACAAACTGTTTCATCAAATCGCTGTTAGATCCATAAGGAAGGAATAGCCAGCTGAAAATCCCTCAAATAGTGTGTGGAATTTCAACTGACCCAGCCCTTCTTTCCAGTCAAATGCTAATTACACAGAATGTCCAGCACAGAAACAGGCCATTCGGCCCCACAGGCCCGTGCTGGTGTTTGTGCTCCACACGACCCTCCTCCCACCCTCTTCATCTCACCCTATCACCATGTCCTTCTATTCCTTTCTCCCTCGTGTTTATCCAGCTTCCCCTTAAATGCATCTGTGCTCTTCGCCTCAACCACTCCCTGTGGGAGCGAGTTCCACATTCTCACCACTCTCTGGGGAAAGAAGTTTCTCCTGAATTCCCAATTGGATTTATTAGTGACTCTCTTATATTTATGGCCCGAGTTCTGGTCTCCCCACAAGTGGAAACATCTTCTCTACCCTATCAAACCCTCTCATTATTTTAAAGACCTCTATCCGGTCACCCCTCAGCCTTCTCTTTTCTAGAGAAGAGCCCCAGCCTGTTCGGCCTTTCCTGAAGGGTATACTCTCTCAGTTCTGGGATCATCCTTGTAAATCTTCTCTGCACCCTCTCCGGTGCTTCGGTATCCTTTTTATAATGTGGAGACTAGAGCTGTACGCAGTGCTCCCAGTGTGGTCTGACCAAGCTTCGTGGAGACTAGAGCTGTACGCAGTGCTCCCAGTGTGGTCTGACCAAGCTTCGTGGAGACTAGAGCTGTACGCAGTGCTCCCAGTGCGGCCTGACCAAGCTTCGTGGAGACTAGAGCTGTACGCAGTGCTCCCAGTGTGGTCTGACCAAGCTTCGTGGAGACTAGAGCTGTACGCAGTGCTCCCAGTGTGGTCTGACCAAGCTTCGTGGAGACTAGAGCTGTACGCAGTGCTCCCAGTGTGGTCTGACCAAGGTTCAAGACCATTATCCTTTTTATAATGTGGAGACTAGAGCTGTGCGTAGTGCTCCCAGTGTGGTCTGACCAAGGTTCGTGGAGACTAGAGCTGTACGCAGTGCTCCCAGTGTGGTCTGACCAAGGTTCAAGACCATTATCTTTTTTATAATGTGGAGACTAGAGCTGTACGCAGTGCTCCCAGTGTGGTCTGACCAAGGTTCAAGACCATTATCTTTTTTATAATGTGGAGACTAGAGCTGTGCGTAGTGCTCCCAGTGTGGTCTGACCAAGGTTCGTGGAGACTAGAGCTGTACGCAGTGCTCCCAGTGTGGTCTGACCAAGGTTCAAGACCATTATCTTTTTTATAATGTGGAGACTAGAGCTGTACGCAGTGCTCCCAGTGTGGTCTGACCAAGGTTCAAGACCATTATCCTTTTTATAATGTGGAGACTAGAGCTGTACGCAGTGCTCCCAGTGTGGTCTGACCAAGGTTAGAGACCATTATCCTTTTTATAATGTGGAGACTAGAGCTGTACGCAGTGCTCCCAGTGTGGTCTGACCAAGGTTCGAGACCATTATCCTTTTTATAATGTGGAGACTAGAGCTGTACGCAGTGCTCCCAGTGTGGTCTGACCAAGGTTAGAGACCATTATCTTTTTTATAATGTGGAGACTAGAGCTGTACGCAGTGCTCCCAGTGTGGTCTGACCAAGGTTCGAGACAGGTTTAGCATAACTTCTCTGCTTTATTGCCTGTGCTTAGACGAGATCCTGTTTGAGAGTTGTCGTGCTGCTGTCGTTTTCTGGGTTTTTGGATTGCCTTCCAGACTGATGTCTGTCTGTGTGATTCCACTCTAGCGTGTACCCTGAAAGTGCGTCTTCAGTGCGTGACCCGGAGATTGCATCGATCAGGCACCTTCGGAAGGGGCAGCTCCTGAGGGGTTACATAAAGGCTGTCGGGGAGCCTGGAGTCTTTGTCAGGTGAGCATGCCATGGTGGTGGTGGTGTGAGAAGTCGGTCGTGAACTGGTGTGACAGCGAGCCAGTGATGGCAAGTGTGGCAGTGTGTGAGCTGAGTGCACACACCCCATGTACCGTATACCAGGCTCTCAACTCTGGGCCATTGTGGCATTGAATGGACGCTTGATACCACACGCCTGTTCTGGATCACTGTCGGCCCCGTGCACGCAGACGTGCACATGTACACTCGCTCGCGCGCGCACACACACACACCTGTTGTTCTGTGTGAGTCTGCGCTCTTCTGTTGCTGTAGGGAGAGGGGGTGCCAATTGGTGTTCCCTGTACTTTTTGGGGCCGTGTGGCCCCTTTAACAGGCTGCGTGATCCATTCAAAGTGCCGCACATGCGCGGTTTTTCTATTTAAAAGCCGGCTGCGCGGGGCCCCTTGGAGCGCTGCGCGGGACCCCTGGAGCGCTGCGCAGCCACGCAGCTTAAAGGGAGCATTGGTGCCAAACCTCTGATGGAAGTTTGGGGGGTGGGGGGGTTTGGTCAATTGACTTGCCCCGGGGTGACGGCCCACAGGAGGGCGGCTAGTCAGCAAGGAGTGATGGGCCGAGGCATTGAACAAAGGGAGGAAGAAACCTACACGTGGGAAGGGTGTGGATGTTACAGTGACGGGTTGGTTAGTGAATAGGGAAGGACTATTTCCTCTCTCAGTCAGAGAATGAGACTATTAGTGACGATCTTATATTTATGGCCCCTAGTTCTGGTCTCTCCCACAAGTTTTTTTAATATTCGTTCCTGGGATGTGGGCGTCGCCGGCGAGGCCAGCATTTATTGCCCATCCCTAATTGCCCTTGAGGTGGTGGTGAGCCACCTTGAACCACTGCAGAAACATCTTCTCTATGTCTACCCTGTCAAACCCTTTCATAATTTTAAAGACCTCGATCCGGTCACCCCTCAGCCTTCTCTTTTCTAGAGAAAAGAGCCCCCGCCTGATCAGTCTTTCCTGGTAGTTATAACCTCTCGGTTCTGGTATCATTCCTGTAAATCTGTTTTGCACCTTCTCCAGTGCCTCGGTATCCTTTTTATAATATGGAGACCAGAACTGTGCACGTTGCTCCCAGTGCGGTCTAACCAAGGTTCGATACCAGTTTAACATCACTTCTCTGCTTTACAATTCCATCCCTCTAGAAATGAGCCCCAGGGCTGGGTTTGATGTTTTATGGCCTCATTAACCTGTGTCACTACTTTTAGTGATTTGTGTCTCTGTACCCCCAGATCCCTCTGCTCCTTTACCCCATTTAAACTCTGCTTTTCCAGGGAGTGTGTGGCCTCCTTATTCCTCCTACCAGAACGCACCACCTCGCACTGATCTATATTGAAATTAATTTGCTAATTACACGAAGGGAAGTAGCGCTTTGTTCCAGCAGCCTGCGGTTTGAAGCTTCCCCATTGTGTGTGTGGGGCGTGGGGGGGAGCGGGTTTAATCAGGCCACACGGGCCGTCCCGTGAGCCTCGCTGCGCTGAAGTGCGGAGATGGGGAGTGGGAGTATTTCAGCCTATGATCTTTGTGTTTCAGCCTCTCTGCCTCGGTGTCGGGTCGTGTCCAGTACCAGCGCGTCACTGATTACTTCGTCAAGGATCACGAGCTCTACCTGACAAACATCCCGAAAGGAAAGCTAGTGACCGTCAAAGTAGTGAGGTAGGAGACTGCTGGCGAGGATGGGGGCAGCAGAGCGGGAGGGAAGCAGCGTCTTAATTGGGATCGGGAGGGGTGATGGCTCGACTTGGTTACATTTCTGAGACCTCCACGTTGATGAGTAGATAAATTCATGACTTGATCCATATGTGTCAGAAGGATCCCAGGCTTGATGCTGACTCCGTGCTATCGCGACCTGGGCAGTGGTGGAAGTGCTATCTGTGACATCGGCATCGACCACTGACTCCTGATGTGGGGGGGTGGGCGTCCCAAGTGCTGTGGGGACGGGATCGGGCTCCACAGTCTGAGGCGCTGACGACAACTCGCCACCTGACCTCACCCCTGAAGGATGACCACTCGGCCAGTGCAGCCGAGAGTGACCAGCGCCCGTGCCCTGTGAGAGGCAGCCCTTCGCTGCAGGAGGGAGGATAACCAAAGGGACTCCTAGAATGAGACAGCACAGCAGGCCATTCGGCCCATCGTACCTGTGCCAGCTCTCTGAACGAGCTCTGCAATTAGTCCCACTCCCTCCTGCTCTTTCCCCACAGCGCTGCAAATGTTTCCTTTTCAAGTATTTATCCAATTCCCTTTTGAAAGTTACTATTGAACATAACACAAGAAATAGGAGCAGGAGTCAGCCATTCGGCCCCTCCAGCCTGCTCCGCCATTCAATAAGATCATGGCTGATCCTCGACCTCCTCCACTTTCCTGCACTATCCCCATATCCTCTGGTTCCTTTCGTATCCAAAAGTCTATCGCTCTCTGTCTTGAATATACTTAATGACTGAGTCTCCACAGCCCTCTGGGGCAGAGAATTGTGGCCCCTACTCCCCAGCCAGGGGAGCCTCAACATCTACCCTATCAAGCCCCTTAAGAATTTTATACATTTCAATGAGATCACCTTTTATTCTTCTAAGCTCTAGGGAATTTAGGCCTAGCCTACTCAGTCTCTCCTCATAGAACAATCCCCCCATCCCAGGAATCAATCTAGTGAACCGAACCTTCGTTGCACTCCCTCTAAGGCAAGTACTGTATATTGTTCCTTAGGTAGTGGGACCAATCTGCTTCCACCTTTCGGGCAGTGCATTCCAGCTCATCATACCTCGCTGCGTAAAAGAAATCCTCATCTTCCGCCACCCCTCGGGTTCTTTGCCAATTATCTTAACTCTCTGCCCTCTGGTTACCGACCCTCCTGCCATTGGAAACAGTTTCCCCTTATTTACTTTAACAAACCCCTCATGATTTTGAACACTTCTATTAAATCTCCTGTTAACTTTCTCTGCTCTAAGGAGAACAACCCCAGTTGCTCCAGCCTCTCCACATTCCTGAAGTCCCTCATCCCTGGAACCATTCCAGTAAATCGCCTCTGCACCCTCTCCAAGGCCCATTAAGAAACCGAAGGAGTTTTCTTTACCAGGCAAGGCTTCATGGCATTGCTTTATTTGCCTGGTGAGAGATTTGCTGTGTTGGGAGGGTTTACTGCCTGTGATGGGGATCTTTTGCTGGCTGCACAGTGACCAGTTCTGTGCTTTTAAAAATTCCTTTGCAGTGTGAATAACGAGAAAGGCCACGTGGAGCTTTCACTCCTCCTGCGGGACACTGGGAAACCAGATGTACTCCCAGAGTCACTCGGCCTGTTTCCCAAAGAGTCCAAGGAGCTGAATGAAGCCGTGGGGGAGGTCACCAAGACCGGCAAACGCAAGCGGGGAGATTCCAAGAGCGAGCAGGTAGGGGAAGCTCGATGCTGAATCGCTCACTAGTTGTGTGTATTTATTTTTTCCTAGTTGAATTCATTCACTGGATGTGGGCGTCACTGGCAAGGCCAGCATTTATTGCCCATCCCTAATTGCCCTTGAGAAGGTGGTGGTGAGCCGCCTTCTTGAACCGCTGCAGTCCGTGTGGTGAAGGTGCTCCCACAGCGCTGTTAGGGAGGGAGTTCCAGGAATTTGACCCAGCGACGATTGAAGGACTCCCCCTTCGCCCTTCTCCCACACTGAGTGTACTAATCCAGTGGATGGCTCCATCATGCAATCAGGAGGGGCTGAGACTTCACCGACGCTCTATGCCGAGCGAGCTGGGGGTGGTCCTGGGCTGGTGGGGGTGGTCGATGGGATTCACCCTGGGGCCCTGCTTCTAACCATTATCCAGTGACTCGTACTGGAAGTGTGTGTGTGGATGTTGCAGGAGGACAGGGTCAGAACTAGGGGGTATAGACCCAAGATAAGGGGTCGGCCATTTAAGACTGAGATGAGGAGGAATTTCTTCACTCAGAGGATTGTGAATCTTTGGAATTCTCTGCCCCAGAGGGCTGTGGATGCTGAATCTTTGAGAATATTCAAGGCTGAGATCAATAGATTTTTGGACTCTCGGGGAATCAGGAGATATGGGGACTGGGCAGGTAGGTGGAGTTGAAGTAGAAGATCAGCCATGATCTTACTGATGGTGGAGCAGGCTCGAGCGGCCGTATGGCCGACTCCTGCTCCGAATTCTTATGTTCTTATGACTTGCTGGTGAGGTCCCCTGTTGACACTCAGTCAGGTGCTGGCATCGCTGCCAGGATTGTGCAGCAAGTGGAATCTGAATCTGCCAATTCGGGGATTGTAATTTTCCAAACACTTTCTTAAAAGGGATAATTAACCCATGACTGACTTCATTCATCATTAACTTCAGTGTGTGTACTTGAGAGCATTGGTCGCATCCTTTCTGCTCCATATTTCCATTCCGTTATAACTAAACATTTTAATTACTTTAGGCTGTAAAACTCTGTTTAATAATCCGTCCATCCGTCCAAAGTGGGTAGTATTATAGTGAGACTCCGGTGTTTCAGGGAGCAGGTTACTGGAAGGATGGGTGAATGTTAATCCCGGGTCAGCCAATCCAGCGAGGGGCTGGTCTTTGGTTACAGAATGCAGCTTCCACACTGTGGGAGATAAGATCATCTTACAGACAGGTAACCGAGGGCATTGTGACAGAATGGGCACCAGTTAGAGATGAGGGAGGTCGGGGAACTGTTTCAACCAAAGAGCAATCAAGTTGCGGAATAAGTTACCCGGGGAAGGAAATTGAAGCGACAATGTAACTGGGGTCAGGGGACAATAGGAGTTGTTTCTGGCAGGAGATGGGTTGGGGGATGTGGGGAGTAGGTGGGGTTGGGGGATACGGGGAGTGGGTGGGTCGGTGGGGTTGGGAGATATGGGGAGAAGGTGGGTGGGGTTGGGGGATACAGGGAGTGGGTGGGTGGGGATGTGGGGAGTGGGTGGGGTTGGGGATGTGGGGAGTGGGTGGGTGGGGTTGGGGGATACGGGGAGTGAGTGGGTGGGGTTGGGGGATACGGGGAGTGGGTGGTTGGGGGATGTGGGGAGTGGGTGGGTGGGGTTGGGGGATACGGGGAGTGAGTGGGTGGGGTTGGGGGATACGGGGAGTGGGTGGTTGGGGGATGTGGGGAGTGGGTGGGTGGGGTTGGGGGATACGGGGAGTGGGTGGGGTTGGGGATGTGGGGAGTGGCTGGGGTTGGATGTGGGTGGGTGGGGTTGGGGGATATGGGGAGAAGGTGGGTAGGTGGGGTTGGGGATATGGGGAGAAGGTGGGTAGGTGGGGTTGGATATGGGGAGAAGGTGGGTAGGTGGGGTTCAGGGATATGGGGAGAGGGTGGGTGGGGCTGGGGGATATGGGGAGTAGGTGGGGTTGGGGATATGGGGAGAAGGTGGGTAGGTGGGGTTGGGGAGAAGGTGGGTAGGTGGGGTTGAGGGATATGGGGAGAAGGTGAGTGAGTGGGGCTGGGGGATGTGGGGCGAAGGTGGGTAGGTGGGGTTGGGGGAGAAGGTGGGTTGGGGGATATGGGGAGTGGGTGGGGTTGGGGGATATGGGGAGAAGGTGGGTGGGTGGGGTTGGGGGATATGGGGAGTGGGTGGGGTTGGGGGATATGGGGAGTGGGTGGGGTTGGGGGATATGGGGAGTGGGTGGGGTTGGGGGATATGGGGAGTGGGTGGGGTTGGGGGATATGGGGAGAAGGTGGGGTTGGGGGATATGGGGAGTGGGTGGGTGGGGTTGGGGATGTGGGGAGTGGCTGGGTGGGTGGGGTTGGGGATGTGGGGAGTGGGTGGGTGGGGTTGGGGGTATGGGGAGTGGGTGGGTGGGGTTGGGGATGTGGGGAGTGGCTGGGTGGGGGTGGGGAGTGGCTGGGGTTGGGGATGTGGGGAGTGGCTGGGTGGGTGGGGATGTGGGGAGTGGCTGGGTGGGGTTGGGGGTATGCTGGGTGGGTGGGGTTGGGGATGTGGGTGGGTGGGGTTGGGGATGTGGGGAGTGGCTGGGTGGGGTTGGGGGTTACTGGGAGTGGCTGGGTGGGGTAGGGGAGTGGGTGGGTGGGGTTGGGGATGTGGGGAGTGGCTGGGTGGGGTTGGGGGGTAGGGGAGTGGGTGGGGTTGGGGATGTGGGGAGTGGCTGGGTGGGGATAGGGGGGTGGGGTTGGGGATGTGGGGAGTGGCTAGGTGGGTGGGGAGTGGCTGGGTGGGGTTGGGGGGTAGGGGAGTGGCTGGGTGGGGTTACGGGGAGTGGGTGGGTGGGGTTGGGGATGTGAGGAGTGGCTGGGTGGGTGGGGTTGGGGGGTAGGGGAGTGGGTGGGTGGGGTTGGGGATGTGGGGAGTGGGTGGGGTTGGGGGTTACGGGGAGTGGGTGGGTGGGGTTGGGGATGTGGGGAGTGGCTGTGTGGGTGGGGTATGGGGAGTGGGTGGGTGATCTTGGCTGTAAAGACTAGCTGTTCCCTCAATTCCATTCCATCCCCTCCTGCGGCCTGTCACTCTGGGTGATCTCGCTGCCTGATGAGCTATTTTTTATGTATTTTAATATCTCCCATTAGCTGTCCTCCAAAAAAATGAAAATAAGGAAGAAACAGAAAAATTCTGAGGAGAGCGACAGCGGAGTGGAGGTATACTGTCGCGAGGCGGAGAGCGATACTGATGTCAAGGTGAGTGTCACAGGGTTAGTAATCCTTGCGCCAGGCTGAATGGAGTTTAACTTCCCGGGGCTCGGGCTCGGTCCTGGAACACTCCAATCCCATCAGCTCCTGACCATATGACGGCCCTCGCATGCGATTCCCTTGGATTGATTCCCCTCCTCTCCTGTAGGTGCCGCCTCTCGCTGATTCCCACTACTCCAGTGGCAGCTGCTCTTGCATTTATATAGCGCCTTTCGGTGTGTCCGGAGTGCTTTACATCCAAATTAAATACTTTTGAAGTGTAATCACTGTTATATCACAGCCAAAATGTGCACAGCAAGATCCCACAGACAGCAATGTGACGACGACCAGATCATCTGTTTGTGATGTTGGTTGAAGGATAAATATTGGCCAGGGCACCGAGGAGAGCGCCCCCTGCTCCTCTTCAAAATAGTGCCCTGAGAGGGCAGACGGGGCCTCGAATTAACGTCTCATTCGAAAGACGGCAGCTCCGACTGTGCGGCACTGCCTCAGTACTGCCCCTCCGACAGTGCGGCGCTCCCTCAGTACTGCCCCCTGACGGTGCGGCGCTCCCTCAGTACTGCCCCTCCGACGGTGCGGCACTGCCTCAGTACTGCCCCTCCGACTGTGCGGCGCTGCCTCAGTACTGCCCCTCCGACAGTGCGGCGCTGCCTCAGTACTGCCCCTCCGACAGTGCATCGCTCCCTCAGTACTGCCCCTCCGACAGTGCGGCGCTCCCTCAGTACTGCCCCTCCGACGGTGCGGCGCTCCCTCAGTACTGCCCCTCCGACGGTGCGGCGCTCCCTCAGTACTGCCCCTCCGACGGTGCGGCGCTCCCTCAGTACTGCCCCTCCGACGGTGCGGCGCTCCCTCAGTACTGCCCCTCCGACGGTGCGGCGCTCCCTCAGTACTGCCCCTCCGACGGTGCGGCGCTCCCTCAGTACTGCCCCTCCGACGGTGCGGCGCTCCCTCAGTACTGCCCCTCCGACGGTGCGGCGCTCCCTCAGTACTGCCCCTCCGACGGTGCGGCGCTCCCTCAGTACTGCCCCTCCGACGGTGCGGCGCTCCCTCAGTACTGCCCCTCCGACGGTGCGGCGCTCCCTCAGTACTGCCCCTCCGACGGTGCGGCGCTCCCTCAGTACTGCACTGGAGTGTCGGTCTGAATTATGTGCACATGTCTCGAGTGCAGCTTAAACCCACGACCTTCTGACTCTGAGGCGAGAGCGTCTCCCACTGGGCCACGGCTGTAGCTGTGCCCCGAGTGACTATTCTTCATGTGAGAGCTCGGAGTGTCAGGTGGGATGGGGCCTTTGTGTGATGCCCCTCACAGTCAGTGTACTCTGTCACTGGACATCAATCAGAGCAGGAAGCCTGGCTGCGTTGCCCCTCCCTATCGCAGGGCAGCGTCCAGTTATATCGCCCAGTCTACCTCCCGCAGATTGGGTGCTGAACCTGGTGCCTTCTAATCTATTTGTCTCTATTCCACGGGTCATTAAGAAGTTTTTGTACCTTGTCTTATTGCCGGCGAGCAGATAACAGCCACTCCTTCCTCCCCCATCAATTCTCCCAACAGCAACAGCAGAAGCCCGTCAAACCCAAGGTCCCCAGACTGCAGGTGTCCAGTGGCTTTTCATGGGACGTGAGTTTAAACACCCTCACTCCTGCAATACGGAGACGGGAAGATGAGAGCTCGGATAGTGAGGAAGAGGAGAGCGGAGACACCAAGGTAAGAGAGTTCTGCTTGTCGCACTAACAACTGTTTCCTAACGCTCGTGCTTTGCTGATTCACACGCGGGCTCTGACAACCTCTGGGGAAAGGAGGAGGTGGTCTAATAAAATTAAATCATCCCGTGGGTGTGGGAGAAGCACGCTCTGCCCTTCTGCTTAACAGGGAGAAGTTCCTTCTGTGGATAGTTTTATTTTTAATAAAAAAGGAACATGGACAGTGGGAGGAAGAGCAGGAGGAGAGGGGCTGCAGTGGGCAAGGGGGGTTTGGAGGGGAGGGAGTGGTGGGCGGGGGGAGGGGGCGGCGGGGGAGTGGGAGGGGGGTGGGAGGGGAGGGGGGCGGGGGAGTGGGCGGGACGGTGGGCAGGGGGCGGGGAGGGGGCGGGGGGTAGGAATGCAGGGGAGCCGGGACACAGCATCAGTTTTGGGATAAAACAAAAAGGAAAATACTGTAGATGCTGGAAGCCCGGAATAACAGTAGAAAATGCTGGAAAGACTCAGCAGGTCAGGCAGCATCGAGGAGAGGAAGGTGGAATTAATGTTTTAGGTCACTGACCCTTTCTCTGCCGATAACTACCTGACCTGGTGGGTGTTTACAGCCTAGAAATAATCCTCAAAGTATTGGGAACTGAGAATTTGCATCTTTCACAGCCCAGTGCATCGGGCGAAGACCGCATCCCTTTAACCTGACCACCCACCACGATCAGGTGGCCACGGATGGGGTCCCTGCCCTCTGTGTACCCCAGCCAGAGAGAGGGGGAGGGGGGCAAGCAGAGAATGTCGTCTTAGTTTGAATATATATGTTTGTTCTTTCAGCCCAAATTGAATCCGAGGGAGAAGGCAGCGGGCAAGCAGCAGGTGGAGAAGGAGCTCGCCAAGGTTGAGCGGCAGCTGATGGACCCCAGTCGGCAGCCGCAGACGGCAGATGACTTTGACCGTCTGGTCCTGAGCTCCCCCAACAGCTCCATTGTCTGGATGCAGTACATGGCGTTCCACCTGCACGCCACCGAGATCGAGAAGGCACGGGCTGTGGCGGAGAGAGCCCTGAAAACCATCTCCTTCAGGTAGGAGCCTGAGCGGACCCAAGAGAGAGAGCCCAGCGCAGCATCCGTCGGGGGACCCCCGGTATCAGGAGCGAGGGAGGGGGGGTCTTGCGATGAAAATTAATTTCGTCCTTTCACTCTAATGGAGGAGGTGGGGCTGTGACCCCCCCCCCCCCCCCCCAAAAAAAACTCTCTGCCAAGAGGTGCTGTCGGGTGTCGCCCCCCCCCCTCCCTTGCCGATCTTCACCTTGCCCCCGGGGTGGAATCTCTCCTCGGCTTACGCAGAATTCGATAGAAATTGCAGCATGGAAACAGGCTGTTCGGCCCATCCAGTCCGTGCTGGTGAGTGCCCTCCACACGAGCAGTGTCCTAATCCCTTGTCCTGTTCCCTATCCCTTTATTCCCCCTTTCTTTCATTCACCTATCCAACCTCTTTATATTGACACGGCCTCTGCTTCAGTCACTAACTCTGGTAGTGCAATCCACAGCCTCACAACCCTCTGTTTTTTAAAAAAAAAAAAAAAATGTAATTCTCTCCTAAATCTCTTGCATTTAATGTATCAATAGCCCCTCGTTCTAGACCCTTCAGTCACTGAAAACAGTCTGTTTCAATCTGCTCTGTCCCATTGCTTCATAATTTTAAGCACCTCTATCAAATCCCCCCATAATCTACCCACATCCAAACACACACAAACTGCCCTTGACTCCTACTCTCTACTTCCTCCCTTCTAATCTGTTATAATCCAGTTTTCCACCCTCCCCCTTAATCCACATACCTTAACCTTCTCCACCAATCTCCTGTGGGGTACCTTGTCAAAGGTTTTCTGAAAGTCCATATACACCACATCCGCCACATTTCCCCATCCCCCATATCCATCACCTCAAAGAACTCTCTCGGGATACAAATAAAAACAGAAAATGCTGGAAATACTCAGCAGGTCAGGCAGCATCTGTGGAGCGAGATCTGTGGAAATACATTCGACTATTTCCAGCATTTTCTGTTTTTATTTCAGATTTCCAGCATCCGCAGTATTTTGCTTTTGTATTCGTGTTCTCTCAGGATCCAGCTTGTCCAGTCCTGCTGCTCCGTGTGATGCAGCTTATAGCAGCCCTTGATTATTCCCAGGCGGCGGGCAGTGATGGTTCATCAGGAGTCCTGTCTCCTTGCCCCTGGGTGAAATTGGAACATGAAGGTTGCTGGGGTTTTTTTTAATAATTTATTCACTGGATGTGGGCGTCACTGGCATTTATTGCCCGGAGAGGTTTGACACAACTGAGTGTCTCGCTCGGCCACTTCAGAGGGCAGTTAGGAGTCAACCACGTTGGTGTGGGACTGGAGTCACATATAGGCCCAGACTGGGTAAGGACGGCAGATTTCCTTCCCTAAAGGACATCAGTGAACCAGTTGGATTTTTAATGACAATCCGACAGCTTCGGGGTCACTTTTACTGAGACCAGCTTTTTATTTCCAGATTTTAAAAAGAAGTGAATTCAAATCTCAAACTGCCCCAATGGGATTTGAGCTTGCGTTCGTTCCCTGGATTGTTAGTTCAATAAAATGACCACAACAGCTCCGTGCCTGTAATTTCCTCTGTACCTTTTTTAGTGCCCTGGTTTAATGTGTATTCACATTCTCCGCTGTTCAAATGCAGGTGTTTACCCATTTAATATTTAAAACAAAGGAAATGAAACCCACGGGGGTCCTTATTTAAACTTTCTGCGGTGTTTTTAAACTTCTGTATAATCGGGAGAGTTGCCGTAGCGATTATCTGGCCTTCGCCCACTGGTACTGGTGTACTGGTGGTCACGGCCAGCGCTGTGGCTCACCTCCGCCTTCACGTCATACGCCGTTCACTCACTGGCTGAGTGTGGGTGGGAGAGTACTGCAGCTCACCAGTAGGAGGTGCTCGAGAGCAGTGAGCCCTGTTTAATCCAGGCACGATCGGCTCGCCATGGTGGGGAACTGGGTGCGATCCTTTCCCCCCGGGCTCGCCATGGTGGAGAACTGGGTGTGATCCTTTTTTCCCCCCCCCCCCCCCCCCGGGCTCGCCATGGTGGGGAACTGGGTGCGATCCTTTCCCCCCGGGCTCGCCATGGTGGAGAACTGGGTGCGATCCTTTCCCCCCCCCCCCCCCCGGGCTCGCCATGGTGGGGAACTGGGTGCGATCCTTCCCCCCCTGGGCTCGCCATGGTGGAGAACTGGGTGCGATCCTTTCCCCCCGGGCTCGCCATGGTGGAGAACTGGGTGCGATCCTTTTCCCCCCCCCCCCCCCCCCCCGGGCTCGCCATGGTGGGGAACTGGGTGCGATCCTTCCCCCCCTGGGCTCGCCATGGTGGAGAACTGGGTGATCTGCTTTTGATGGATGAGGGAGAATGTTAGTCGAGAACTCTGGGGGTATTCCCTGCTCTTTAAATATAGTCTGTTGTGTAACGTCGGTCTTTAGTGCGAGGAGTCATACCCGCCCTCTCATCATCTCCCTTTTTCCCTATCTCCTCGCTTCTCACTGTTAACTCTGTTTGCTCGTTCATTCACTCTCTCTACTCGCTCGTGCTCACTCTGCTCGTTCATTCACTCTCTCTACTCGCTCGTGCTCACTCTGCTCGTTCATTCACTCTCTCTACTCGCTCGTGCTCACTCTGCTCGTTCATTCACTCTCTACTCGCTCGTGCTCACTCTGCTCGTTCATTCACTCTCTTTACTCGTTCGTGCTCACTCTCTGCTCGTTCATTCACTCTCTACTCGCTCGTGTTCTCTCTCTCTGCTCGTTCTCTTGCTCTTTTCTCTCTTTTTCACCCTTTTTTCTGGCTCTTTGCAGAGAGGAGCAGGAGAAGTTGAATATCTGGGTTGCGCTGCTGAACCTGGAGAATCTCTACGGGACGGAAGAGTCGCTGGCGAAAGTGTTTGAGCGGGCCGTGCAGTACAGTGAGCCTCTGAAAGTCTACCAGCAGTTGGCCAGTGTCTACACCAAGTCTGAGAAATACAAGGTAAGCAAACGAGCATCGCCCTCATCCTGCACCATTCCAATTGGGTTTTTGCAGGTTGTCTTAATACTGGAAGCAAAGGCTCTGGCTGTGGTGGGACATCCCGTAGTTTGTCTACACCTGGTCACTGGCGATCTGCAGTTCAGGACAGTTGTAGAACCCACAACATGGGGTGGCTGCAACCCTGAGGCTGCTAACTTTACAAGCCGGTGTCGGGTAATCCAGTTATTCACCCCACCCCCCTCAGAATGCTGAGTCTGGGTACAGTCCCATGGCCCCCCTGAGTTACTATTGGTGTGTGAACCTGAGCGGCGAGTGTCTGTGGGCCGTGCCCATCGGTGACAGAGGCTTCAGCTGGCTGTTGGCATTGGTTGTGGACACTGGGACAACACTTGGCTCTTGCTCACACACAGCTGCGGGATCTTTCATATCCAGCTTCAGCCCTGGGCAGGCGGGACATCGGATTCACAACAAAAATCCAAAACACACACAGTGCCTCGAACAAGAACCTGCCAAATTATGTGCTTCGGTCCTGGAATGTGTCTTGAACCCTCGACGTTTTGACTCTTGAGGTAAGAGCCATGCTGGCGCTCGGTGTTGCTCTCCCAGCGAGCTCTGCCTCTGCCTCTGTTCCCCTCACTGTGTCTCCGCCTGAGTTTGTGCTCAAGGTGGGAAATATCAATGCTAGGAAGTGAAATAGTTTCCTCCATCAGACACTCCATGTCATTATCCAGCACTCCCAGATTCACTACAGCACGGGTTAGATACAGAGTAAAGCTCCCTCTACACTGCCCCATCAAACACTCCCAGGGCAGGTACAGCACGGGTTAGATACAGAGTAAAGCTCCCTCTACACTGTCCCATCAAACACTCCCAGATTCACTACAGCACGGGTTAGATACAGAGTAAAGCTCCCTCTACACTGTCCCATCAAACACTCCCAGGGCAGGTACAGCACGGGTTAGATACAGAGTAAAGCTCCCTCTACACTGCCCCATCAAACACTCCCAGGGCAGGTACAGCACGGGTTAGATACAGAGTAAAGCTCCCTCTACACTGCCCCATCAAACACTCCCAGGGCAGGTACAGCACGGGTTAGATAGAGTAAAGCTCCCTCTACACTGTCCCATCAAACACTCCCAGGGCAGGTACAGCACGGGTTAGATACAGAGTAAAGCTCCCTCTACACTGTCCCATCAAACACTCCCAGGGCAGGTACAGCACGGGTTAGATACAGAGTAAAGCTGTACGTGCTACCCAAACCTCATTGTGCATGTCTGGCAGACAGGACAACCCTCCCTTTGTTCTGGGCTGGACTTGTACCCTGGTCCCAGAGGTGTGGCTGGGTTTGATTTCTGGGCTGGGAAGTGCTGGAGGAGCAGCGGTGTTGGCTCGGGCCGTATGATACAGGGCTGGAATCGCTGGTTCTGGAAGTCCTTGGTCGTGTGCCAGACCGATATACTTTGAATATTTGTAATGCTGAATGTTATTTTGGAGCGAGTGTGAAAATGCCGTGCTGTGTTTTGTGTGTTTTGGTAGCAAGCAGACGGCCTGTACAACACCATGCTGAAGCGGTTCCGTCAAGAGAGTGCGGTGTGGCTGAGTTACGCTACCTTCCTCCTGAAGCAGGGGCGGGCTGACTGTACCCATGCCTTGCTGCAGAGGGCGCTCAAGTGTCTGCGGCAGAAAGAGCGTGAGTTGGGGACGGGGGGTGGGTCTGATGTGGGGGAGGAGCAGGCCGGTCATTGAAATCCGGCCCCATTTAATGGTCTGATCCAGATTATCGAGGCCGCTTTCAATCCCGCCCCGGGGCTGGGGCAGCTATGACTGGGTTGTTAAAATGCGTCTTCTGTCTCGGCCTGGCTTCATGTCCATTGGGTCTGTGGAGGGTTAAAGGGGGCCTGGAACGTACCTCATTTGTTGTTTCCCCCACGCACCAGTCAGAGGGTTTAACATCTATTAGGAACAGGAGGCCATTCAGCCCCTCGAGCCTGTTCCGCTGTTCAATCAGATCATGGCTGATCTGTACCTCAATCCTATTTTCCCACCTTTACTCCATATCCCTCAATACCCTTACCCAACAAAAATCGATCTGTCTCCGTCCAGAAAGCTCCAATTGAGTCGCAGCATCCACAGCCTTTTGGGGGAGAGAGTTCCAGGTTTCTATTACCCTTTGTGGGAAAAGCGCTTCAATGGCCTGGCTCTAACTTTAAGGCTAGCTCGAGTTTCTGTATTTCGATGGCACATGTTTGAAAACTTGAGTGGTACATCATCTAAATACGACAAGATGTTGATCCAAAATAAAAACCAGATACTGCGGATGCTGGAAATCTGAAATAAAAACAGTAAATGCTGGAAATACTCAGCAGGTCAGGCAGCATCTGTGGAGAGAGAAACAGAGTTAACATTTCAGGTCGGTGACCCTTCGTCAAAATTCTCCCTCTCTTTTCTGTCTAATTCTCTTTTTTAATCCTATTTTCTCTCTTTCAATCCCATTCTCTATCCTTTTATCCCATTCACCCACTCATTTGTATCCCATTATTTAATGACCTTTCATCAGAACTGGAATATGTTAGAGATGAACAGGTTTTAAGCAAATACAGAGCCAGGGGAAAGGGAAGGTCTGTGATGGGGTGGAGGGCAGGAGAGATTAAATGGCAAAAGAGGGTAAAGAAGCAAAAGATGGGTCTAGAGTAGGTGTAAATGGTAACTTGCTACCACAGGGAGTGATTGAGGGGAATAGCATAGATGCATTTAAGGGGAAGCTAGATAAACACGAGGGAGAAAGGAATAGAAGGATATGGTGATAGGTTGAGATGAAGAGGGGTGGGAGGAGGCTGTTGTAGAGCTGGCATAGACCAGTTGGGCCGAATGGCCTGTTTCTGGGCTGTACTTTCGATGTAATTTGCAGCAGAGGTGTCAGATTCTAAGATAACTGGTTAATGTTTTGAGGAGAGTCCCCTTGTTGACACTCACACGTCACAGGGTCCCTCCCATGTTAGAATGGCGTGCTGCTGGGCTACTCGGAGGCCCAGATGAGCTTCCTTCTTACCTGGTTAGCCCAGGATCTGCTGAACGCAGAAATCCGCACAGGTAGCGTTTCAGTTTGCACGCCAACTACCCGTGTCCAGCAAGCTTCAGTGCAGGTTTGCAAGGGCCAAGGCTCGGGGGAGGGGCACAGAGCACTGGGGAGCTGCCCACTGATTGTCCAGCCAGCACCCCCTGTACCGTTGGGCCATTGACTCGCTGTATATCACTGGGAGGAACCCCAGACCCAGTGGCAGGTTCGGTAGTGGTCACTCTTCATCAGAGCCTTGGCACAGTGACTCGGGTATCTGACCACCTAGTCTGCCACTAGTGCAACGAGACCTGGGCGCCCTTGTGCACCAGTCGCTGAAGGTAAGCATGCAGGTGCAGCAGACGGTTAAGAAGGCAAATGGTATGTTGGCCTTCGTAGCGAGAGGATTTGAGTACAGGAGCAAGGATGTCTTGCTGCAGTTGTACAGGGCCTTGGAGAGATCACACCTTGAGTATTGTGTGCAGTTTTGGTCGCCTTATCTTGCCATGGAGAGAGTGTAGCGAAGATTCACCAGACTGATACCTGGGATGGCAGGAATGACGTATGAGGAGAGATTGGGTCGATTAGGCTTATATTCGCTAGAGTTTAGAAGAATGAGAGGGGATCTCATTGAAACTTATAAAATTCTAACAGGACTAGACAGACTAGATGCAGGAAGGATGTTCCCGATGGTGGGGGAGTCCAGAACTAGGGGTCACAGTCTAAGGATAAGGGGTAAGCCATTTAGGACAGAGATGAGGAGGAATTTCTTCACCCAGAGAGTGGTGAACCTGTGGAATTCTCTACCACAGAAGGCAGTGGAGGCCAATTCATTAAATATATTCAAGAAGAAGTTGGATATATTTCTTGAGGCTAAAGGGATCAAGGGATATGGATGATCAGCCATGATCTCATTGAATGGTGGAGCAGGCTCGAGGGGCCGAATGGCCTACTCCTGCTCCTATCTTCTATGTTTCTATGCCACAGAGAGTGCTCTTGGATCTCTGCTTGCATTGCCAGGAGTGTCATCTTAGAGTCACATCAACTCCAACGAGACCCTGCTTGCTTCCCCCCCTCCCCATACTCTACTAGTTGGTCATTAGACAGGTACACTGGTATAGTGGTTATGTTACTGGACTACTAATCCAGAGGCTGGGCTAATGATCCAGGGAACGGGAGTTCAGATCCCATCAGGGCAGTTTGGGAATTTGAATTCCATTTTTTAATCTGGAAATAAAAAGCTAACGCCAGTAAAAGTGTCCATGAAACTGCCGGATTGTCGTAAAATTCCAGCTGGTTCGCTAAAGTCCTTTGTAGGGAAGGGAATCTGCTGTCCTCACCCGGTCTGGGCCTATATGTGACTCCAGTCCCACACCAACGTGGTTGACTCTGAGCTGCCATCTGGTGGACACGCAGTTTGTATCAAACTGCTACCGTGGCTCAAGAAGGGGCACCCGGGGATGGGCAATAAATGCGGGCATTGCCAGCGACGCCCACAGCCCGAGAATGAATGAAAAAAGAATTGCAGACCTGAGTTCTGGTGACTCCTCCCGGGCATCAGAATTACTTGGGGGGGACCCCGATTGTGTGAGAAAGCGGTGCACTCCACGGGCCCTGTTACCTTCATGGGTTAACACAAGCTTCCCACACAAACAGTCACTGTATCGATCCTGGATTCTGACGACCCTGCGAGATGTTTGTGATTTGCCCGTGATTGATGGCTAGGAGTCCCCGGGAAGGAGTGGTTCGGAGACCCCACTCCCCGGAGAGGAGCAGCCCGGAGCCCCCCCGCTCCCCGGGGAGGAGCAGCCCGGGGCCCCCCCGCTCCCCGGGGAGGAGCAGCCCGGGGTCCCCCCGCTCCCCGGGGAGGAGCAGCCCGGGGTCCCCCCGCTCCCCGGGGAGGAGCAGCCCGGGGTCCCCCCGCTCCCCGGGGAGGAGCAGCCCGGGGTCCCCCCGCTCCCCGGGGAGGAGCAGCCCGGGGTCCCCCCGCTCCCCGGGGAGGAGCAGCCCGGGGTCCCCCCGCTCCCCGGGGAGGAGCAGCCCGGGGTCCCCCCGCTCCCCGGGGAGGAGCAGCCCGGGGTCCCCCCGCTCCCCGGGGAGGAGCAGCCCGGGGTCCCCCCGCTCCCCGGGGAGGAGCAGCCCGGGGTCCCCCCGCTCCCCGGGGAGGAGCAGCCCGGGGTCCCCCCGCTCCCCCCCCCTGCTCCCCGGGGAGGAGCAGCCCGGGGTCCCCCCGCTCCCCGGGGAGGAGCAGCCCGGAGCCCCCCCGCTCCCCGGGGAGGAGCAGCCCCAGTCCAGGTTAATGAAGGGAAATGACGACTCGCTTCTCATTTTATTCGTGCACTGTTCTTCATTCCAGATGTTGATGTAATTGCCAAGTTTGCACAGCTGGAGTTCAGCCTCGGGGACGCGGAGCGGGCGAAGGCCATGTTTGAGAACACGCTGAGCAGTTACCCCAAGCGCACGGACCTGTGGTCCGTCTACATTGACATGATGGTGAAGCACGGCAGCCAGGAGGAAGTGAGGTGAGTCAAACCAAGCCAGCATTAGAAACGACCGTACCTGTCACATCCTCAGGACGTCGCAAAGTGCTTTACAGCCAACGAGGTACTTTTGAAGTGTAGTCACTGTTGTAATGTAGGAAACGCGGCAGCCAATTTGCGCACAGCAAGCTCCCACAAACAGCAATGAGTTAATAACCAGATAATCTGTTTTAGTGATGTCGATTGAGGGATAAATATTGGCCCCAGGACACTGGGGAGAAACTCCCCTGCTCTTCTTCAAAATAGTGCCTTGGGATCTTTTACATCCACCTGAGGGGTTGGACAGGGTTTAACATCTCATCCGAAAGACGGCACCTCCGACAGTGTGGCACTCCCTCAGTACTGCCCCTCCGACAGTGCAGCGCTCCCTCAGTACCGCCCCTCCGACAGGCAGCGCTCCCTCAGTACTGCCCCTCCGACAGTGTGGCGCTCCCTCAGTACTGCCCCTCCGACAGTGTGGCGCTCCCTCAGTACTGCCCCTCCGACAGTGCAGCACTCCCCCTCCGACAGTGCAGCGCTCCCTCAGTACTGCCCCTCCGACAGTGCAGCGCTCCCTCAGTACTGCCCCTCCGACAGGCAGCGCTCCCTCAGTACTGCCCCTCCGACAGGCAGCGCTCCCTCAGTACTGCCCCTCCGACAGTGCAGTGCTCCCTCAGTACTGACTCTCCGACAGTGCAGCGCTCCCTCAGTACTGCCCCTCCGACAGTGCAGCGCTCCCTCAGTACTGACTCTCCGACAGTGCAGCGCTCCCTCAGTACTGCCCCTCCGACAGTGTGGCACTCCTGCAATACTGCCCCTCCGACAGTGCAACACTCCCTCAGTACTGCCCCTCCGACAGTGTAGCGCTCCCTCAGTACTGTCCCTCCGACATTGAGGCACTCCCTCAGTACTGCCCCTCCGACAGTGCAGCGCTCCCTCAGTACTGTCCCTCCGACATTAAGGCACTCCCTCAGTACTGCCCCTCCGACAGGCAGCGCTCCCTCAGTACTGCCCCTCCGACAGTGCAGTGCTCTTTGGAGGAATCGGACTGGGCTATGATGCCCCTCCAGCCTCTGATTAATGACCTGCTCGCAGTCACTGTCTAGGTTTGCACCTGGAGAATGGCCACTTGGATGAGGACCCAGAGGGCTGTCAATGACCCCCTCACGGTTCAACGTGATTCAGCCCAGACACACCGCAGCAAGCAGGGCAAAAACTAACACACGTGCTCTCTCTCTCTCTCGCTCCTTCTGTCCCTAGACACCTCTTTGAAAGAGTCGTGCACCTCAAGCTAGCCCCAAAGAAGATGAAGTTCTTCTTCAAACGATACCTTGACTACGAGAAGAAGCACGGGAGTGCGGAGAGCGTGCGGGCTGTGAAGGAGAAGGCGCTGGAATATGTGGAGTCGAAGAGTTCGCTGGTGGACAGCTAACCAGACCAATGGCTGCGGGTTATTTCTGTGCACTTTGTATATTGGACTCCTGGAGGGCTGCACTCGTGTATGAGGTTCCTTGTGTTTGGGGAAGGTAACGGCGGGGGGGGGGGTGATTCAGGACAATCCATTGATTATTTGGCCGACCATATTATGCTCAAAAGCTTCTGCGATTCTCCATCGGAGTTCGATCCGTTCAGCTTGTCCTTGGAATCGGTATAGAGCCTGCGATTGGGAATCTGCTATCTGGCTGTGTTACAGTGACTGCGGGGGCGGGGTGCGGGCAGGCAGACTCGGGCACGTCCCTCCCCCGCTTGCCAGCAGCCTCCGGTGGCATAGGATGGCTGGTGCAGGGGTGCAGCAAGGCACAGAGCCACGGTGCTGCCGGGATCTCGCGCTCAAGTGCCGCCTTGACCTTACAGCAGGACGGCCCGCTGCACCTCCTTCACTCAAGCCGATCGCTAATCAAGCTCGCCGCCCCTGCTGGTTATTTGTGCGCGGTCGGTGCTAGGCCAGCATTATACGCTCAGTCCCAGCCTGGTGCCAAGCCTGTCGTCGTGGTTTGGAAACCAGGGCGCGTGTTGTCGAAGCAGCGATCCGCAGTAACCGGCGGCTGTGAAGTGCTGCCGGAGTCCACACCCACCATTGGACACCGAGCTCTGTCTCTCTTGGGCTTGTATCGAGGTGCCACCGAATCCAGGACGCATCACGCGACTGCAGAGCTTTGGGTGAAGCGAGCAGAGTCCGAAGGTGAAAAGCGCC
Organism: Somniosus microcephalus; assembly: GCF_052327205.1. Classification (NCBI taxonomy): domain Eukaryota; kingdom Metazoa; phylum Chordata; class Chondrichthyes; order Squaliformes; family Somniosidae; genus Somniosus; species Somniosus microcephalus. The sequence goes on along the minus strand of NC_140994.1, from coordinate 3,318,762 downwards.
CGAGTCCGTTCGGCCTCATCTCCACTCCCACCGCACCCACATAAAGGGCGAGACCTTTGAACCAAAAGGAGCACGAGTTGGCAAGGGCCTGGCGGAGGGTGGGACGTGTCTGTATTGGAAATGGAACTCCAGCTGTGATGTTGCAGAAGTGTAATAAAGGCGTGTGTTTTGTGGTATTGGAGGGTGACCTGCCGAGATGAGCTTCTATACAGGACCGACCCTGTTTGGGTGATGTGATACAATGCCAGAGTGTTTCCTGATTTCGGATGTTCCAGGGTGTACCTGCTGTCAGCAGACCCCCGCCAATCTGTCTCTGGTGTTGCCGCGCAGTGAGATGGCGGCTCTGGGACAATATAAAAGCACCTTTACAAGTGACGTGCTCACTCGCCATCGACCTCTGCTGTTGGTCAATCAAAGCCAGCGAACAGCAGCATTCCCAGTGTAACTGAGGTGTCCGCTTCCAGACAACTGTACTGGGCTGCGTGCTCGATCCTATGCCCACCGTCCATTTCCCCCGAGTCAGCCATCACTCTGGCAAGCTGCCTTCTGGTGCCAACTCACTGCCAGCCAGGATTCCGCAGCGCTGGGCGTCTGGCTGCATGTCTGGTTGCGCAGATGGCTGCTATCTTCACCGCTGCATAAACTGAATCGTTCGCGGCGCTGAGCAGCTAGAATGAGTTGGACAATTAGCATCTGCTGACAGTGGAAGCCCTGGCCCGCGAGCAGCACGTTTACAGACTGCGCGCGATGGATTCTAGACCTGGAGCAAGACTCAGTGCGAGGCCGGGCGTTGCAATCCCCGACAGCACCAGTGGGGTGTTACGCAGTTTGCTGTGCTGTTGGTATTGGTCACCTCTGCACGAGCGGTGTTTACCCAGAAAAAACTGAGCTCCTCTTTAGAGATTAAAGAGGGAAAATACACAGCCGGCACATCAGCACCCAAAGAGCAAGACTGGTCCATGTCTCAGTGCAGACTCGACAGTCTGCACCCAAACCCTGCTGACTAACCTGCTGTGCACCTTGCTGCTCCAGCAACCAACTGCATTTTGACTCCACAGATATGTTAATGGTCCAGAGCAAGCTTGGGGATCTGCACCTCCCTAAAGGTTCTGTGGGGCATCATAGAGTCATAACAAAGGCATCACAGTGCAAGTCTCACTTAATTTTCCAATTGATAATCTCCCAATGGCACCATTCAGCTACAGCTTAGAAAAACACTTGTTAATTGGTCTCAAGATTAGCAACCGTCTGAAGGACAGGCTGTGGACTTTTATTTATTCATTCATGGGATGTGTGCGTCGCTGGAAAGGCCGGCATTTATTGCCCAGTCCATAGTTGCCCTTGAGAAGGTGGTGGTGAGCTGCCTTCTTGAACCGCTGCAGTCCGTGTGGTGAAGGTCCTCCCATAGTGCTGTTAGGAGGGAGTTCCAGGATTTTGACCCAGCGACGATGAAGGAACAGCCGATATATGTCCAAATCAAGATGGTGTGAGACTTGGAGGTGGTGGTGTTCCCATGCGCCTGCTGTCCTTGTCCTTCTAGGTGGTAGAGGTCGCGGGTTTGGGAGGTGCTGTCGAAGAAGTTTTGGCGAGTTGCTGCAGTGCATCTTGTAGATGGTACACACTGCAGCCACGGTACGCCGGTGGTGGAGGGAGTCAATCGGAGTGTCTGCAGGACTGGCTGTGGACTGGCAGAAACAGACTCCCTGGCACCCCGCTGTGCCCAGGTAGCTGGCCAGTGCCCGGTGCAAGACTCGAGCAGTATATCCCCCAACACGTGTGAGCTAGGAAGGTCCGACAGGTGTGCACACTTTCACAACTACAGTGAGAAAATAAAACCCCTCAATTGGGGGGGGAGAGAAAGTGACTATGTGTCTGTCACGGAAGAAGGGTTTTAAAAAAATATATATATATAAAACTGCCCTGAGTTCCATGTCTTTAGAATGCATTCTCTCATCCTGTGTCGGTGTCAAACCACCTTCCTTTTTCATGTACCCACACCCACCCCCAGACCAGCTCCACCCAACGCTCTTTCCACTCTCTGGCGGTGCTCACTCTGGTTTGGAGCGAGTTTCTACATGTGAGGCAATCGGTGAGAATCTCCAACCTTTTTACCAGACGTCTGTGCATCAAAAGTTTATTAGAGGAACTCTCTGCCACTGATATAAACAGAGGCGGAGGGAAACCCAAGACAGATTTGGTTGATATCCCTTCAGACAATTCAATGTCGCTGTTCCCACAATCGCAGTCTTCCCCATGGGCATCCCTGGCTAGGCGAGCATTTAGTGCCCAGCTCTGGTTACCCTGCCTGGTGGTTTGATGCAACCGCGGGGCTGGTTCAGAGCGATGAACACAGAACCATCGATACATTCGAAAGAGAGAGGACAGAAAGACTATTGTGAGTTGAGTTCTGAGGAAGAGTCCCACCTAAAACCTGAACCTACAAACTCCTGACACCTGTCCCTGTCCTGGAAGTGAGCTGTCTCTCTATGGACTTTCAAAAGGCATTAGATAAAGTACCACATAATAGACTTGTTAGCAAAATTTTGATATATATTAATGACCTGGACTTGGGTATACAGGGCATAATTGCAAAGTTTGCAGATGACAAGAAACTCGCAAATGTAGTAAACAATGAGAATAGCAGACTTGAGGACATCGACTGGTGAAATTTAATGGAGAGGTGTGAACTAATGCATTTTGCAAGGAAGAATGAGGAGAGGCAATATAAACGACTATCTTTTACGTCCACCTGAGATGGCAGACATCTCGGTTTTACGTCTCATCTGAAAGATGGAACCTCTGACTGTGCAGCCCGCCCGCCAAAGCACCCCCATCAATTCCTTTACAACAGGATCCGTTTCCATTTATTTGGAAATACCGTATCCATGGTATTCAGTCTTGGTCTCTCACTTTACCATTGTCTGTCCATGTTTCGCTTTGTATAGAAATTTCTCAAATCAAAACCAGGTACCAAAGTCTGATTTTTTTCGGAACACCTCTATAACCTCCTTTCACAACCCTAATGTAGGCCATCAGGTCCAGGGGATTTAACGGCTTTCAGTCCCATTAATTTCTTTCAGTTCCTCATTCTCACTAGACCCTTGGTTCTCCATTATTTCCAGGAAGTTTTTTGCGTCTTCCATGGAAACAGGCAAAGTATTTGTTTAATTTCTCTGCCATTTCCTTATTCCCCATTATAATTTCTCCTGTCTCAGCCTGTAAGGGACCCACATTTACTTTCGCTAATCTTTTCCTTTTAAATACCTATAGAAGCTTTTACAGTTTGTTTTTATGTCTCTCGCTAGTTTACTCTCATTCTATTTTCCCTGTATCAATTTCTTGGTCCTCCTTTGCTGAATTCTAAAATCCTCCCAATTCTCAGGCTTACTATTTTGGACAACATTATAAGCCTCTTTGATCTAATACTATCTTTAACTTCTCTTGTTAGCCACGATTGGACCACTTTTCCTGTGGGGTTTTTGTGCCTTAAAGGAATGTATATTTGTTGTAAATTATGTATTCATTCTTTAAATGCTAGCCATTGCTTGTCTACTGTCATAACATTTAATGTAGTTTCCCAATCTACCTTAGCCAACTCGCCCCCCCCCCCCCCCCATACCTACGTAGTTTGCTTTATTTAGATTTAAGACCCTACTTTCGGATTTAACTAAATCACTTTCAAACTCAATATAAAATTCTATCATATTATGGTCACTCTTCCCTAAAGGCCCCTTTACTACAAGGTTATTAATTAACCCTTATTGCACAATACCAGATCTAAAATAGCCTGTTCCCTAGTTGGTTCCTCAACATACTGATCTAGAAAACTGTTTTGTATACATTCCATGAATTCGTCCTCCACACTATTACTGCAAATTTGGTTTGCCCAGTCTATATGTGGATTAAAGTCCCCCATGATTACTGTATTACCCTTGTTACATGATCCTCTAATTTCCTGATTTATATTCTGCCCTACATTACAACTACTGTTTGGGGGCCTATAAACAACTCCCACCAATGTTTTCTGCCCCTTGCTGTTTCTTAGCTCCACCCAAACTGATTCTACTTCTGGATTTTCGGAGCTAAGATCCTTTCTCTCTGCTGTCTTTATCCCATCCTTTATTATCAGGACTACCCCTCCTCCTTTTCCATTTTGCCTATCTCTCGTAAAGTTAAGTATCCTGGAATATTTCGTTCCCAACCTTGGCCACTTTCCAACCGTGTCTCCGTTATGGCTATTAGATCAAACCTGTTAATTACTATCTGTGCTATTAATTCATCTATTTTGTTGTGAATGCTTCGCGTATTCAGATATACTGCCTTTAGCTTTGACATATTTCTATTTTTCCCTGATGTCACCTTAGTCACTGATGCCTTATTACCTTTGTTACTCTCTCTGTCCCTTCCTGACCCACACTGCTTTTAAATTGACTCTTTCCTGAATCCTCCCATCCCCAACCCCCCCTTCATTAGTTTAAGGCCCTGTCTACTGCCCTAGTTATTTGGTTCACCAGGACACTGGTCCCAGCCTGGTTTAAGTGGAGCCCGTCCCAACAGAACAGCTCCTTCTTTCCCCAGTACTGGTGCCAGTGCCCCATGAACTGAAACCCCTTCCTCCCACACCACTCTTTGAGCCACACATTTAAACCTCTGATCTGTTTGTCCCTATACCAATTTGCATGTGGCTCAGGTAACAATCCAGAGATTATTACTTTTGAGGTTCTGCTTTTTAATTTGGATCCTAGCTCCTCAAACACCCTCAGCAGAACCTCATTCCTAGTTCTACCTATGTCGTTGGTTCCTACATGGACCACGACAACTGGATCCTCTCCCTCCCACTCCAAGTTCTTCTCCAGCCACGAGGAGATGTCTTTAACCCTGGCACCGGGCAGGCAACACAACCTTTGGAACTCTCGCAGCTGCAGAGAACAGTATCTAACCGCCTGACTATACTGTCCCCATCTACTACCGCATTCCTTCCTTATGGCCCCCTGTACCACAGTGCTGTGGTCAGTTTTCCTCATCCATACAGATAGAAAGTACCTTGTACCTATTGGACTACTGTACTCATTTCACACTTGATTTTTTGGTACAATCCTTGGCACCAAAGCCACTCTGACTTTTAGTGATTTCCTATCAGCTGCTTGCTGGGTTACAACAACAAATGCTTAAATTTATATAGCGCCAATAACATAGTAAAACATCTCGAGCACAGAGTGGTCTGTGCAGAGCGGGATTAAAACATAGAAGATAGGAGCAGGAGTAGGCCATTCGGCCCTTCGAGCCTGCTCCGCCATTCAATGAGATCATGGCTGATCATCCAAATTCAGTGCCCTGTCCCTGCCTTCTCCCCATATCCCTTGATCCCTTTAGCCTCAAGAAATATATCCAACTCTTGAATATATTTAATGAACTGGCCTCCACCGCCCTCTGTGGTAGAGAATTCCACAGGTTCACCACTCTCTGGGTGAAGAAATTCCTCCTCATTTCAGTCCTAAATGGCTTACCCCTTATCCTTAGACTGTGACCCCTGGTTCTGGACTCCCTGACCATCGGGAACATCCTTCCAGCATCCATTAAAATGGAGTGGACTTAAAATTTTATTTGGAAAGAGTGGGAATTTGGAAAAGAGGGGGAAGGAGTTGCTGCTTTTTGCCTCCACTACTTGTAGTGCTTTGTTACAAGTAGATATTTAATTTCATTACCCATAAGTAAGTAGTCAAGAAACTACACTGTAACCTAAGTTACCTGATTACAAATTTAATTAAATAAAACAAGGTCATACAGGGATGGCAGTGCAGGCGGTGCCACAACTGCAGCATGTGGGAGTTTGTGCAGAGCATTGTGATCCCGGACAACCACGTTTGCTGTAAATGGAAAATGCAAATCATTCCTGGAAATAGACGTCAGAGAGACCGACCGCTCGCTTCCAGAGCAGGGACGGGCGCACCGTGTCGCAGTCTGTGCTGGCACAGCACAGGTAGGTTCAGGTTTTAGGTGGGACTCTCCCTCCAAACACAACTAAATTGAACCCTTCGCACCCGTTCTGCACCCAGTAAATGGACATGGCGAGGCCCAATTTCACCCCCCTTGGTGTCTGAGACGGGGCTGGTTCTCAGTCCCGTGTCAACTTCAAATAATTGCGCTTAAAGATGATGGACTGAGAGACTTTCCAAATGGCCTCATCACCCCAGGATTACTCCGGTATCGATCAGGAGCCAGATCACAATCCACATCTGCTGTACAGTGTGAACATCGGCTGATTCTTCTCTTAGGCAGTCCCTCGGAACCGAGGATGACTTGCTTCCACATTAAAAATGAGTTCTCCGGTGACTGAGTCCAATGCGGGACCTACAGTCTCTGTCACAGGTGGGGCAGTCGGTGGTTGAAGGGACAGGTGGGTGGGGTGCTTGGGTTGACTTGCGCTGCCTGCGCTTGGCTTCCGCTTGCTCCCGGCGAAGAGACTCGAGGTGTTTGGCGCCTTCCCGGATGCTCCTCCTCCACTTTGTGCGATCTTGGGCCAGGGATTCCCAGGTGTCGGTGGGGATGTTGCACTTTTTCAAGGAGGCTTTGAGGGTGTCCTTGAAGCGTTTCCTCTGCCTACCTGGGGCTCTCTTGCTGTGTCGGAGCTCCGAGTAGAGCGCTTGTTTTGGGAGTCTCGTATCGGGCATGTGGACGATGTGACCCGTCCATTGGAGCTGATTGAGCGTGGTCAAAGCTTCGATGCTGGGGATGTTGGCCTGAGCGAGAACACTGATGTTGGTGTGCCTATCCTGCCAATGGATTTGCAGGATCTTGCGGAGGCAGCGTTGGTGGTACCCCTCCAGTGCTTTGAGGTGCCTGCTGTACATGGTCCGTGTTTCTGAGGCATACAGCAGGGCGGGTATCACTACTGCTCTGTAGACCATGAGCTTAGTGCCGGGTTTGAGGTCCTGGTCTTCAAACACACTTTTCCTCAGGCGACCGAAGGCTGCACTGGCACACTGAAGGCGGTGTTGGACTTCGTCATCGACGTCTGCCCTTGTTTACAGTAGCCTCCCGAGGTATGGAAAGTGGTCCACATTGTCCAAGGCCTTGTCGTGGATTTTGATAATCGGGGGGGCAGGTTGGTAGAGGACCTTTGTCTTACGGATGTTTAGTGTAAGGCACATGTTCTCGTACACTTCGGTGAAGGTGTTGACGATGGTTTGGAGTTCGGCCTCCAAGTGAGTGCAGACGCAAGCATTATCTGCATACTGTGATGGGACGACCATGGATCTGGACTGGAGGCAACGGAGGTTGAACAGTTTCCCGTTTGTTCTGTAAATTAGCTCCACTCCAGCGGGGAGCTTATTGAGGATGAGATGGAGCACTGTAGCAAGGCAGATCGAGAAGAGCGTTGGTGCGATGACACAGCCTTGCTTGACCCCGGTTCGTACATGGATTGGGTCTGTGGTGGAACCGTTGGTCAGGATCACGGCTTGCATGTCATCGGAGGATGGTGACAAACTTGAGGGCAGCTGAATTTGAGGAGGACACTCCATAATCCCTCATGGAAAGATGTTCTTGCCATGGAGGGAGTGCAGCAAAGATTCACCAGACTGATAACTGGGATGGCAGGAATGACGTATGAGGAGAGATTGGGTCGATTGGGCTTATACTCACTGGAGTTTAGGAGAATGAGCGGGGATCTCATTGAAACTTTTAAAATTCTAACAGGACTAGACAGACTAGATGCAGGAAGGATGTTCCTGATGGCGGGGGAGTCCAGAACCAGGGGTCACAGTCTAAAGATAAGGGGTAAGCCATTTAGGACAGAAATGGGGAAGAATTTCTTCACCCAGAGAGTGGTGAACCTGTGGAATTCTCTACCACAGAAGGCAGTAGAGGCCAATTCATTAAATATATTCAAGAAGGAGTTGGATATATTTCTTAAGGCTAAAGGGATCAAGGGATATGGGGAGAAAGCAGGGACCGGGCACTGAGTTTGGATGATCAGCCATGATCTCATTGAATGGCGGAGCAGGCTCGAGTGGCTGAATGGCCTACTCCTGTTCCTATCTTCTATGTCTATGTTTTCTATGTTGACGGTGTCGAAGGCCTTTGTGAGATCAAAGAAGGCCATGTACAGCGGTTGGTGCTGTTCCCTGCATTTCTCTTGTAGTTGATGCGCGGTGAAGGTCATGTCCGTTGTGCCCCTTAGTGGGTGGAATCCGCATTGCGACTCTGGGAGGAGCGCTTCGGCCATTGGGAGAAGGCGACTGAGGAGGATTCTTGCGATGACTTTCCCTGTGGCAGACAGCAGGGAAATTCCTCTGTAATTACCGCAATCGGACTTGTCACCTTTCTTGAAGATGGTCACAATTACGGCGTCTCTGAGATCCCCTGGCATGCTCTCCTCCTTCCAGATAAGAGAAATTAGTTCATGAATTTGCGCCAGTAGTGCTACTCCGCCATGCTTTAGTCCCTCGGCGGGGATTCCATCTGCTCCAGAGGCCGCCTTGTTCAGTTTTTGGATGGCCTTTTCAACCTCATGCCGGGCTGGGGTTGTGCTGAGATGGTGGTGGGTAGCATGCTGCGGGATGGAGTCGAAGACAGAGTCTCGGTTAAGGAGATCTTCGAAGTGCTCCTTCCAGCGGGCACTGGCTGCCTCTCCGTTCTTGTCCCGCAGTGGGGTAGGACCTTGGGTGCTTGGGCCGTAGGTGGTCTTGACTGCGCTAAAGAATCCACGCACGTCGTGGTTGTCGGCTAGCTGCTGGATCTCCTGTGCTTTCTCCACCCACCATCTGTTCTTTAGGTTGCGAGTTTTTTGTTGGACCTCGGCCTTCAGGCGTCTGTAGAGTTGCTTTCTTGCTCTTGAGTTCTGTTGCTATTTCCAGATCTGGAATGCCTTGCGCTTGCGGCTTATTAGCTCCTGGATCTCCTGGTCATTCTCGTCGAACCAGTCCTGGTGTTTACTGGTCGAGTGACCGAGCGTCTCTTCATTATAGGATTGGGGATAACTGTGATGCCTGTGTGATGAAGCAGGCTGCTGACACCACTGTCTGGGCTCAGGCCTGGAGAATGGGCACTAGGGGGCAGTAACCGCAGGTGGAATGTGGATAAAACCGCTGGTTTGGTGCTGATTTCTGGGCCTGAGACGCCGCCCGCTCGCTGCATTTCACTCGGCCTCTCCCCGAGGTGTGGCTCCAGGAAACTCTGCAGGTTCTCGGGGCCAGTCAGATGCCTCGCATGTGGTTAGCTGTATTCCGGGGTTTGTGAACCAACACGAAGGGGTTTCGAAATGATTGAGGCTCAAGTTACACCAAGTCACAGAGCAGCAGTCAAACAGCTGGAGCTGTGTTTATAAAAAGTACTCCACGTTGTGATATATACTGAGTGTTACAGATAATATAATATATACTGACAGCGTTATGATGTATATCACCAGTATTCTATAGTATATAGAGTGAGATATATATGGACAGTGCTGTGGATAATATACTGATGGTGTTGTATATAATATATATACCATCGGTAGAGAGATATATATAGACAGACAGACACTGGGGCCGATCACACTGGAACAGCTTCAAAGCCAGCTTACGGGGGGTGAGTGAGTTATTGAGAATGAACCCACTCTCGGCTGTGAGGAGCAGTGCTAATTAGCATAACGGTGCCCATCTCCTGATCCGTGTCTGAACCGATCCCAGTGCTCTTTGTACTCAGTAAACCTGCTTATTGAGGAGATTGGGGTGGGGGGTGCCATTCATCCCCATCAGGGAGGGAGATTGCAGGTGAAAAGACAGCAACATGCAGGAGTGAGGAGAGATTAACCTTCAGCATGTGGCCGAAGCAGGGTGGGTGACTGGGAGCTGGCGGGGGGGCTGTGAGGTATGCCGCACTGTGACCGCCATGGCAGCAGAGCTCTGACTGAATCCTGGAAAAACTCTCCTGCCATCCTCAAAAACATGCGGCCAATCCCAGGCCACTGTTTGATTTTGTTTCTCCGCACCCCTCTTGCCCTGAAGGTTGTGTCTTAACTAGTCCCACCAGTGCTGACCCCTCTCTTTCCCCACCCCCCCCCCCCCCCCCCCAGTACCTCACTCAACAGCCCATTCCTCGTGTGTGAGCCGGGATAGTGAGCATCAGGGGCCTCTTTTATCCTGGGAGTCTCTACAGCTATGCTTGATCCTACTCTCATCATCTGATATCTTATTAATGGCCCCTAGTTTGGGGTGTTCCGAACTAGAGGCCATAAATATAAGATAGTCACTAATAAATCCAATAGGGAATTCAGGAGAAACTTCTTTACCCAGAGAGTGGTTAAAATGTGGAACTCGCTACCACAGGGAGTGGTTGAGGTGAATAGCAGAGATACATTTAAGGGGAACCTAAATAAGCACGTGAGGGAGGAAGGAATAGGAGGATATGTTGATGGGGAGAGATGCAGTGAGGTGGGAGGAGGTGCGAGTGGAGCATAAACACCGGCATAGACGTGTTGGGCCGAATGGCCTGTTTCTGTGCTGTACATTCAATGTAATTGTATGTATGTGCACTTTACAATGGGTGACACTGGGCTGCGATCATGTGTACGGGCCCCGACTGATTTTTCTCCCACTAGACCCAGGCGATTGTGATGAAATAATCTCTAAGTGACTGGGAATTGGGTTTGGCCATCGAGCATTAATTAGCAATCTTGTTGTACGAGGCCCCTTGGGTCGGAGCGATCATAATATGATCGAATTCTTCATTAAGATGGAGAATGAAGTAGTTGACTCAGAGACAAGTGTCCTCAATTTAAATAAAGGAAACTACGATGGTCTGAAGAGCGAGTTGGGTAGGATTGATTGGGGAATGTCACTCAAAGGGTTGACGGTGGATAGGCAATGGCAAACATTCAAAGACCGAATGGATGAGCTACAGAATTTGTTCATCCCACTTTGGCATAAAAATAAAACAAAAAAGGTGACTCAACCGTGGCTAACAAGGGAAATTAGGGATAGCATAAGATCCAAGGAGAGGACATATAAATTGGCTAGAAAAAGCAATAATCCTGAGGATTGGGAGCAGTTTAGGAGTCAACAAAGGAGGACAAAGGGATTAATTAAGAAAGGGAAAATAGAATATGAGAGTAAGCTAGCAGGGAACATAAAAACTGACTGTAAAAGCTTTTATAGATATGTGAAGAGAAAAAGATTGGTGAAGTCAAGCGTAGGTCCCTTACAGTCAGAATCAGGGGAATTTATAATGGGAAACAAGGAAATGGCAGACCAACTAAATACATACTTTGGTTCTGTCTTCACAAAGGAGGACACAAATAACTTCCCAGAGATGCCGGGGAACATAGGGTCTGATGAAAGGGAGGAACTGAAAGAAATCAGTATTTGTAGGGAAATGGTGTTAGGAAAATTGATGGGACTGAAGGCCGATAAATCCCCAGGGCCTGATGGTCTACATCCCAGGGTACTTAAGGAGGTGGCCCTAGAGATAGTAGATGCATTGCTGGTCATCTTCCAGAACTCGATAGACTCTGGAACGGTACCCATGGATTGGAGGGTAGCTAATGTTACCCCACTATTCAAAAAAAGTGGTAGAGACAAAGCGGGGAATTATAGACCGGTAAGCCTGACATCGGTAGTGGGGAAAATGCTAGAGCCTATTATAAAAGATGTAATAGCAGAGCACTTGGAAAGCAGTGACAGGATCGGACAAAGTCAACATGGATTTACAAAAGGTAAATCATGCTTGACTAATCTGGAATTTTTTGAGGATGTAACTGGTAAAATAGATAAGGGAGAACCAGTGGATGTGTATTTGGACTTTCAGAAGGCTTTCGATAAGGTCCCACATAAGAGATTAGCGTGCAAAATTAAGGCACATGGGATTGGGGGCAAGGTATTGACTTGGATAGAGAACTGGTTGGCGGACAGAAAGCAAAGAGTTGGAATAAATGGGTCGTTTTCCGAGTGGCAGGCAGTGACTAGTGGGGTACCGCAAGGATCGGTCCTAGGACCCCAGCTGTTCACAATATATATTAATGATCTGGACGAGGGAATTGGATGTAATACCTCCAAATTTGCAGACGACACAAAGCTGGGTGGGAGGGTAAGCTGTGAGGAGGATGTCGTGAAACTCCAGTACGATTTGGACAGGTTGGGTGATTGGGCAGAAACATGGCAAATGCACTATAATGTGGATAAATGTGAGGTTATCCACTTTTGTGGCAAAAACAGGAAGGCAGATTATTATTTGAATGGCAATAGATTGGGAGAAGGGGAAGTTCAAAGAGACCTGGGTGTTCTTGTGCACCAGTCGCTGAAGGTAAGCATGCAGGTGCAGCAGGCGGTTAAGAAGGCAAATGGTATGTTGGCCTTCGTAGCAAGAGGGTTCGAGTACAGGAACAAGGATGTCTTGCTACAGTTGTACAGGGCCTTGGTGAGACTGCACCTTGAGTATTGTGTGCAGTTTTGGTCACCTTACCTGAGGAAGGACGTTCTTGCCATGGAGGGAGTGCAGCGAAGATTCACCAGGCTGATACCTGGGATGGCAGGAATGACGTATGAGGAGAGATTGTGTCGATTGGGCTTATACTCACTGGAGTTTAGAAGATTGAGAGGGGATCTCATCGAAACCTATAAAATTCTGTCAGGTCTGGACAGACTAGATGCAGGAAGGATGTTTCTGATGGCCAGGGAGTCCAGAACCCGGGGTCATAGTCTAAGGATAAGGGGTAGGCCATTTAGGACTGAAATGAGGAATTTCTTCACCCAGAGAGTGGTGAACCTGTGGAATTCTCTGCCACAGAGGGCGGTGGAGGCCAGTTCATTAAATATATTCAAGAAAGAATTGGATATATTTCTTGAGGCTGAAGGGATATGGGGAGAAGGCAGGGACAGGGTACTGAATTTGGATGATCAGCCATGATCTTATTGAATGGTGGAGCAGGCTCGAGGGGCCGAATGGCCTACTGCTCCTATCTTCTGTGTTTCTATGAGTCTAGGAAGATCCTAAATGAAAACAGAAATCTGCCTTTAACAGATTGGGTGGAGTGTCCCTTTAACCGAGTTGCTTAGAAGTTTCATGGGTTGGGACTGACTTGGCGCAATAATCGCACAGAGACTACTCAGTCCGGGAGTCGGAGTTGTGTGGGCCATCGCCATGATTCAGAGTCCTCAAACCAAAGGAACCCACAGTGGGTGTGTCTGTGACACAGTAGACACTCACTCCCTGGACAGACACTCGTCACTCGCCTAACCCTAGCTTGGTAAATGCCTCAGGCACTCACAGGTAACCCTGCACAGAGCACTGGTGACCTTCCAGCTCCACTTCCAGGTACCTCAATGAGCTGGGCTGGTTGGTCAAACGCCTGGAATGCTGCACACCATCCTGGGCTCAAGGATGTGAGGACTGAGCAATCATTTGATTCTGATCTTCCACCACCAGTCCTGTCGTCTTGGAGCCCAAACAGCTCCGAAGCAACCCTGTTCCTTCATCATCAGAAATCAGGTGCAACGCAAAGAATCAGACAAACATCGTTACTTGGGACAGTTGGTCCTGTTTATTGGGACATTTCCCACAATACAAGAATTTGTTCAGTTCAGTTAAGAGTTGAAGACTTTGTCACATGAAATGATGGGAGGTTTCCCATTGAGCCTGTAACATTCCTACTGACCTTAAATATAATTTAACAAATATCAATTGCACTTTGGTTGCCAGTTTCTAATGGTTTGTGGCAGACAGTTGTCTAAAGAATCTAAACACACATACAAATACAATCAGGGCCTACATTTCCCACCTACGGTTTCACGGAACGTGTGGAATGAGAAAAGGTCATTCGCCCCATCGAGCTCTCCTTCCCACAGGCTATGCACAGTCACAGGATACAGGAGTGCAGGGAACACCAGAATAGCAAAACCCTGTCCCTTTCTGGTTAATCTCACTCCCAGCTTCCCACTTTCTTACCATATCGCTTCTTCAGACATGGAAAAGAATGAGCTTGTATTTATACTGTGCTTTTCACACCCTGGGGATGTCCCAAACTGTTTCACAGCCCAAGGAATGACTTGAAGTGTAGTCACTGTTAGGAAAATAATTTGTGCACAGCAAGGTCCCACAAATAGCAACGAGACAAATGACTAGTTGGTCTGTTTTTGGTTTAGGGATAAATATTGGCCTTGAGGCCAGGGAGAACGCCCCTGCTCTTCCAGTAGTGTAATGGGATCTTTTACGGCCACCTGAGAGAACAGACGGAGCCTCAATTTAACATCTCATCCGAAAGACAGCACCTCCGACAGTGCAGCACTCCCTCAATGTGCACTGGAGTGTCGGCCTGGATTATGTGCTCATGTCCTGGTGTGGGTGTTGAACTCACGATCTCTGATTACCCACTGAGCCAAGGCTGATATATGGACAGCGAATTGTGGGGAGAACACACTTGAATTTCGGGTGTGCTCGCCCGGAGCGTGCGGCTCTGCACTCGATCAAAATTTCATAACATCAGCCTTTGGGTAAAATAGTTCTGCCCGAGTTACATAATTGGTGTCTTTTTTAAATGAGATCCTCTAGTTTTTGAACATTTCATTAGTTTTAACAGTTTGTCCGGAATGTCATCTGTGGAATGCGACTCACTGGGGTAAACACTGTAGATTTATGTTAGGCACATTCTCTGGCATCTCGCCGGATTACATCAGGAGTCAGCGAGAGAAATTTCAAAGAGGTTTGTTCCCGGAGCACTGGCTCCTGCAGGAGATTGAGTGGACAGGCAGAGTCCAGGAGCAAACAGCTCCACGATGATCTGTGGAGACAACACGCTCACTGCCCACAATGGCCTTTTGGTATTCCATCCAAGTTCTAACTATTTAAAATATCCAGGCTTGAGTTGGAACCCATGCTTCCTGTTAGTGGCTATATTCCTGTGGATTCCCTGCTGTGAGCTCACTTCCCTCTCCTGTATGGCCAACTTAATGTAAACCTTAATTAAACTCTTAGTGCATTGGGGGAGAATACAATGGATCTTTGTAACCGCCGCACAAATGAACTGGCAATCTGACACGTTGAAGGTGGGCCTGTAAATCCATAAGAAACCCACATGGGAATGTTATAACCCACCCTCCATCCCAGGCTTCAGTGTCCCGCCCCAGGTAACAGTAACCCAGCAACCAAACTGTTACCATGGTAATGGAGGTTGCAGCCATGTCATAGCATCCTCCTCCTGGGCTGGTGTCCAAGCCAAGGAACATCCAATCAGGGCAGTGGCTGTACCATCAAACAGTATAAACAGGCTGTAGCAAAAATCTCGAGGCAGACGATCGTTCAGACCTTGCTGTAGAAGACGACATTCTCCCTTCGTGGTTGGGTCCAATTGTTGAGCTTGATATTTGGCACCAGATCAGCACGGCCGTTCTGCTGAGCGCCCTCCTTCGTGCACATGTTCACGTTCAATGGCGGCTTGCACTTGTGCCAGTTCTTCAGCAGTTTATTCATATTCTCGCTGTCCGTGATCCCAAAGAGCTTCTCCTGCTCTTCGCCAATCTCGGTGTCAGTGAGCCTTGGTGGCTGGAAGTGGCTGTAACCCCTGGTCATCTCATCCTGCATCCCCTCGAAGAACTGCTGGATGCAGACCTTGGCGAAGCTCTTGGCGTGCTCAGTGCACGTTTCCTCAAAGAGCTTGCGTTCAATGTCAATGTAATGAGACCAGTATTTTGTCTTGAGGAAGGCAACTTGGGTGAAGCAAGGTCGCATCGCTCTCACCAGGAAAGCCAAGAATGTCATCACCAAAATGAAGCACCAACCCAGAGCCTGCGGGAGAACAGTAGAAACAATCTCATTCAGAGCCTCAGCTACATGCCAGATCCGAACACCAGCCCACTCCTCAATCCCAAGAAATACAGCTGGTTCTTACTTCAGGCACCCACTGCCAGTCAGCCTGAGGCAGTGGTAAGGTACAGAGTAAAGCTCCCTCTACACTGTCCCATCAAACACTCCCAGGACAGGTACAGCACGGGTTAGATACAGAGTAAAGCTCCCTCTACACTGTCCCATCAAACACTCCCAGGACAGGTACAGCACGGGTTAGATACAGAGTAAAGCTCCCTCTACACTGTCCCATCAAACACTCCCAGGGCAGGTACAGCACGGGTTAGATACAGAGTAAAGCTCGCTCTACACTGCCCCATCAAACACTCCCAGGGCAGGTACAGCACGGGTTAGATACAGAGTAAAGCTCCCTCTACACTGTCCCATCAAACACTCCCAGGGCAGGTACAGCACGGGTTAGATACAGAGTAAAGCTCCCTCTACACTGCCCCATCAAACACTCCCAGGGCAGGTACAGCACGGGTTAGATACTGAGTAAAGCTCCCTCTACACTGTTCCATCAAACACTCCCAGGGCTGGTGCAGCATGGGGTTAGATACAGAGTAAAGCTCCCTCTACACTGTCCCATCAAACACTCCCAGGGCAGGTACAGCACGGGTTAGATACAGAGTAAAGCTCCCTCTACACTGTCCCATCAAACACTCCCAGGGCAGATACAGCAAGGGTTAGATACAGAGTAAAGCTCCCCCTACACTGTCCCATCAAACACTCCCAGGGCAGGCACAGCACGGGTTAGATACAGAGTAAAGCTCCCTCTACACTATCCCATCAAACACTCCCAGGGCAGGTACAGCACGGGTTAGATACAGAGTAAAGCTCGCTCTACACTGTCCCCATCAAACACTCCCAGGACAGGTACAGCACGGGTTAGATACAGAGTAAAGCTCCCTCTACACTGTCCCATCAAACACTCCCAGGACAGGTACAGCACGGGTTAGATACAGAGTAAAGCTCCCTCTACACTGTCCCATCAAACACTCCCAGGGCAGGTACAGCACGGGTTAGATACAGAGTAAAGCTCGCTCTACACTGTCCCCATCAAACACTCCCAGGGCAGGTACAGCACGGGTTAGATACTGAGTAAAGCTCCCTCTACACTGTTCCATCAAACACTCCCAGGGCTGGTGCAGCATGGGGTTAGATACAGAGTAAAGCTCCCTCTACACTGTCCCATCAAACACTCCCAGGGCAGGTACAGCACGGGTTAGATACAGAGTAAAGCTCCCTCTACACTGTCCCATCAAACACTCCCAGGGCAGGTACAGCACGGGTTAGATACAGAGTAAAGCTCCCTCTACACTGTCCCATCAAACACTCCCAGGGCAGATACAGCAAGGGTTAGATACAGAGTAAAGCTCCCCCTACACTGTCCCATCAAACACTCCCAGGGCAGGCACAGCACGGGTTAGATACAGAGTAAAGCTCCCTCTACACTATCCCATCAAACACTCCCAGGGCAGGTACAGCACGGGTTAGATACAGAGTAAAGCTCCCTCTACACTGTCCCATCAAACACTCCCAGGGCAGGTACAGCACGGGTTAGATACAGAGTAAAGCTCCCTCTACACTGTCCCATCAAACACTCCCAGGGCAGATACAGCAAGGGTTAGATACAGAGTAAAGCTCCCCCTACACTGTCCCATCAAACACTCCCAGGGCAGGGACAGCACGGGTTAGATACAGAGTAAAGCTCCCTCTACACTGTCCCATCAAACACTCCCAGGGCAGGTACAGCACGGGTTAGATACAGAGTAAAGCTCCCTCTACACTGTCCCATCAAACACTCCCAGGGCAGGTACAGCACGGGTTAGATACAGAGTAAAGCTCCCTCTACACTGTCCCATCAAACACTCCCAGGGCAGGGACAGCACGGGTTAGATACAGAGTAAAGCTCCCTCTACACTGTCCCATCAAACACTCCCAGGGCAGGTACAACACGGGTTAGATACAGAGTAAAGCTCCCTCTACACTGTCCCATCAAACACTCCCAGGGCAGGTACAACACGGGTTAGATACAGAGTAAAGCTCCCTCTACACTGTCCCATCAAACACTCCCAGGGCAGGTACAGCACGGGTCAGATACAGAGTAAAGCTCCCTCTACACTGTCTCATCAAACACTCCCAGGGCAGGAACAGCACGGGTTAGATACAGAGTAAAGCTCCCTCTACACTGTCCCATCAAACACTCCCAGGGCAGATACAGCACGGGTTAGATACAGAGTAAAGCTCCCTCTACACTGTCCCATCAAACACTCCCAGGGCAGGTACAGCACGGGTCAGATACAGAGTAAAGCTCCCTCTACACTGTCTCATCAAACACTCCCAGGGCAGGAACAGCACGGGTCAGATACAGAGTAAAGCTCCCTCTACACTGTCCCATCAAACACTCCCAGGGCAGGTACAGCACGGGTCAGATACAGAGTAAAGCTCCCTCTACACTGTCCCATCAAACACTCCCAGGGCAGATACAGCACGGGTTAGATACAGAGTAAAGCTCCCTCTACACTGTCCCATCAAACACTCCCAGGGCAGGTACAGCACGGGTTAGATACAGAGTAAAGCTCCCTCTACACTGTCTCATCAAACACTCCCAGGGCAGGAACAGCACGGGTTAGATACTGAGTAAAGCTCCCTCTACACTGTTCCATCAAACACTCCCAGGGCTGGTGCAGCATGGGGTTAGATACAGAGTAAAGCTCCCTCTACACTGTCCCATCAAACACTCCCAGGGCAGGCACAGCACGGGTTAGATACAGAGTAAAGCTCCCTCTACACTATCCCATCAAACACTCCCAGGGCAGGTACAGCACGGGTTAGATACAGAGTAAAGCTCCCTCTACACTGTCCCATCAAACACTCCCAGGGCAGGTACAGCACGGGTTAGATACAGAGTAAAGCTCCCTCTACACTGTCCCATCAAACACTCCCAGGGCAGATACAGCAAGGGTTAGATACAGAGTAAAGCTCCCCCTACACTGTCCCATCAAACACTCCCAGGGCAGGGACAGCACGGGTTAGATACAGAGTAAAGCTCCCTCTACACTGTCCCATCAAACACTCCCAGGGCAGGTACAGCACGGGTTAGATACAGAGTAAAGCTCCCTCTACACTGTCCCATCAAACACTCCCAGGGCAGGTACAGCACGGGTTAGATACAGAGTAAAGCTCCCTCTACACTGTCCCATCAAACACTCCCAGGGCAGGGACAGCACGGGTTAGATACAGAGTAAAGCTCCCTCTACACTGTCCCATCAAACACTCCCAGGGCAGGTACAACACGGGTTAGATACAGAGTAAAGCTCCCTCTACACTGTCCCATCAAACACTCCCAGGGCAGGTACAACACGGGTTAGATACAGAGTAAAGCTCCCTCTACACTGTCCCATCAAACACTCCCAGGGCAGGTACAGCACGGGTCAGATACAGAGTAAAGCTCCCTCTACACTGTCTCATCAAACACTCCCAGGGCAGGAACAGCACGGGTTAGATACAGAGTAAAGCTCCCTCTACACTGTCCCATCAAACACTCCCAGGGCAGATACAGCACGGGTTAGATACAGAGTAAAGCTCCCTCTACGCTGTCCCATCAAACACTCCCAGGGCAGGTACAGCACGGGTCAGATACAGAGTAAAGCTCCCTCTACACTGTCTCATCAAACACTCCCAGGGCAGGAACAGCACGGGTCAGATACAGAGTAAAGCTCCCTCTACACTGTCCCATCAAACACTCCCAGTGCAGGTACAGCACGGGTTAGATACAGAGTAAAGCTCCCTCTACACTGTCCCATCACACTCTCCCAGGGCAGGTACAGCACGGGTCAGATACAGAGTAAAGCTCCCTCTACACTGTCCCATCAAACACTCCCAGGGCAGATACAGCACGGGTTAGATACAGAGTAAAGCTCCCTCTACACTGTCCCATCAAACACTCCCAGGGCAGGTACAGCACGGGTTAGATACAGAGTAAAGCTCCCTCTACACTGTCTCATCAAACACTCCCAGGGCAGGAACAGCACGGGTTAGATACAGAGTAAAGCTCCCCCTACAGTCTCTAATTCCCCCTTTCTCTCTCTCTCTCTTTCTCTGCTCCAGCCTGGCCCAGCCAGCACTCACCTGGGACAGGCAGCGCAGGTATCGCCAGGCCGCCTCCCGGGAGATGCCGGCCTGATGGTTGAAGATGTCCTGGCAGGGGACGGTGGCGAGGAGCCGGCGGAGCTCGGGCTGTCCCGGGAGCGGCCCCGACATGTTGGTGCCGAGTGTGCGGGGGTCCAGCCCCTCGCTGAAGGCGCAGATGAAGCACTTGCCGTCCAGCAGGGTGACGCTGAGCCACACCACCGGGGCGATGAGCGCTCGCTGCGCCATGGAGCAGAACATGTAGCGCAGAACCCCCGCGTCCTTGGCCCGCTGCCCCGCCGGCCGCCGCCACTCCTCGGCCAGCACCGACACCTGGTTATTGAGTACAAAGCCCAGCAGGAAGAGCACCAGTGGCGGCACCCACATCATGCCCAGCCCGTACAGCAGGTTGTACCGGGGCAGGCACGGGCAGTTAAACTCGAAGGCCGAGTATACCTGGGCACTGGCCAGAGCCAGGATCCCGCACATCCCGTTCATGAAGGACTCCTGGTTAGACTGCAGAAACTGGAATATCATCCGGAACTTATCCATCTTCCTGCTGCCTTACTCTCACCCGCCCGGAATAGTCAGAGTCCCTTCCCTCCTCCTGTCTCCCAATCTCTCCTCCCGATCTCTCTCTGCAATGTAATTCACTCTCACTCTCTCTAACTCTTATTCTCTCTTTCCCTGTTTCTCTCTCTCCCTGTCTCTGTATCTCTCTATCTCTCCCTCTGTCTGGCTCCCTCTGCTATGCTATTCACAGTCTCCTCCCATAGCCACACCCCAGTGAGACCCACACAGGTGGATCTGTCCTGTGACTTCACACACTGTCATTTTTTAGGGGAGGGGTGTGTTGTCAGTGGTCAGGGACAGGAGGGTGTGACCACGAGTCAGGCAGGTATGGGGACCCAGGATGTAGTGATGGAGGAGCCTCAGCCCTGGACCTTGTCCAACAGGTACCAGGTGCTTTCTACCTGTAAGGGTGAGGAAAAGGACTGCAGGGAGGATGGGCAAACTGACCACAGCACTGTGGTACAGGGAGCCATAAGGAAGGAATGTGGTAGCAGATGGGGACAGTATAGTCAGAGGGATAGATACTGTTCTCTGCAGCTGCGAGAGTTCCAAAGGTTGTGTTGCCTGCCCGGTGCCAGGGTTAAGGATATCTCCTCGCAACTGGAGAAGAACTTGGAGTGGGAGGGGGAGGATACAGTTGTTGTAGTCCATGTAGGAACCAACGACATAGGTAGAACTAGGAATGAGGTTCTGCTGAGGGAGTTTGAGGAGCTAGGGTCTAAATTAATAAGCAGAACCACAAGGGTAATAATCTCTGGATTACTACCTGAGCCACGCACAAATTGGCATAGGGTCAAGCAGATCAGAGAGTAAAATGTGTGGCTCAAAGAGTGGTGTGGGGAAAAGGGGTTTCAATTCATGGGGCACGGGCACCAGGACTGGGGAAAGAGGGAGCTGTTCCGTCAGGACGGGCTTCACTTAAACCAGACTGGGACCAGCATCCTGGCAAATCGAATAACTAGGGCTGTAGATAGGGCTTTAAACTAAAAAGGCAGAGAGGGATCAGGTGACGGGAAATTTAGAAATCTAAAGATAAAGGTCAAGGCAATAGAGCAATGTAGCGATTTGGGTAAAAATAAGCAGAGGGTGACAGGAAGGGACAGAGAGTTTAATGGTAGCAGTGCAGCAGAGAATAAGGTCAAAGCAGGGAATAATGGTAAAAAAAAATAATTAAAGGCTCTTTATCTGAATGCACGAAGCATTCATAACAAGATAGACGAACTAGTGGCACAATTAGAGATAAATGGGTTTGATCTAATAGCCTTTACAGAGACATGGTTGCAAGGTGGCCAAGAGTGGGGTTACGGGGATCGGGTGGGATATGTGTTTGTGTTGGTGTAGGGGTTACGGGGATCGGGTGGGATATGTGTCGGTGCAGGCTCGATGGGCCGAAATGGCCTCTATCTGCACTGTGGGGTTTCTGTGATTCTGTGTGATTGGGAACTAAATGTTCCAGGTTACTTGAGATTTCGTAAAGACAAGCAGAATGGAAAAGGGGGGGTGTAGCCCTGATAATAAAGGATGACATAAGGACAGTAGTGAGAAAGGGTCTCGGCTCGGAAGATCAGGAAGTAGAATCAGTATGGGTGGAGATAAGCAATAACAAGGGGCAGAAAACACTGGTGGGAGTAGTATATAGGCCCCCTAACAGTGAAATTGGCCTTCCCCTAGTTAAAGATGACACGTCCCCTGGACCAGATGGCCAGCATCCCAGGATCTTAAAAGAAGTGGCTGCAGAGATAGTGGATGCATTGGTTGCAATATACCAAAATTCCCTGGACTCTGGAGAGGTCCCAGCAGATTGGAAAACTGCTATTGTAACACCCCTATTTAAGAAAGGAGGGAGACAGAAAGCAGGAAACTATAGACCAGTTAGCCTAACATCTGTCATTGGGAAAATGCTGGAGTCCTTCATTAAGGAAGCAGTAGCAGGGCATTTGGAAAATCATAATGCAGTCAAACAGAGTCAGTATGGTTTTAGGAAAGGGAATTCATGTTTAACAAATTTGCTGGAGTTCTTTGAGGATGTAACGAGCAGGGTGGACAAGGGTGAACCAGTGGATGTGGTGTATTTGGATTTCCAGAAGGCATTCGATAAGGTGCCACATAAAAGGTTACTGCATAAGATAAGAGCTCACGGAGTTGGGGGTACTATATTAGCACGGATAGAGAATTGGCTAACTAACAGAAAACAGAGAGTCGTGATAAATGGGTCATTTTCTGGTTGGCAAACAGTAACTAGTGGGGTACCACAGGGATCAGTGCTGGGGCCTCAACTATTTACAATCTATATTAATAACTTGGATGAAGGGACCGAGTGTAATGTAGCCAAGTTTGCGAATGATACGAAGATGGGTGGGAAAGCAAGTTTTGCAGAGGACTCAAAGAATCTGCAAAGTGATATAGACAGGCTAAGTAAGTGGGAAAACATTTGGCAGATGGAGTATAGTGTGGGAAAGTGCGAGGTTATCCACTTTGGCAGGAAAAATAAAAAAGCAAACTATTATTTACATGGAGAGAGATTACAAAATGCTACAGTTCAGAGGGACCTGGGGGTCCTTGTGCATGAAACACAAAAAGTTAGCATGCAGGTACAGCAAGTAATCAAAAAGGCAAATGGAATGTTGGCCTTTATTTCAAGGGGGCTGGAGTATAAAAGCAGGGAAGTCCTGCTACAACTGTACAGGGTATTGGTGAGACCACACCTTGAGTACTGCGTACAGTTTTGGTCTCCTTATTTAAGGAAGGATAGACTTGCATTGGAGGCAGTTCAGAGACGATTCACTAGGTTAATTCCAGAGATGAGGGGGTTGACTTATGAGGAAAGGTTGAGCAGGCTGGGCCTATACTCATTGGAATTTAGAAGAACGAGAGGTGATCTTATTGAAACATATAAGATACTGAGGGGGCTCGACAGGGTAGATGCAGAGAGGATGTTTCCCCTCGTGGGGGAAATCTAGAACTTGGGGGCACAGTCTCAGAATAAAGGGTCGCCCTTTTAGAACTGAGATGAGGAGGAATTTCTTCTCTCAGAGGGTCGTAAATCTGTGGAATTCTCTGCCCCAGAGAGCTGTGGAGGCTGGGTCATTAAATACATTTAAGGTGGAGATAGACAGATTTTTGCAGGATAAGGGAGTGAAGGATTATGGGGAGCGGGCAGGGAAGTGGCTTTGAGCCCAAGATCAGCCATGATCTTATTGAATGGCGGAGCAGGCTCGAGGGGCCAAGTGGCAGAGCAGGCTCGAGGGGCCGAGTGGCGGAGCAGGCTCGAGGGGCCGAGTGGCGGAGCAGGCTCGAGGGGCCGAGTGGCGGAGCAGGCTCGAGGGGCCAAGGGGCCTATTCCTGCTCCTATTCCTTATGTTCTTATGTTCTAACATTCTTACTCGAGATTGCTCCCTGTCCTTTTCCATAGCTAATCTAAACCTTATGATACTATGATCACTGTTCCCTAAATGTTCCCCCACTGACACTTGCTCCACTTGACCTACCTCATTCCCCAGAACCAGATCCAGCAATGCCTCCTCCCTCGTCGGGCCGGAAACGTACTGATCAAGAAAGTTCTCCTGAACACACTTCAGAAATTCTTCCCCTTCTCTGCACTTTACATTATTACTATCCCAGTCTATATTAGGATAGTTGAAGTCCCCCATTATCACTACTCTATAGTTCTTGCACCTCTCTGTCATTTCTCTGCAAATTTGCTCCTCTATATCTTTCGCATTAGTTGGTGGTCTATAGAATACACCTAGTAGTGTAATGGCACCTCTATTATGTCTTAACTCTAGCCATATAGATTCTGTCCTTGACCTTTCCAGCACTGTAGCATTCTCCTTAACCAATACTGCCACACCACCTCCTTTC
Organism: Somniosus microcephalus; assembly: GCF_052327205.1. Taxonomy (NCBI): domain Eukaryota; kingdom Metazoa; phylum Chordata; class Chondrichthyes; order Squaliformes; family Somniosidae; genus Somniosus; species Somniosus microcephalus. The sequence goes on along the minus strand of NC_140994.1, from coordinate 3,294,378 downwards.
TTTCCTTCCCTATCTTTTCTGAACATCTTATAATCAGGAATATGTAATACCCAATCCTGCCCTGTTTTGAGCCAGGTCTCAGTTATTGCCACAACATCATATTCCCATGTGGCTATTTGTGCCTGCAGCTCACTTACCTTGTTCACTACGCTTTGTGCGTTCACATACATACACTGTAAACCCATCTTAGACCATCCTGTATTCTCTCTTAGATTGACCCCACCTAATACCTTACGATTTCTTACATTAGCGCTCTCTGCCTCTCCCAATCCGTTGAGCACTTTATTTCCCCTTTCTAATGTTACATCCTGGTGCCCATCCCCCTGCCAAATTAGTTTAAACCCTCCCCAACAGCATTAGCAAACCTCCCCACGAGGATATTGGTTCCGGCCCTGTTGAGGTGCAACCCATCCGGCCTGTACAAGTCCCACCTCCCCCAGAACTGGCCCCAATGCCCCAGGAATCTGAAGCCCTCCCTCCTGCACCATCTCATCATCTGCTCTATCCTCCTATTCCTGTACTCACTAGTACGTGGCACCAGGAGTAATCTGGAGATTACTACCTTTGAGATCCTGCTTTTTAATCTCTTTCCTAGCTCCTTATAGTCTGCCTGCAGGACCTCATCCCTCTTTCTATCTATGTCGTTGGTACCGATATGGACCATGACCTCTGGCTGTTCACCCTCCCCCCTCAGAATGTCCTGCAGTCGCTCAGTGACATCCTTGACCCTGGCACCAGGGAGGCAACATACCATCCTGGAGTCATGTCTGCGGTCGCAGAAACGCCTGTCTGCACCCCTAACTATTGAATCTCCTACCACTATTGCACTCCCAATCTTTTTCTTCCCCCCCCCCCCACCCCGCCCCCCGCCGTGCAGCTGAGCCACCAGTGGTGCCGTGGCCTTGTCTCTGGCTGCACTCCCCAGAGGAACCATCGCCCTCACCAATACTCAGAACAGAATACTGGTTGGAGAGCGCGATGAACTCCGGGAACTCCTGCACTACCTGCCTGGTCCTCCTCTTCTGTCTGGCAGTCACCCAGTCCCTCTCTGCCTGCGCACTCCTTAGCTGTGGGGTGACCACCTCCTGAAATGTGCTATCCACGGCTCTCAGCCTCGCGGATGCTCCGCAGTGACTCCAGCTGCTGCTCAAGCTCGAGCCCCTCCAGCTGATGACTCTTCCTGCGCACGTGTTTGTCCAGGACACGGGAAGCGTCCTGGATTTCCCACATGGCACAGGATGTGCATTCCACAGGACTGAGGTGCCCTGCCACGCCTCTATTTAATAGACTATTAACTAACTTACAGAAATAAACGTAAGACTAAGGGGAAGAAATTGGGTTGGTTTGCGGCTCTTGTTAGTGCCCCCTAGCGCCTGGGCGCAGCGCCGCTAATGCCTCCTGTGAAATTCAGTGGGAGGTTAGCGGCGTCGGTAGTCGGTAGCACCCCGCAATGCTGCGCCTCCGACAATGACGTCATCGCCGTGTGCAGCGCCCCGCTCACGTCCCGGCCGCAAACTTCCTTTGTGCCCCCTGACCTATCGCCGGACGATATGCCCGACAGGATCAAGGGGCGGTTTGGCAGCGGCGGCGGCGCTACTTAAAGGGCTGGTGTCGGCGGCCATTATTTTGGGGGGCCGACTGCCAGCACCTGCCCCCTTTGTTTCTCAGGATGCCGGCCACGATCACTCAGCCTCTTGAGTGCCGGGCTGTTTTCACGGCACCCCGCTCCCCGGTGGTCTAGCAGGGGTGGAGGCCTGCAGTGACATGCTGGGAAATTCAGTTGTAGCGCGCCAAGTGGGAGGTGGAGAGCGTTCCAGTAGTGCCCACCTCCTGCTTGGGGTGCTACAACCGAATTTATGGCTGAGGGTCGCTAACTTTTTCAGGGCGCTAGAATTATTGCCCCGGCGACGTTAACGCCCCAAAATGGGCCCCACCCAATTGTTCCCTCTAAGAGTCTTAAAAGCCAGGCCTACCTTTATCTCCGGCTGTTTCTCTCACTCTCTTAGTTAAAGTCTTTATTCACACAATTATCTATAGTTATATTAATTAGTTTATCTGGTTACATTAGAGAGAATAAAGCGCTAATACTCACCCACCAATCAGCTACCTGCAGTCACGTGACGTCACTCCTTGCTTTTGCTGTTCTTTTGGAATTCAGCGGCCCTGCGCTCTTTACCCCGAGCTGTCCCCGGGCCCCGCGCTCTTTACCCCGAGCTGTCCCCGGGCCCCGCGCTCTTTACCCCGAGCTGTCCTCGGGCCCCGCGCTCTTTACCCTGAGCTGTCCCCGGGCCCCGCGCTCTTTACCCTGTGCTGTCCCCGGGCCCCGCGCTCTTTACCCTGAGCTGTCCCCGGGCCCCGCGCTCTTTACCCTGAGCTGTCCCCGGGCCCCGCGCTCTTTACCCTGAGCTGTCCCCGGGCCCCGCGCTCTTTACCCTGAGCTGTCCTCGGGCCCCGCGCTCTTTACCCTGAGCTGTCCCCGGGCCCCGCGCTCTTTACCCTGAGCTGTCCCCGGGCCCCGCGCTCTTTACCCTGAGCTGTCCCCGGGCCCCGCGCTCTTTACCCTGAGCTGTCCCCGGGCCCCGCGGTCTTTACCCTGAGCTGTCCCCGGGCCCCGCGCTCTTTACCCTGAGCTGTCCTCGGGCCCCGCGCTCTTTACCCTGAGCTGTCCCCGGGCCCCGCGCTCTTTACCCTGAGCTGTCCCCGGGCCCCGCGCTCTTTACCCCGAGCTGTCCTCGGGCCCCGCGCTCTTTACCCTGAGCTGTCCTCGGGCCCCGCGCTCTTTACCCTGAGCTGTCCTCGGGCCCCGCGTTCTTTACCCTGAGCTGTCCCCGGGCCCCGCGCTCTTTACCCTGAGCTGTCCCCGGGCCCCGCGCTCTTTACCCTGAGCTGTCCTCGGGCCCCGCGCTCTTTAACCTGAGCTGTCCCCGGGCCCCGCGCTCTTTACCCTGAGCTGTCCCCGGGCCCCGCGCTCTTTAACCTGAGCTGTCCCCGGGCCCCGCGCTCTTTAACCTGAGCTGTCCTCGGGCCCCGCGCTCTTTACCCTGAGCTGTCCTCGGGCCCCGCGCTCTTTACCCTGAGCTGTCCTCGGGCCCCGCGCTCTTTACCCTGAGCTGTCCTCGGGCCCCGCGCTCTTTACCCTGAGCTGTCCCCGGGCCCCGCGCTCTTTACCCTGAGCTGTCCCCGGGCCGTGCGCTCTTTACCCTGAGCTGCCCTCGGGCCCCGCGCTCTTTACCCTGAGCTGTCCCCGGGCCCCGCGCTCTTTACCCTGAGCTCTCCCCGGGCCCCGCGCTCTTTACCCTGAGCTGTCCTCGGGCCCCGCGCTCTTTACCCTGAGCTGTCCTCGGGCCCCGCGCTCTTTACCCTGAGCTGTCCTCGGGCCCCGCGCTCTTTACCCTGAGCTGTCCCCGTGACCCACGCTCTTTACCCCGAGCTGTCCTTGGGCCCCGCGCTCTTTACCCTGAGCTGTCCCCGGGCCCCGCGCTCTTTACCCTGAGCTGTCCCCGGGCCCTGCGCTCTTTACCCTGAGCTGTCCTCGGGCCCCGCGTTCTTTACCCTGAGCTGTCCCCGGGCCCCGCGCTCTTTACCCTGAGCTGTCCCCGGGCCCCGCGCTCTTTACCCTGAGCTGTCCCCGGGCCCCGCGCTCTTTACTCTGAGCTGTCCCCGGGCCCCGCGCTCTTTACCCTGAGCTGTCCCCGGGCCCCGCGCTCTTTACCCTGAGCTGTCCCCAGGCCCCGCGCTCTTTACCCTGAGCTGTCCTCGGGCCCCGCGCTCTTTACCCTGAGCTGTCCCCGGGCCCCGCGCTCTTTACCCTGTGCTGTCCTCGGGCCCCGCGTTCTTTACCCTGAGCTGTCCCCGGGCCCCGCGTTCTTTACCCTGAGCTGTCCCCGGGCCCCGCGCTCTTTACCCTGAGCTGTCCCCGGGCCCCGCGCTCTTTACTCTGAGCTGTCCCCGGGCCCGCGCTCTTTACCCTGAGCTGTCCTCGGGCCCCGCGCTCTTTACCCTGAGCTGTCCTTGGGCCCCGCGCTCTTTACCCTGAGCTGTCCCCGGGCCCCGCGCTCTTTACCCTGAGCTGTCCCCGGGCCCCGCGCTCTTTACCCTGAGCTGTCCTCGGGCCCCGCGCTCTTTACCCTGAGCTGTCCCCGGGCCCCGCGCTCTTTACCCTGAGCTGTCCCCGGGCCCCGCGCTCTTTACCCCGAGCTGTCCCCGGGCCCCGCGCTCTTTACCCTGAGCTGTCCCCGGGCCCCGCGCTCTTTACCCCGAGCTGTCCCCGGGCCCCGCGCTCTTTACCCTGAGCTGTCCCCGGGCCCCGCGCTCTTTACCCCGAGCTGTCCCCGGGCCCCGCGCTCTTTACCCTGAGCTGTCCCCGGGCCCCGCGCTCTTTACCCTGAGCTGTCCCCGGGCCCCGCGCTCTTTACCCTGAGCTGTCCTCGGGCCCCGCGCTCTTTACCCTGAGCTGTCCCCGGGGCCCGCGCTCTTTACCCTGTGCTGTCCTCGGGCCCCGCGTTCTTTACCCTGAGCTGTCCTCGGGCCCCGCGCTCTTTACCCTGAGCTGTCCCCGGGCCCCGCGCTCTTTACCCTGAGCTGTCCTCGGGCCCCGCGCTCTTTACCCTGAGCTGTCCTCAGGCCCCGCGCTCTTTACCCTGAGCTGTCCCCGGGCCCCGCGCTCTTTACCCTGAGCTGTCCCCGGGCCCCGCGCTCTTTACCCTGAGCTGTCCCCAGGCCCCGCACTCTTTACCCTGAGCTGTCCTCGGGCCCCGCGCTCTTTACTCTGAGCTGTCCTCGGGCCCCGCGCTCTTTACCCTGAGCTGTCCCCGGGCCCCGCGCTCTTTACCCTGAGCTGTCCCCGGGCCCCGCGCTCTTTACCCTGAGCTGTCCCCGGGCCCCGCGCTCTTTACCCTGAGCTGTCCTCGGGCCCCGCGCTCTTTACCCTGAGCTGTCCCCGGGCCCCGCGCTCTTTACCCTGAGCTGTCCTCGGGCCCCGCGCTCTTTACCCTGAGCTGTCCCCGGGCCCCGCGCTCTTTACCCTGAGCTGTCCCCGGGCCCCGCGCTCTTTACCCTGAGCTGTCCTCGGGCCCCGCGCTCTTTACCCTGAGCTGTCCTCGGGCCCCGCGCTCTTTACCCTGAGCTGTCCTCGGGCCCCGCGCTCTTTACCCTGAGCTGTCCCCGGGCCCCGCGCTCTTTACCCTGAGCTGTCCCCGGGCCGTGCGCTCTTTACCCTGAGCTGTCCTCGGGCCCCGCGCTCTTTACCCTGAGCTGTCCTCGGGCCCCGCGCTCTTTACCCTGAGCTGTCCCCGGGCCCCGCGCTCTTTACCCTGAGCTGTCCCCGGGCCCCGCGCTCTTTACCCTGAGCTGTCCCCGGGCCCCGCGCTCTTTACCCTGAGCTGTCCCCGGGCCCCGCGCTCTTTACCCTGAGCTGTCCCCGGGCCGTGCGCTCTTTACCCTGAGCTGTCCTCGGGCCCCGCGCTCTTTACCCTGAGCTGTCCTCGGGCCCCGCGCTCTTTACCCTGAGCTGTCCTCGGGCCCCGCGCTCTTTACCCTGAGCTGTCCTCGGGCCCCGCGCTCTTTACCCTGAGCTGTCCTCGGGCCCCGCTCTCTTTACCCTGAGCTGTCCTCGGGCCCCGCGCTCTTTACCCTGAGCTGTCCTCGGGCCCCGCGCTCTTTACCCTGAGCTGTCCCCGGGCCCCGCGCTCTTTACCCTGAGCTGTCCCCGGGCCCCGCGCTCTTTACCCTGCGCTGTCCCCGGGCCCCGCGCTCTTTACCCCGAGCTGTCCCCGGGCCCCGCGCTCTTTACCCTGAGCTGTCCCCGGGCCCCGCGCTCTTTACCCTGAGCTGTCCTCGGGCCCCGCGCTCTTTACCCTGAGCTGTCCCCGGGCCCCGCGCTCTTTACCCTGTGCTGTCCCCGGGCCCCGCGCTCTTTACCCTGTGCTGTCCCCGGGCCCCGCGCTCTTTACCCTGAGCTGTCCTCGGGCCCCGCGCTCTTTACCCTGAGCTGTCCCCGGGCCCCGCGCTCTTTACCCTGAGCTGTCCCCGGGCCGTGCGCTCTTTACCCTGAGCTGTCCCCGGGCCCCGCGCTCTTTACCCTGAGCTGTCCTCGGGCCCCGCGCTCTTTACCCTGAGCTGTCCCCGGGCCCCGCGCTCTTTACCCTGTGCTGTCCCCGGGCCCCGCGCTCTTTACCCTGTGCTGTCCCCGGGCCCCGCGCTCTTTACCCTGAGCTGTCCTCGGGCCCCGCGCTCTTTACCCTGAGCTGTCCCCGGGCCCCGCGCTCTTTACCCTGAGCTGTCCCCGGGCCGTGCGCTCTTTACCCTGAGCTGTCCCCGGGCCCCGCGCTCTTTACCCTGAGCTGTCCCCGGGCCCCGCGCTCTTTACCCTGAGCTGTCCTCGGGCCGTGCGCTCTTTACCCCGAGCTGTCCCCGGGCCCCGCGCTCTTTACCCTGAGCTGTCCCCGGGCCCCGCGCTCTTTACCCTGAGCTGTCCTCGGGCCCCGCGCTCTTTACCCTGAGCTGTCCCCGGGCCCCGCGCTCTTTACCCTGAGCTGTCCTCGGGCCCCGCGCTCTTTACCCTGAGCTGTCCCCGGGCCCCGCGCTCTTTACTCTGAGCTGTCCCCGGGCCCCGCGCTCTTTACCCTGAGCTGTCCCCGGGCCCCGCGCTCTTTACCCTGAGCTGTCCCCGGGCCCCGCGCTCTTTACCCTGAGCTGTCCTCGGGCCCCGCGCTCTTTACCCTGAGCTGTCCTCGGGCCCCGCGCTCTTTACCCTGAGCTGTCCCCGGGCCCCGCGCTCTTTACTCTGAGCTGTCCCCGGGCCCCGCGCTCTTTACCCTGAGCTGTCCCCGGGCCCCGCGCTCTTTACCCTGAGCTGTCCCCGGGCCCCGCGCTCTTTACCCTGAGCTGTCCTCGGGCCCCGCGCTCTTTACCCTGAGCTGTCCCCGGGCCCCGCGCTCTTTACCCTGAGCTGTCCCCGGGCCGTGCGCTCTTTACCCTGAGCTGTCCTCGGGCCCCGCGCTCTTTACCCTGAGCTGTCCTCGGGCCCCGCGCTCTTTACCCTGAGCTGTCCCCGGGCCCCGCGCTCTTTACCCTGAGCTGTCCCCGGGCCCCGCGCTCTTTACCCTGAGCTGTCCTCGGGCCCCGCGCTCTTTACCCTGAGCTGTCCCCGGGCCCCGCGCTCTTTACCCTGAGCTGTCCCCGGGCCCCGCGCTCTTTACCCTGAGCTGTCCTCGGGCCCCGCGCTCTTTACCCTGAGCTGTCCCCGGGCCCCGCGCTCTTTACCCTGAGCTGTCCCCGGGCCCTGCGCTCTTTACCCTGAGCTGTCCCCGGGCCCCGCGCTCTTTACCCTGAGCTGTCCCCGGGCCCCGCGCTCTTTACCCTGAGCTGTCCTCGGGCCCCGCGCTCTTTACCCTGAGCTGTCCCCGGGCCCCGCGCTCTTTACCCTGAGCTGTCCCCGGGCCCCGCGCTCTTTACCCTGAGCTGTCCCCGGGCCCCGCGCTCTTTACCCTGAGCTGTCCCCGGGCCCCGCGCTCTTTACCCTGAGCTGTCCTCGGGCCCCGCGCTCTTTACCCTGAGCTGTCCTCGGGCCCCGCGCTCTTTACCCTGAGCTGTCCTCGGGCCCCGCGCTCTTTACCCTGAGCTGTCCTCGGGCCCCGCGCTCTTTACCCTGAGCTGTCCTCGGGCCCCGCTCTCTTTACCCTGAGCTGTCCTCGGGCCCCGCGCTCTTTACCCTGAGCTGTCCTCGGGCCCCGCGCTCTTTACCCTGAGCTGTCCCCGGGCCCCGCGCTCTTTACCCTGAGCTGTCCTCGGGCCCCGCGCTCTTTACCCTGAGCTGTCCCCGGGCCGTGCGCTCTTTACCCTGAGCTGTCCTCGGGCCCCGCGCTCTTTACCCTGAGCTGTCCCCGGGCCCCGCGCTCTTTACCCCGAGCTGTCCCCGGGCCCCGCGCTCTTTACCCTGAGCTGTCCCCGGGCCCCGCGCTCTTTACCCTGAGCTGTCCTCGGGCCCCGCGCTCTTTACCCTGAGCTGTCCCCGGGCCCCGCGCTCTTTACCCTGAGCTGTCCCCGGGCCCCGCGCTCTTTACCCTGAGCTGTCCCCGGGCCCCGCGCTCTTTACCCTGTGCTGTCCCCGGGCCCCGCGCTCTTTACCCTGAGCTGTCCTCGGGCCCCGCGCTCTTTACCCTGAGCTGTCCTCGGGCCCCGCGCTCTTTACCCTGAGCTGTCCCCGGGCCCCGCGCTCTTTACCCTGAGCTGTCCCCGGGCCCCGCACTCTTTACCCTGAGCTGTCCTCGGGCCCCGCGCTCTTTACCCTGAGCTGTCCCCGGGCCCCGCGCTCTTTACCCTGAGCTGTCCTCGGGCCCCGCGCTCTTTACCCTGAGCTGTCCCCGGACCCCGCGCTCTTTACCCTGAGCTGTCCCCGGGCCCCGCGCTCTTTACCCTGAGCTGTCCCCGGGCCCCGCGCTCTTTACCCTGAGCTGTCCCCGGGCCGTGCGCTCTTTACCCTGAGCTGTCCCCGGGCCCCGCGCTCTTTACCCTGAGCTGTCCCCGGGCCCCGCGCTCTTTACCCTGAGCTGTCCCCGGGCCCCGCGCTCTTTACCCTGAGCTGTCCCCGGGCCCCGCGCTCTTTACCCTGAGCTGTCCCCGGGCCCCGCGCTCTTTACCCTGAGCTGTCCCCGGGCCGTGCGCTCTTTACCCTGAGCTGTCCCCGGGCCCCGCGCTCTTTACCCTGAGTTGTCCTCGGGCCCCGCGCTCTTTACCCTGAGCTGTCCCCGGGCCCCGCGCTCTTTACCCTGAGCTGTCCCCGGGCCCCGCGCTCTTTACCCTGAGCTGTCCCCGGGCCCCGCGCTCTTTACCCTGAGCTGTCCCCGGGCCCCGCGCTCTTTACCCTGAGCTGTCCCCGGGCCGTGCGCTCTTTACCCTGAGCTGTCCCCGGGCCCCGCGCTCTTTACCCTGAGCTGTCCCCGGGCCCCGCGCTCTTTACCCTGTGCTGTCCCCGGGCCCCGCACTCTTTACCCTGAGCTGTCCCCGGGCCCCGCGCTCTTTACCCTGAGCTGTCCCCGGGCCCCGCGCTCTTTACCCTGAGCTGTCCTCGGGCCCCGCGCTCTTTACCCTGAGCTGTCCTCGGGCCCCGCGCTCTTTACCCTGAGCTGTCCCCGGGCCCCGCGCTCTTTACCCTGAGCTGTCCTCGGGCCCCGCGCTCTTTACCCTGAGCTGTCCCCGGGCCCCGCGCTCTTTACCCTGAGCTGTCCCCGGGCCCCGCGCTCTTTACCCTGAGCTGTCCTCGGGCCCCGCGCTCTTTACCCTGCGCTGTCCCCGGGCCCCGCGCTCTTTACCCTGAGCTGTCCTCGGGCCCCGCGCTCTTTACCCTGAGCTGTCCTCGGGCCCCGCGCTCTTTACCCTGAGCTGTCCTCGGGCCCCGCTCTCTTTACCCTGCGCTGTCCCCGGGCCCCGCGCTCTTTACCCTGAGCTGTCCCCGGGCCCCGCGCTCTTTACCCTGAGCTGTCCCCGGGCCCCGCTCTCTTTACCCTGCGCTGTCCTCGGGCCCCGCGCTCTTTACCCTGAGCTCTCCCCGGGCCCCGCGCTCTTTACCCTGAGCTGTCCCCGGGCCCCGCGCTCTTTACTCTGAGCTGTCCCCGGGCCCCGCGCTCTTTACCCTGAGCTGTCCTCGGGCCCCGCGCTCTTTACCCTGAGCTGCCCTCGGGCCCCGCGCTCTTTACCCTGAGCTCTCCCCGGGCCCCGCGCTCTTTACCCTGAGCTGTCCCCGGGCCCCGCGCTCTTTACCCTGAGCTGTCCCCGGGCCCTGCGCTCTTTACCCTGAGCTGTCCTCGGGCCCTGCGCTCTTTACCCTGAGCTGTCCCCGGGCCCCGCGCTCTTTACCCTGAGCTGTCCTCGGGCCCCGCGCTCTTTACCCTGAGCTGTCCTCGGGCCCCGCGCTCTTTACCCTGAGCTGTCCCCGGGCCCCGCGCTCTTTACCCTGAGCTGTCCCCGGGCCCCGCGCTCTTTACCCTGAGCTGTCCCCGGGCCGTGCGCTCTTTACCCTGAGCTGTCCCCGGGCCCCGCGCTCTTTACCCTGAGCTGTCCTCAGGCCCCGCGCTCTTTACCCTGAGCTGTCCCCGGGCCCCGCGCTCTTTACCCTGAGCTGTCCCCGGGCCCCGCGCTCTTTACCCTGAGCTGTCCTCGGGCCCCGCGCTCTTTACCCTGAGCTGTCCCCGGGCCCCGCGCTCTTTACCCTGAGCTGTCCCCGGGCCCCGCGCTCTTTACCCTGAGCTGTCCCCGGGCCCCGCGCTCTTTACCCTGAGCTGTCCCCGGGCCCTGCGCTCTTTACCCTGAGCTGTCCCCGGGCCCCGCGCTCTTTACCCTGAGCTGCCCTCGGGCCCCGCGCTCTTTACCCTGAGCTGTCCTCGGGCCCCGCGCTCTTTACCCTGAGCTGTCCCCGGGCCCCGCGCTCTTTACCCTGAGCTGTCCTCGGGCCCCGCGCTCTTTACCCTGAGCTGTCCCCGGGCCCCGCGCTCTTTACCCTGAGCTGTCCTCGGGCCCCGCGCTCTTTACCCTGAGCTGTCCCCGGGCCCCGCGCTCTTTACCCTGAGCTGTCCCCGGGCCCCGCGCTCTTTACTCTGAGCTGTCCCCGGGCCCCGCGCTCTTTACCCTGAGCTGTCCCCGGGCCCCGCGCTCTTTACCCTGAGCTGTCCTCGGGCCCCGCGCTCTTTACCCTGAGCTGTCCCCGGGCCCCGCGCTCTTTACCCTGAGCTGTCCCCGGGCCCCGCGCTCTTTACTCTGAGCTGTCCCCGGGCCCCGCGCTCTTTACCCTGAGCTGTCCCCGGGCCCCGCGCTCTTTACCCTGAGCTGCCCTCGGGCCCCGCGCTCTTTACCCTGAGCTGTCCTCGGGCCCCGCGCTCTTTACCCTGAGCTGTCCTCGGGCCCCGCGCTCTTTACCCTGAGCTGTCCTCGGGCCCCGCGCTCTTTACCCTGAGCTGTCCCCGGGCCCCGCGCTCTTTACCCTGAGCTGTCCTCGGGCCCCGCGCTCTTTACCCTGAGCTGTCCCCGGGCCCCGCGCTCTTTACCCTGTGCTGTCCCCGGGCCCCGCGCTCTTTACCCTGAGCTGTCCCCGGGCCCCGCGCTCTTTACCCTGAGCTGTCCCCGGGCCCCGCGCTCTTTACCCTGTGCTGTCCCCGGGCCCCGCGCTCTTTACCCTGAGCTGTCCCCGGGCCCCGCGCTCTTTACCCTGAGCTGTCCCCGGGCCCCGCGCTCTTTACCCTGAGCTGCCCTCGGGCCCCGCGCTCTTTACCCTGAGCTGCCCTCGGGCCCCGCGCTCTTTACTCTGAGCTGTCCCTGGGCCCCGCGCTCTTTACCCTGAGCTGTCCCCGGGCCCCGCGCTCTTTACCCTGAGCTGCCCTCGGGCCCCGCGCTCTTTACTCTGAGCTGTCCCTGGGCCCCGCGCTCTTTACCCTGAGCTGTCCCCGGGCCCCGCGCTCTTTACCCTGAGCTGTCCTCGGGCCCCGCGCTCTTTACCCTGAGCTGTCCCCGGGCCCCGCGCTCTTTACCCTGAGCTGTCCCCGGGCCCCGCGCTCTTTACTCTGAGCTGTCCCCGGGCCCCGCGCTCTTTACCCTGAGCTGTCCCCGGGCCCCGCGCTCTTTACCCTGAGCTGTCCCCGGGCCCCGCGCTCTTTACCCTGAGCTGTCCCCGGGCCCCGCGCTCTTTACCCTGAGCTGTCCCCGGGCCCCGCGCTCTTTACCCTGAGCTCTCCCCGGGCCCCGCGCTCTTTACCCTGAGCTGTCCTCGGGCCCCGCGCTCTTTACCCTGAGCTGTCCCCGGGCCCCGCGCTCTTTACCCTGAGCTGTCCCCGGGCCCCGCGCTCTTTACCCTGAGCTGTCCCCGGGCCCCGCGCTCTTTACCCTGAGCTGTCCCCGGGCCCCGCGCTCTTTACCCTGAGCTGTCCCCGGGCCCCGCGCTCTTTACCCTGAGCTGTCCTCGGGCCCCGCGCTCTTTACCCTGAGCTGTCCTCGGGCCCCGCGCTCTTTACCCTGAGCTGTCCTCGGGCCCCGCGCTCTTTACCCTGAGCTGTCCCCGGGCCCCGCGCTCTTTACCCTGAGCTGTCCTCGGGCCCCGCGCTCTTTACCCTGAGCTGTCCTCGGGCCCCGCGCTCTTTACCCCGAGCTGTCCTCGGGCCCCGCGCTCTTTACCCTGAGCTGTCCCCGGGCCCCGCGCTCTTTACCCTGAGCTGTCCCCGGGCCCCGCGCTCTTTACCCTGAGCTGTCCTCGGGCCCCGCGCTCTTTACCCCGAGCTGTCCTCGGGCCCCGCGCTCTTTACCCCGAGCTGTCCTCGGGCCCCGCGCTCTTTACCCTGAGCTGTCCCCGGGCCCCGCGCTCTTTACCCTGAGCTGTCCTCGGGCCCCGCGCTCTTTACCCTGAGCTGTCCTCGGGCCCCGCGCTCTTTACCCTGAGGTGTCCCCGGGCCGTGCGCTCTTTACCCTGAGCTGTCCTCAGGCCCCGCGCTCTTTACCCTGAGCTGTCCCCGGGCCCCGCGCTCTTTACCCTGAGCTGTCCCCGGGCCCCGCGCTCTTTACCCTGAGCTGTCCTCGGGCCCCGCGCTCTTTACCCTGAGCTGTCCTCGGGCCCCGCGCTCTTTACCCTGAGCTGTCCCCGGGCCCCGCGCTCTTTACCCTGAGCTGTCCTCGGGCCCCGCGCTCTTTACCCTGAGCTGTCCTCGGGCCCCGCGCTCTTTACCCTGAGCTGTCCCCGGGCCCCGCGCTCTTTACCCTGAGCTGTCCCCGGGCCCCGCGCTCTTTACCCTGAGCTGTCCCCGGGCCCCGCGCTCTTTACCCTGAGCTGTCCCCGGGCCCCGCGCTCTTTACCCTGAGCTGTCCTCGGGCCCCGCGCTCTTTACCCTGAGCTGTCCCCGGGCCCCGCGCTCTTTACCCTGAGCTGTCCTCGGGCCCCGCGCTCTTTACCCTGAGCTGTCCTCGGGCCCCGCGCTCTTTACTCTGAGCTGTCCCCGGGCCCCGCGTTCTTTACCCTGAGCTGTCCTCAGGCCCCGCGCTCTTTACCCTGAGCTGTCCCCGGGCCCCGCACTCTTTACCCTGAGCTGTCCCCGGGCCCCGCGCTCTTTACCCTGAGCTGTCCTCGGGCCCCGCGCTCTTTACCCTGAGCTGTCCCCGGACCCCGCGCTCTTTACCCTGAGCTGTCCCCGGGCCCCGCGCTCTTTACCCTGAGCTGTCCCCGGGCCCCGCGCTCTTTACCCTGAGCTGTCCCCGGGCCGTGCGCTCTTTACCCTGAGCTGTCCCCGGGCCCCGCGCTCTTTACCCTGAGCTGTCCCCGGGCCCCGCGCTCTTTACCCTGAGCTGTCCCCGGGCCCCGCGCTCTTTACCCTGAGCTGTCCCCGGGCCCCGCGCTCTTTACCCTGAGCTGTCCCCGGGCCCCGCGCTCTTTACCCTGAGCTGTCCCCGGGCCGTGCGCTCTTTACCCTGAGCTGTCCCCGGGCCCCGCGCTCTTTACCCTGAGTTGTCCTCGGGCCCCGCGCTCTTTACCCTGAGCTGTCCCCGGGCCCCGCGCTCTTTACCCTGAGCTGTCCCCGGGCCCCGCGCTCTTTACCCTGAGCTGTCCCCGGGCCCCGCGCTCTTTACCCTGAGCTGTCCCCGGGCCCCGCGCTCTTTACCCTGAGCTGTCCCCGGGCCGTGCGCTCTTTACCCTGAGCTGTCCCCGGGCCCCGCGCTCTTTACCCTGAGCTGTCCCCGGGCCCCGCGCTCTTTACCCTGTGCTGTCCCCGGGCCCCGCACTCTTTACCCTGAGCTGTCCCCGGGCCCCGCGCTCTTTACCCTGAGCTGTCCCCGGGCCCCGCGCTCTTTACCCTGAGCTGTCCTCGGGCCCCGCGCTCTTTACCCTGAGCTGTCCTCGGGCCCCGCGCTCTTTACCCTGAGCTGTCCCCGGGCCCCGCGCTCTTTACCCTGAGCTGTCCTCGGGCCCCGCGCTCTTTACCCTGAGCTGTCCCCGGGCCCCGCGCTCTTTACCCTGAGCTGTCCCCGGGCCCCGCGCTCTTTACCCTGAGCTGTCCTCGGGCCCCGCGCTCTTTACCCTGCGCTGTCCCCGGGCCCCGCGCTCTTTACCCTGAGCTGTCCTCGGGCCCCGCGCTCTTTACCCTGAGCTGTCCTCGGGCCCCGCGCTCTTTACCCTGAGCTGTCCTCGGGCCCCGCTCTCTTTACCCTGCGCTGTCCCCGGGCCCCGCGCTCTTTACCCTGAGCTGTCCCCGGGCCCCGCGCTCTTTACCCTGAGCTGTCCCCGGGCCCCGCTCTCTTTACCCTGCGCTGTCCTCGGGCCCCGCGCTCTTTACCCTGAGCTCTCCCCGGGCCCCGCGCTCTTTACCCTGAGCTGTCCCCGGGCCCCGCGCTCTTTACTCTGAGCTGTCCCCGGGCCCCGCGCTCTTTACCCTGAGCTGTCCCCGGGCCCCGCGCTCTTTACCCTGAGCTGCCCTCGGGCCCCGCGCTCTTTACCCTGAGCTCTCCCCGGGCCCCGCGCTCTTTACCCTGAGCTGTCCCCGGGCCCCGCGCTCTTTACCCTGAGCTGTCCCCGGGCCCTGCGCTCTTTACCCTGAGCTGTCCTCGGGCCCTGCGCTCTTTACCCTGAGCTGTCCCCGGGCCCCGCGCTCTTTACCCTGAGCTGTCCTCGGGCCCCGCGCTCTTTACCCTGAGCTGTCCTCGGGCCCCGCGCTCTTTACCCTGAGCTGTCCCCGGGCCCCGCGCTCTTTACCCTGAGCTGTCCCCGGGCCCCGCGCTCTTTACCCTGAGCTGTCCCCGGGCCGTGCGCTCTTTACCCTGAGCTGTCCCCGGGCCCTGCGCTCTTTACCCTGAGCTGTCCTCAGGCCCCGCGCTCTTTACCCTGAGCTGTCCCCGGGCCCCGCGCTCTTTACCCTGAGCTGTCCTCGGGCCCCGCGCTCTTTACCCTGAGCTGTCCCCGGGCCCCGCGCTCTTTACCCTGAGCTGTCCTCGGGCCCCGCGCTCTTTACCCTGAGCTGTCCCCGGGCCCCGCGCTCTTTACCCTGAGCTGTCCCCGGGCCCCGCGCTCTTTACCCTGAGCTGTCCCCGGGCCCCGCGCTCTTTACCCTGAGCTGTCCCCGGGCCCCGCGCTCTTTACCCTGAGCTGTCCCCGGGCCCCGCGCTCTTTACCCTGAGCTGTCCTCGGGCCCCGCGCTCTTTACCCTGAGCTGTCCTCGGGCCCCGCGCTCTTTACCCTGAGCTGTCCCCGGGCCCCGCGCTCTTTACCCTGAGCTGTCCTCGGGCCCTGCGCTCTTTACCCTGAGCTGTCCCCGGGCCCCGCGCTCTTTACCCTGAGCTGTCCTCGGGCCCCGCGCTCTTTACCCTGAGCTGTCCCCGGGCCCCGCGCTCTTTACCCTGAGCTGTCCCCGGGCCCCGCGCTCTTTACCCTGAGCTGTCCCCGGGCCCCGCGCTCTTTACCCTGAGCTGTCCTCGGGCCCCGCGCTCTTTACCCTGAGCTGTCCCCGGGCCCCGCGCTCTTTACCCTGAGCTGTCCCCGGGCCCCGCGCTCTTTACCCTGAGCTGTCCTCGGGCCCCGCGCTCTTTACCCTGAGCTGTCCCCGGGCCCCGCGCTCTTTACTCTGAGCTGTCCCCGGGCCCCGCGCTCTTTACCCTGAGCTGTCCTCGGGCCCCGCGCTCTTTACCCTGAGCTGTCCTCGGGCCCCGCGCTCTTTACCCTGAGCTGTCCCCGGGCCCCGCGCTCTTTACCCTGAGCTGTCCTCGGGCCCCGCGCTCTTTACCCTGAGCTGTCCCCGGGCCCCGCGCTCTTTACCCTGAGCTGTCCCCGGGCCCCGCGCTCTTTACTCTGAGCTGTCCCCGGGCCCCGCGCTCTTTACCCTGAGCTGTCCTCGGGCCCCGCGCTCTTTACCCCGAGCTGTCCTCGGGCCCCGCGCTCTTTACCCTGAGCTGTCCCCGGGCCCCGCGCTCTTTACCCTGAGCTGTCCCCGGGCCCCGCGCTCTTTACCCTGAGCGGTCCTCGGGCCCCGCGCTCTTTACCCTGAGCTGTCCTCGGGCCCCGCGCTCTTTACCCTGAGCTGTCCCCGGGCCCCGCGCTCTTTACCCTGAGCTGTCCCCGGGCCCCGCGCTCTTTACCCTGAGCTGTCCCCGGGCCCCGCGCTCTTTACCCTGAGCTGTCCCCGGGCCCCGCGCTCTTTACCCTGAGCTGTCCCCGGGCCCCGCGCTCTTTACCCTGAGCTGTCCTCGGGCCGTGCGCTCTTTACCCTGAGCTGTCCCCGGGCCCCGCGCTCTTTACCCTGAGCTGTCCCCGGGCCCCGCGCTCTTTACCCTGAGCTGTCCCCGGGCCCCGCGCTCTTTACCCTGAGCTGTCCCCGGGCCCCGCGCTCTTTACCCTGTGCTGTCCCCGGGCCCCGCGCTCTTTACCCTGAGCTGTCCCCGGGCCCCGCGCTCTTTACCCTGAGCTGTCCCCGGGCCCCGCGCTCTTTACCCTGAGCTGTCCCCGGGCCCCGCGCTCTTTACCCTGAGCTGTCCCCGGGCCGTGCGCTCTTTACCCCGAGCTGTCCCCGGGCCCCGCGCTCTTTACCCTGAGCTGTCCTCGGGCCCCGCGCTCTTTACCCTGAGCTGTCCCCGGGCCCCGCGCTCTTTACCCTGAGCTGTCCCCGGGCCCCGCGCTCTTTACCCTGAGCTGTCCCCGGGCCCCGCGCTCTTTACCCTGAGCTGTCCCCAGGCCCCGCACTCTTTACCCTGAGCTGTCCTCGGGCCCCGCGCTCTTTACTCTGAGCTGTCCTCGGGCCCCGCGCTCTTTACCCTGAGCTGTCCTCGGGCCCCGCGCTCTTTACCCTGAGCTGTCCTCGGGCCCCGCGCTCTTTACCCTGAGCTGTCCCCGGGCCCCGCGCTCTTTACCCTGAGCTGTCCCCGGGCCCCGCGCTCTTTACCCTGAGCTGTCCCCGGGCCCCGCGCTCTTTACCCTGAGCTGTCCCCGGGCCCCGCGCTCTTTACCCTGAGTTGTCCTCGGGCCCCGCGCTCTTTACCCTGAGCTGTCCCCGGGCCCCGCGCTCTTTACCCTGAGCTGTCCCCGGGCCCCGCGCTCTTTACCCTGAGCTGTCCCCGGGCCCCGCGCTCTTTACCCTGAGCTGTCCCCGGGCCCCGCGCTCTTTACCCTGAGCTGTCCCCGGGCCCCGCGCTCTTTACCCTGAGCTGTCCCCGGGCCCCGCGCTCTTTACCCTGAGCTGTCCCCGGGCCCCGCGCTCTTTACCCTGAGCTGTCCTCGGGCCCCGCGCTCTTTACCCTGAGCTGTCCCCGGGCCCCGCGCTCTTTACCCTGAGCTGCCCTCGGGCCCCGCGCTCTTTACCCTGAGCTGTCCCCGGGCCCCGCGCTCTTTACCCTGAGCTGTCCTCGGGCCCCGCGCTCTTTACCCTGAGCTGTCCTCGGGCCCCGCGCTCTTTACCCTGAGCTGTCCCCGGGCCCCGCGCTCTTTACCCTGAGCTGCCCTCGGGCCCCGCGCTCTTTACCCTGCGCTGTCCCCGGGCCCCGCGCTCTTTACCCTGAGCTGTCCTCGGGCCCCGCGCTCTTTACCCTGAGCTGTCCCCGGGCCCCGCGCTCTTTACCCTGAGCTGTCCCCGGGCCCCGCGCTCTTTACCCTGAGCTGTCCCCGGGCCCCGCGCTCTTTACCCTGAGCTGTCCCCGGGCCCCGCGCTCTTTACCCTGAGCTGTCCCCGGGCCCCGCGCTCTTTACCCTGAGCTGTCCCCGGGCCCCGCGCTCTTTACCCTGAGCTGTCCCCGGGCCCCGCGCTCTTTACCCTGAGCTGTCCTCGGGCCCCGCGCTCTTTACCCTGAGCTGTCCCTGGGCCCCGCGCTCTTTACCCTGAGCTGTCCTCGGGCCCCGCGCTCTTTACCCTGAGCTGTCCTCGGGCCCCGCGCTCTTTACCCTGAGCTGTCCCCGGGCCCCGCGCTCTTTACCCTGAGCTGTCCCCGGGCCCCGCGCTCTTTACCCTGAGCTGTCCTCGGGCCCCGCGCTCTTTACCCTGAGCTGTCCTCGGGCCCCGCGCTCTTTACCCTGAGCTGTCCTCGGGCCCCGCGCTCTTTACCCTGAGCTGTCCCCGGGCCCCGCGCTCTTTACTCTGAGCTGTCCCCGGGCCCCGCGCTCTTTACCCTGAGCTGTCCTCGGGCCCCGCGCTCTTTACCCTGAGCTGTCCTCGGGCCCCGCGCTCTTTACCCTGAGCTGTCCTCGGGCCCCGCGCTCTTTACCCTGAGCTGTCCTCGGGCCCCGCGCTCTTTACCCTGAGCTGTCCCCGGGCCCCGCGCTCTTTACCCTGAGCTGTCCTCGGGCCCCGCGCTCTTTACCCTGAGCTGTCCCCGGGCCCCGCGCTCTTTACCCTGAGCTGTCCCCGGGCCCCGCGCTCTTTACCCTGAGCTGTCCTCGGGCCCCGCGCTCTTTACCCTGAGCTGTCCTCGGGCCACGCGCTCTTTACCCTGAGCTGTCCTCGGGCCCCGCGCTCTTTACCCTGAGCTGTCCTCGGGCCCCGCGCTCTTTACCCTGAGCTGTCCCCGGGCCCCGCGCTCTTTACCCTGAGCTGTCCTCGGGCCCCGCGCTCTTTACCCTGAGCTGTCCTCGGGCCCCGCGCTCTTTACCCTGAGCTGTCCCCGGGCCCCGCGCTCTTTACCCTGAGCTGTCCCCAGGCCCCGCGCTCTTTACCCTGAGCTGTCCCTGGGCCCCGCGCTCTTTACCCTGAGCTGTCCTCGGGCCCCGCGCTCTTTACCCTGAGCTGTCCTCGGGCCCCGCGCTCTTTACCCTGAGCTGTCCTCGGGCCCCGCGCTCTTTACCCTGAGCTGTCCTCGGGCCCCGCGCTCTTTACCCTGAGCTGTCCCCGGGCCGTGCGCTCTTTACCCTGAGCTGTCCCCGGGCCCCGCGCTCTTTACCCCGAGCTGTCCTCGGGCCCCGCGCTCTTTACCCTGAGCTGTCCCCGGGCCCCGCGCTCTTTACCCTGAGCTGTCCCCGGGCCCCGCGCTCTTTACCCTGAGCTGTCCTCGGGCCCCGCGCTCTTTACCCTGAGCTGTCCCCGGGCCCCGCGCTCTTTACCCTGAGCTGTCCCCGGGCCCCGCGCTCTTTACCCTGAGCTGTCCTCGGGCCCCGCGCTCTTTACCCTGAGCTGTCCTCGGGCCCCGCGCTCTTTACCCTGAGCTGTCCTCGGGCCCCGCGCTCTTTACCCTGAGCTGTCCCCGGGCCCCGCGCTCTTTACCCTGAGCTGTCCTCAGGCCCCGCGCTCTTTACCCTGAGCTGTCCTCGGGCCCCGCGCTCTTTACCCTGAGCTGTCCCCGGGCCCCGCGCTCTTTACCCTGAGCTGTCCTCGGGCCCCGCGCTCTTTACCCTGAGCTGTCCCCGGGCCCCGCGCTCTTTACCCTGAGCTGTCCCCGGGCCCCGCGCTCTTTACCCTGAGCTGTCCCCGGGCCCCGCGCTCTTTACCCTGAGCTGTCCCCGGGCCCCGCGCTCTTTACCCTGAGCTGTCCCCGGGCCCCGCGCTCTTTACCCTGTGCTGTCCCCGGGCCCCGCGCTCTTTACCCTGAGCTGTCCCCGGGCCCCGCACTCTTTACCCTGAGCTGTCCCCGGGCCCCGCGCTCTTTACCCTGAGCTGTCCCCGGGCCCCGCACTCTTTACCCTGAGCTGTCCTCGGGCCCCGCGCTCTTTACCCTGAGCTGTCCCCGGGCCCCGCGCTCTTTACCCTGAGCTGTCCCCGGGCCCCGCGCTCTTTACCCTGAGCTGTCCTCGGGCCCCGCGCTCTTTACCCTGAGCTGCCTCTGCTGCCGATTGTTACCAAGGGTTTACACTTGAGGAACAAGCAGGCCAGGCGGGCAGAGTCTGAGCAACCTTGCTCCAGCCTTTGGGGAGAGACGTGAGAAAGTAGGAACTTTACCCTCACAAAACAGAACAATTCAAGGCTCTGGGCTCCCCCTGTTCACCAGCTCTCTGGGTCCGTTTAACCAGAAAAATCAAATCAGTCTGATGTGACAGGGAGAACAACTCAACAACAACAAGCATACTTGTCACACTAACCACACACGCACAGATACACAGACACGCATGTACACAGACACATGCATGCGCACACAAGCACACAGACACACACAGGCATGCATATACATGTGCACACACATGCTTGCACACATGTATGTAAGTACACACATGCACATGGGCATTCATAGAATCATAGAATGGTTACAGCACAGAAGGAGGCCATTCGGCCCATCGAGCCCGTGCCAGCTTTCTGCAAGAGCACCTCAGATAGTCCCACTCCCCCACCCTTTCCCTGCAAATGTTTTTCCTTCAGATACTTATTCAATTCCCTTTTGAAAGCCGTGATTGAGTCTGCCTCCAACATTCACATGGGCACGGGCACATGTTCATGCAGAAACATATTTACATGCTTACATACACATGCATACATGAGAACACACGCACACAAAATACACACTCACCAGACACCTGGACTCTCTTTAATCCAGGTCTGTTCACATTCTTTTCGCCAAACATAATGAGAAAGCAGTTCACACTTGATTACTGCATGCTCCATTTCTTCAGAAAAGAAACACACCGATTCCTTCACACAATTTGTTGTGGTTTTCCTGGGATCGGCCAACACTGTGGGTGAGGAATGAGAAGCGATGGTGTAAACACGGCACAGCCCTTGCCCACTGATAGAATGTGGAGTTTACTGGTCGATGCAAACAGCTGGATTAACATCAGCAGAGATACAGGGTCTAGGCAGCTGGAGGCAGAGCCGCTAATGGTGGAGCGAAAGGAGGGTCAGAAGAGGAGTTCGGAGTCAGAGGAGTTTGGAATGTCCTCTCTCACCTTGTTTACTGTCATATTCCCCGGGTACAAACTACAGGAAGATCGGCCCCCACAACTCACACAGCCTTGCTGCACAGGGGGGAGGGAGGTGATCAAGGCTTCAAATCTTGGATGCACTTGGGTTTTCTAGAGTATTAAAGATGCTTGAAGGTAATTGAAGTGTTTGGTGTTAAAGAGGAAACTAAAGGGTAGAAATTTGTTAAACCTGACTGTAAAATGGGCGGCTGATTTGCTGGATGGATTTCAAGCCCCAGTTTCCTGAAGACAGCTTTAGGGAGGAAGGTTTTGAGTTGAGATCATAGTGGGGCCAAGAGACACAGGGTGAGAGGAGTGAGATGTTGTTTCAGTTACTGACTGAATGCTGTTTCAATTTGAATATATTTGAATGTGTTTAGAAGCTTTGCAAAAACAAGGTCGTGTCCTGTCTCTCAATTTCCCTACCATTTAAAATGATCTTTCACAGTGGCTGTGATTTGTTGTTGATTCTCTTCTGTCTTCATCCCTTAAAGAAACATCCCACTGAGGGATACAGTCAGGGATAGGTTGCCAACTCTGGTTGGGCATATTCCAGGAGGTTTGCATTGAATACCCGCCCATCCCATTGAATACCCGCTCCTCCCATTGAATACCTGCCCATCCCATTGAATACCCACCCATCTCATTGAATACCCGCCCATCCCATTGAATACCCGCCCATCCCATTGAATACCCGCCCATCCCATTGAATACCCGCCCATCCCATTGAATACCCACCCATCCCATTGAATACCCACTCCTCCCATTGAATACCCACCCATCCCATTGAATACCGGCTCCTCCCATTGAATACCCACTCCTCCCATTGAATACCCGCTCCTCCCATTGAATACCCGCCCATCCCATTGAATACCCGCCCATCCCATTGAATACCCGCCCATCCCATTGAATACCCGCCCATCCCATTGAATACCCACCCATCCCATTGAATACCCGCCCATCCCATTGAATACCCGCCCATCCCATTGAATACCTGCTCCTACCATTGAATACCCGCCCATCCCATTGAATACCCGCCCATCCCATTGAATACCCACCCATCCCATTGAATACCCACCCATCCCATTGAATACCCGCCCATCCCATTGAATACCCGCCCATCCCATTGAATACCCACCCATCCCATTGAATACCCGCCCATCCCATTGAATACCCGCCCATCCCATTGAATACCCGCCCATCCCATTGAATACCCACCCATCCCATTGAATACCCACCCATCCCATTGAATACCCGCTCCTCCCATTGAATACCCGCCCATCCCATTGAATACCCACTCCTCCCATTGAATACCCACCCATTCCATTGAATACCCACTCCTCCCATTGAATACCCACCCAACACATTAAATACCCGCCCATCCCATTGAATACCTGCCCATCCCATTGAATACCCGCCCATCCCATTGAATACCCGCCCATCCCATTGAATACCCGCCCATCCCATTGAATACCCACTCCTCCCATTGAATACCTGCCCATCCCATTGAATACCCGCCCATCCCATTGAATACCCGCTCCTCCCATTGAATACCCGCCCATCCCATTGAATACCCGCCCATCCCATTGAATACCTGCCCATCCCATTGAATACCCGCTCCTCCCATTGAATACCCGCCCATCCCATTGAATACCCGCTCCTCCCATTGAATACCCGCCCATCCCATTGAATACCCGCCCATCCCATTGAATACCCGCCCATCCCATTGAATACCCGCCCATCCCATTGAATACCCGCTCCTCCCATTGAATACCCGCCCATCCCATTGAATACCCGCTCCTCCCATTGAATACCGGCCATCCCATTGAATACCCACCCATCCCATTGAATACCCACCCATCCCATTGAATACCTGCCCATCCCACTGAATACCCACCCATCACGTTGAATACCCGCTCCTCCGATTGAATGTCAACTCAAAATCATTCGATAATTGAGGATGAGGTGGGCAATTAGACTCATCTTCGTTCATTCCTCTAGAATAATGCTCCACTGCAGCATCCAATTCTTTCTTAAATGATTCCAAGGTTTCTGCCTCAGCTACTCTTATCAGGGAGGACTTGAGGACCTTCCTGATATTAGTCCTAAAGTTTCCTTTTACTAATTTAAACTTGTGACCCCTTGTCCTACTCTCCAATTTAACACAAAGTAATATTCAGGATTTACCTTTTCTATTCCTTAACCTAACTCATCTTGCTCTCAGTCGCTCCTGCCCAGGTTAAAAATCCCTTCAGTCTTTCCCAATAACTAAGACCCCGGACACTGGGAACTAGCCCCGGGGTTCCTCTCGGCACGGCCTTCAGCGCTCGAACGTCTCAGCGACCAATACTTTTTAAAATTCATTCTGGGGATGTGGGCATCACTGGCAAGGCCAGGATTTATTGCCCATCCCCAGCTTCCCTGAGAAAGTGATGGTGAGCCGCCTTCTTCTTGCAGTTTGATACAAACTGAGTGTCTCGCTGGGTCACTTCAGGGGGCAGTTAAGAGTTAACCACGTTGGTGTGGGACTGGAGTCACATCTCGGCCCAGACCGGGTAAGGACGGCAGGTTTCCTTCCCTAAAGGAGATTAGTGAACCAGTTGGGTTTTTACGACAATCCGACAGTTTCAGGGTCACTTTACGAGACGCAGTACTGAAGGTGTGGTCTTCCCAGAGCACCGTACAGTTTGATCACAACTTCCTTTAACACGTACACTGCTATTTGACTGTGGAGTTCCTCATCCTATTGGTTTTGTCAATTGCTGCTGTGTATTGGTTGGATATGTTGAGCATTGAGTCTAAGACTCCTCAGTCGCTTTTGCCTTCAGCCTTAGCTTTTCAACATCATTCACGGACAGCGTGTTATTTATTTTTCCTTCCTGCGTGCTGTACTTTACACTAGTCTGCAGTAAATTCCATCTCCCATTGT
The DNA here is from genome assembly GCF_052327205.1 of Somniosus microcephalus. Taxonomy (NCBI): domain Eukaryota; kingdom Metazoa; phylum Chordata; class Chondrichthyes; order Squaliformes; family Somniosidae; genus Somniosus; species Somniosus microcephalus. Next base: position 3,270,625 of record NC_140994.1, on the reverse strand, counting down.
TCAGCCCATGCACATATTTTGTTTTGCTAATCTCTAGTTCCTGAGCTTCCTCCTCCAATTCCACGATTTGGGTAAAAATAAGCAGTGTGTGACAGAGAGTTTAACAGTAGCAGTGCAGCAGAGAATAAGGTCAAAGTGGGAATAATGGTAAAAAAAAATTAAATTAAAGGCTCTTTATCTGAATGCATGAAGCATTCGTAACAAGATAGATGAACTAGTGGCATAAATAGAGATAAATGGGTTTGATCTAATAGCCATTACAGAGACGTTGCAAGGTGACCAAGGTTAGGAATTAAATGTTCTAGGATATTTGACGTTTCGAAAAGACAGGCAGAATGGAAAAGGGGGGGGTGTAGCCCTGATAATAAAGGATGACTTAAGGACAGTAGAGAGAAAGGATCTCGGCTCGGAAGATCAGGAAGTAGAATCAGTATGGGTGGAGATAAGGAATAACAAGGGCCAGGAAACACTGGTGGGAGTAGTATATAGGCCTTCTAACAGTAGCTGTACCGTTGAACAGAATATTAATCAAGAAATAGTAGGAGCTTGCAACAAAGGTAATGCAATAATCGTGGGGGACTTCAATCTTCATATAGACTGGACAAATCAAATTGTCAAAGGTAGTCTGGAGGACGAGTTCATGGAATGCATTTGGGACAGTTTCCTAGAACAATATGTCATGGAACCAACCAGGGAACAGGCTATTTTAGATCTTGTATTGTGTAACGAGACAGGGTTAATTAGCAATCTCATAGTAAAGGATCCTCTGGGGCAGAGAGATCATAATATAGAATTTCATGTTAAGTTTGAGAATGATTTGCCTAAGTCCAAAACTAGAGTCTTGAACTTAAATAATTCTCAACAAAAATACATTCCATTGAGAAACAAAAACTCCACGGGAAAAATTATCTATCCGTGGCTAACTAAAGAAGTTAAGGATAGCATTAGATTTAAAGAAGAGGCTTATAATGTTGTGAAGAATAATAGTAAGCCTGAGGATTGGGAGAGTTTCAGAAACCAGCAAAGGATGACCAAAAAGTTGATAAAAAGGTAAAAAATCAAATATGAGAGAAAACTAGCAAGAAATATAAAAACAGATTGTAAGAGCTTCTACAAGTATGTAAAAAGGAAGAGAGTAGCAAAAGTAAACGTTGGTCCCTTAGAGGCTGAGACAGGAGAAATTATTATGGGGAATAAGGAAATGGCTGAGACTTTAAACAAATATTTTGTATCTGTCTTCACAGTAGGAGACACAAAAAGCATACCAGAAATAGTGGGGAACCAAGGGTCTAATGAGGGTGAGGAACTTAACGTAATTAATATAAGTAGAGAAAAAGTACTAGAGAAACTAATGGGACTAAAAGCCGACAAATCTCCTGGACCTGACAGCCAACATCCTAGGGTTCTAAAAGAGGTGGCTGAAGAGATAGTGGATGCATTGGTTTTGATCTTCCAAAATTCCCTAGATTCTGGAATGGTCCCAGAGGATTGGAAGGTCGCAAATGTAATGCCGCTATTCAAGAAAGGAGGGAGAGAGAAAACGGAACTACAGGCCAGTTAGCCTGACGTCAGTCGTTGGGAAAATGCTGGAATCCATTGTTAAGGAAGTGGTATCAGGGCACTTAGAAAATCATAACATGATTAGGCAGAGTCAACATGGTTTTATGAAAGGGAAATCGTGTTTGACAAATTTATTAGAGTTTTTTGAGGATGTAACTAGCAGGGTAGATAAAACAAGCGCTCTACTTGGAGCTCCGGCACGGCAAGAGAGCCCCAGGTGGGCAGAGGAAACGCTTCAAGGACACCCTCAGAGCCTCCTTGAAAAAGTGTAACATCCCCACCGACACCTGGGAATCCCTGGCCCAAGACTGCACAAAGTGGGGGAGAAGCATCCGGGAAGGTGCCGAACACCCCGAGTCTCTTCGCCGGGAGCAAGTGGAAGCCAAGCGCAGGCAGCGCAAGGAGCGCACGTCAACCCAAGCACCCCACCCAACCATCCCTTCAACCACCATCTGCCCCACCTGTGACAGAGACTGTAGGTCCCGCATTGGGCTCATCAGTCACCTGCAAACTCATTTTTAATGTGGAAGCAAGTCATCTTCGGTTCCGAGGGACTGCATAAGAAGAAGGAGATAAAGGGGAACCAGAGGATGTAGTATATTTGGATTTCCAAAAGGCATTCGATAAGGTGCCACATAAAAGGTTATTACACAAGATAAGTACTCATGGGTATGGGGGTGTGGTAAACCACTGTTTGTATTCCACTGTGTACATGCCTGGACATGCCTCGGCTGACTCCTCCCACAAGTCCTAGTATAAAGGTGACTGCTCCCCAGCCCTTTGTATTTCTGGACCGGTCGACCACTCGAGGCAGACCTTCATTCTTTTGTTAATAAAAGCCTTTAGTTACTCTCTTAACTCTCAGTCTTTTATGAGTAATTGATAGCGCATCAATTTTATTAACAAAATTTTTATAATGGAGAAGATCCTCACACCAGCATGCCTGGACTTAGATCATCGGGAGGCGGACTCATCCACCAAGTTTACTCACTGGCTTAAGTGTTTCGAAAAATTCCTGACCGCCTCCGCAGCAATCAAATCGGACGACGACAAACTGGATGTCCTGACCTCCAAAGTGAACCACCGAGTGTACTCGGTCATCCAAGACGCGACCTCGTACGCGGACGCTATCAAGCTCCTCAAGGACCAGTACACGCGCCCAGTGAACGAAGTGTACGCCAGGCACCTTCTGGGGAGTTGTAAACAACAACCTGGGGAATCGACCGTGGAATACCTTCAGGCACTGTCTGTGCTTGGCCGGGCCTGTGGTTGTAAAGATGTAAAGGCCGCCGTGTACACAGAGGAACTTATCCAGGACGCTTTTGTAGCGGGCCACAGATCCAATTACACCCGACAGCGACTGTTGGAGCAGAGTGACCTCGACCTCAACAAGGCCTCTGAACTCGCACTATCATTGGATGCAGCCTACCGGGGCATGGATGCCTACTCCTCTGCACCGTGGACGCCGCGGGGAATGACAGCCTGGGACACGGTAGGACCGTCTCATAGCGCCATGCCACCCCAGCCACACCCCAGCAACGGCCCAACTACCGCAGCAGTGTCCCAAGGCCAGACAGCAGTGCCCCAAGGCCAGAAATGCTACTTCTGTAGCCAGGCAAAACACCCCAGAGTGCGCTGCCCGGCGAAAAACGCGATCTGCTCGGGCTGCGGGAAGAAGGGACACTACGCTAGCGTCTGCAGGGCCAAAGCCACCCCGAACCCCAGCAGCGCCGCGTGTGGGCCATGCGGGCCGCCATCTTGGGCCTCCCCGGCCATGTGCGAACCACCGGTACAGCAGCCATTTTGGACGCCTCCAGCCACATGGGGATCATGGACGCCGCCATCTTGGACGACAGCCGGAACGCAGCAGGCCCCCAACACCGCCTCATCTGATACCCGTAGCGACACACCGATCCCTACGCTGGCATCCGTTACACTGGACCAAGCGAGACCGCACCAGCTGGCCAGTTCCACAATGGACATTAAGGTAAATGGTCACGATACAATCTGCCTTTTTGACTCTGGGAGCACGGAGAGCTTCATCCACCCCGACACGGTGCGGCGTTGCTCTCTCCCAGTCCTGCCTGCGCACCAGCGGATTTCTATGGCCTCCGAGTCCCAGTCGGCGGACATCGGCGGCTACTGCGTGGTGACACTCGTAGTAGACGGGACTGTGTACGATCATTTTAAACTTCTGGTCCTGCCCGACCTCTGCGCTGCCGTCCTGCTGGGGTTAGATTTTCAGTGCCACCTTAAAAGTGTTACGATGGCGTACGGTGGACCCCTACCCCCACTCACAGCCCGCAGCCAGCAGGCGCTGGAGCTGCGAATGGACTCACTCTGGAGCATACGCGATGCTGAGGATGTTGTGGATAGCACATTCAGTGAGTTGGTCACACCGCAGGTAAAGGCTAGCTCAGACAGTAAATGGGTGACCAAAAGGCAGGGTAAAGGCAGGAAGGTAGTGCAGGAGTCACCTGCGGTCATCTCCCTCCAAAACAGGTTTACCGTTTTGGGTACTGTTGGGGGAGATGACTTATCAGGGGAAGGCACCAGCAGCCAGGTTCAGGGCACCATGACTGGCTCTGCTGCACAGAAGGGCGGGAAAAAGAGGGATAGGGCTATAGTGATAGGGGATTCAATTGTAAGGGGGATAGATAGGAGTTTCTGTGGCCGAGACCGAGACTCCAAGATGGTATGTTGCCTCCCTGGTGCAAGGGTCAAGGATGTCTCGGAGCGGGTGCAGAGCATTCTGAAGGGGGAGGGGGATCAGCCAGTTGTCGTGGTACATGTAGGTACCAACGATGTAGGTAAAAAGAGGGAGGAGGTCCTACAAGCTGAATTTAGGGAGTTAGGAGCTAAATTGAAAAGTAGGACCTCAAAGGTAGTAATCTCTGGATTGCTACCAGTGCCACGAGCTAATAAGTTTAGAGAGAGTAAGATAGATAAGCTAAATACGTGGCTTGAGCAGTGGTGCAAGGGAGAGGGATTTAAATTCTTGAGGCATTGGAACCAGTTCTTGGGGAGGAGTGACCTGTACCAAGGGGACGGTCTACACCTGAACTGTGAGGGAGCCGATGTCCTCGGGGTAATATTTTCTAGGGCGGTTCGGGAGGATTTAAACTAATTTGGCAGGGGGATGGGAACCTAGGTAGTGGAAAAGAGGGAAGTCATATGAAGTTAGAAATAGATGGTAGAAAGGTGAGAAGCAATAAGCAAAGGAGAGAAACACAAAGGGCCAAACTAATTCATAATGAGAGTGTGAAAAAAGCAAGCCTGAAGGCTTTGTATCTTAATGCTAGAAGCATTAGGAACAAGGTGGATGAATTAGTTGTGGAAATAGAGGTAAACAAGTATGATTTGATTGGGATTACAGAAACGTGGCTGTAGGGTGGGCAAGGCTGGGAACTTAACATCCAGGGATATACAATATTTAGGAAGGATCGGCAAAAAGGTAGGGGAGGTGGGGTAGCATTGCTGGTAAAGGAGGGGATTAATGCAATGGAAAGGAAGGATATTAACTCGGATGAAACGGAATCTGTATGGGTAGAAATGAGAAATAGCAAGGGGAGGAAAACATTAGTGGGTGTGATATATAGGCCTCCAAATAGTAATATGGAGGTGAGGGAAGGCATAAAAAGGGAAATTAGAGAAGCGTGCGATAAGAGCACAGCTGTCATCATGGGTGACTTTAATTTACATATTGATTGGACTACCCAAATTAGTAAAAATTCTGAGGAGGAGGAATTCCTGGAATGTTTTCGGGACGGTTATCTGGACCAATATGTCGAGGAGCCGACTCGAGATCAGGCCATTTTAGACAGGGTATTGTGCAATGAGAAGGGACTTATCAGCAATCTTCTTGTACGAGGCCCCTTGGGTCAGAGCGATCATAATATGATCGAGCTCTCAGTCGAGATGGAGAGTGAGGAAATTGAATCAGAGACTAAGGTCCAGAACTTAAATAAAGGGAATTACGAGGGTATGAGACGGGAATTGGGTAAGATTGATTGGGTGGTGTTTCTGGGGGGATTGACAGTGGATAGACAATGGCAAACATTCAAAGATAGAATGGAAGAATTCCAGAACATGTTTATACCGGTTTGGCATAAAAATAAACCTAAAAAGGTGACTCAACCGTGGATAACGAGGGAAATTAGGGACAGCATAAAATCAAAAAAAAGGGCATATCAACTGGCAAAAAAAAGCACCAGACCGGAAGATTGGGGGCAGTACAGGATACAGCAAAAGAGGACAAAGGGATTAATCAGGAAGGGGAAAATAGAATACGAAAGTAAACTTGCAGCAAACATAAAGACAGACTGCAAAAGCTTTTATCGGTATATCAGGAGGAAAAGACTGGTAAAATCCCAAGTCGGTCCCTTGCAGTCCGATTCGGGAGAATATATAATGGAGAATAAGGAAATGGCAGACCAATTAAACTCATACTTTGGTTCTGTATTCACAAAGGAGGACACAAATAACCTCCCAGGAATATCGACAAACATAGGGACTAATGAGAGGGAGGAGCTGACAGAAATTAGTATCTCTAGGGATATGGTGTTGGGTAAGTTGAGGGGACTGAAGGCCGACAAATCCCCGGGGCCTGATAAACTACATCCTAGGGTACTTAAGGAGGTGGCCCTGGAGATAGCAGATGCTCTAAGGATCATCTTCCGGAACTCCATTGACTCGGGAACAGTACCCGTGGATTGGAGGGTAGCTAATGTTACCCCAATATTTAAAAAGGGGGGTAGAGAGAAAGCGGGGAATTATAGACCAGTAAGCCTTACATCGGTTGTGGGCAAAATGCTAGAGTCCATTATTAAGGATAAAATAGCGGAGCACTTGACAAATGGGGAAAGGATCGGACAGAGTCAACATGGATTTACAAAGGGTAAATCGTGTTTGACTAATCTGCTGGAATTTTTTGAGGAAGTAACTGGTAAAATAGATGGGGGAGAGCCAGTGGATGTGGTGTACCTTGACTTCCAGAAAGCCTTCGATAAGGTTCCACACAAAAGATTATCATGCAAAATTAAGGCTCATGGGATTGGGGGCAAAGTATTAACGTGGATAGAGAACTGGCTGGCGGATAGAAAACAGAGAGTTGGAATAAACGGCTCGTTTTCGGAGTGGCAGGCAGTGACCAGCGGGGTGCCGCAAGGATCTGTCCTGGGACCCCAGCTGTTCACAATATATATAAATGATCTGGATCAGGGAATTGGATGCAATATTTCCAAATTCGCTGACGACACTAAACTAGGAGGAGGGGTGGGCTCTGATGAGGATGTCAGGAGGCTACAGTGCGATTTGGACAGGTTGGGGGAATGGGCGGATACGTGGCAGATGCACTATAATGTGGATAAATGCGAGGTTATCCACTTTGGGGGTAAAAACAGGAGGGTGGATTATTATCTAAATGGCAATAGATTGGGAGATGGGGAAGTGCAGAGGGACCTGGGTGTTCTTGTGCACCAGTCACTGAAGGAGAGCATGCAGGTGCAACAGGCGATTAAGAAGGCAAATGGTATGTTGGCCTTCATATCAAGGGGGTTCGAGTATAGGAATAGGGATACCTTACTACAGCTGTACAAGGTGCTGGTGAGACCGCATCTGGAGTATTGTGTACAGTTTTGGTCGCCCCATCTGCGGAAGGATGTTCTTGCCATGGAAAGAGTGCAGCGGCGATTCACCAGGCTGATACCTGGAATGGCGGGAATGACCTACGAGGAGAGATTGAATAGTTTGGGCTTGTACTCACTGGAGTTTAGAAGATTGAGAGGGGATCTCATCGAAACATATAAAATTATGGCAGGCCTGGACAGGCTGAATTCAGAGAGAATGTTTCCAATGGCAGGGGAGCACAGAACCAGGGGCCACAGTCTAAAAATAGCAGGCAAATCATTTAAAACAGAGATGAGGAAGAATTTCTTCACTCAAAGAGTGGTGAGCCTGTGGAATTCCCTGCCACAGAGGGCTGTGAAGGCTAATTCAATAAATATTTTCAAGAGAGAATTGGATATATTTCTGAAGGCTAAGGGGATTAAGGGTTACGGAGAAAAGGCGGGGACGGGGTACTGAACTGGTAAGATCAGCTATGATCTCAGACGAAGATCAGCCATGATCTCATTGAATGGCGGAGCAGGCTCGAAGGGCCGAATGGCCTACTCCTGTTCCTATCTCTATGTTTCTATGTTTTCCAAATTGCCCGCCGCGCACCAGGTGCAACCTCTCCACACTCAGAGTCACCCCCCCCCACTGTTTGCTAACCTCACCCCCGACTGTAAGCCCATCGCCACAAAGAGCAGGCGATACAGTGCCGGGGACAGGGTTTTCATTAAAACCGAAGTGGAGCGGCTCCTGAAGGAAGGGATTATTGAGGGCAGCACCAGCCCCTGGCGAGCCCAGGTTGTGGTCGTTAAGACCGGCGAGAAGCAGCGCCTGGTCATCGACTACAGCCAGACAATAAATCGCTACACCCCGCTGGATGCCTACCCACTCCCCCGCATAGCTGATATGGTCAACCAGATCGCGCAGTACTGCGTCTTCTCGACCATTGACCTGAAATCAGCGTACCACCAGCTCCCTATCCGCCCTGAGGACCGCCAGTATACCGCCTTTGAGGCAAGCGGCCGCCTCTATCACTTCCTTAGGGTTCCCTTTGGCATCACCAACGGGGTCTCCGTCTTCCAAAGGGAGATGGACCGGATGGTAGATCAAAATGCGTTGCAGGCCATTTTCCCATATCTGGACAATGTGACCATCTGCGGCCGTGACTTGCAGGACCATGACGCAAACCTCGAAAAATTCCTCCGCACCGCCCAACTCCTGAACCTGACATATAACAAGGAGAAGTGCATATTCTGCACAAACCGCCTTGCCATCCTTGGCTGTGTTGTGGAACACGGAGTCATCGGCCCCGACCCCGACCGGATGCGTCCCCTTATGGAACTCCCACTGCCCCACTGCCTCAAGGCCCTGAAGAGGTGCCTAGGGTTTTTCTCCTATTATGCCCAGTGGGTCCCCTACTATGCGGACAAGGCCCGTCCGCTGATCAAGTCCACCTCTTTTCCCTTGACGGCAGAGGCCCGCTTAGCCTTCCACCGTATCAAGGAGGACATTGCCAAAGCCACCATGCACGCAGTGGACGAATCCATCCCCTTCCAGGTGGAAAGCGACGCGTCCGACTTTGCCCTGGCCGCTACCCTCAATCAGGCGGGGAGACCCGTGGCCTTCTTTTCACGAACCCTCCAAGGCCCGGAGACCAGACACTCCGCTGTTGAGAAGGAGGCCCAGGTGATTGTGGAGGCTGTGCGTCATTGGAGGCACTACCTGGCCGGAAAACGATTTACCCTGCTCACTGACCAGCGTTCAGTTGCCTTCATGTTTAACAACAAGCAGAGGGGCAAAATCAAAAATGACAAGATCTTGAGGTGGAGAATCGAATTTTCCACCTACAATTACGAGATCTTGTACCGGCCCGGGAAGCTCAATGAACCCCCGGATGCGCTATCGCGTGGCACCTGCGCCAGCGCGCAGATCGATAGACTGCGGGCCCTCCACAATGACCTCTGCCACCCGGGGGTCGCCAGGTTCTTCCACTTCATCAAGGCCCGCAACCTGCCTTACTCTATTGAGGAGGTCAGGACCATGACCAGGAACTGCCAAGTCTGCGCTGAGTGCAAACCGCACTTTTATAGACCAGACAGGGCCCACCTGATAAAAGCCACTCGCCCCTTCGAGCGCCTGAGCGTTGATTTTAAAGGGCCTCTCCCCTCCTCCGACCGCAATGTGTACTTCCTCAATATTATTGATGAGTACTCCCGTTTCCCGTTCGCCATCCCCTGCCCGGACATGACCAGTGCCACGGTCATTAAATGTCTGAACGACCTCTTCACCCTGTTCGGTTTCCCCAGCTATATCCATAGCGACCGGGGCTCATCGTTTATGAGCGACGAACTCCGTCAGTACCTGCTAACTAGGGGTATTGCCACAAGCAGGACCACCAGTTACAACCCCCGGGGGAACGGACAGGTGGAAAGAGAAAATGCGACAGTTTGGAAGGCCGCCCTGCTAGCCTTAAAGTCTAGGGGCCTTCCAACCTCCCGCTGGCAGGATGTGCTCCCCGATGCGCTCCACTCTATTCGGTCACTGCTCTGCACTGCCACTAATGCCACCCCTCATGAGAAAATGTTTGTCTTCCCAAGGAAGTCCACATCGGGGACATCGCTACCGCCATGGCTGACGTCCCCAGGGCCGGTCCTACTGAAAAGACACGTGAGGACCCATAAAATGGACCCCCTGGTCGAGAGGGTCGACCTCCTCCACGCCAACCCCCAGTATGCTTACATTGCATACCCGGACGGGCGGGAGGACACAGTCTCCATAAGAGACCTTGCACCCTCGGGGGCCGCAGTAACCCACTACTCACTACCACCCCCCCCCCACGATCCGATATCCAGCCCCAGCAGATGGCAGGCCTGGGCCCCGCGACCCGCTCGACATCTACGAGGACGACACGCCTGTGCCACAGCCTACGCAGGACTCGACGCCGGAAGCTCCACTACCCCTGCCGTCGCCACGCCGATCACAGCGGCAGACAAGACCTCCGGAGAGACTCCAATACACTAACTTTTAATACACTTCACCCCGCCGGACTCAATTTTTAACAAGGGGTGAATGTGGTAAACCACTGTTTGTATTCCACTGTGTACATGCCTGGACATGCCTCGGCTGACTCCTCCCACAAGTCCTAGTATAAAGGTGACTGCTCCCCAGCCCTTTGTATTTCTGGACCAGTCGACCACTCGAGGCAGACCTTCATTCTTTTGTTAATAAAAGCCTTTAGTTACTCTCTTAACTCTCAGGGCTAGATTTTCAGTTGCTTGCGCCAGCAGTTAGCGCCTTAAGAGAAGTGATTTCCTGGCGCTATGCGTGTAGCGCCCGGGCGCAGCGCAGTTTGCGCCCCGCCCCAAATTAAGCTGCCCGTTAGCGCCGGCGCAAAGTTTAGCGCCCGCCCGGATGCGCGCGCAGAAAATGACGTCACATCCTCGTGCAACGCCCTTTGGCCGCCCCGATTGCAAACTTCAGTCGGACCGCCCCATTGTGCGGCGGGCGGCCGGAGCGTTTGGAAAAAGGAACGCAACACAACCAGCGCGGGCCCCGGGGGGCGCTAATTAAAGGGAACGTCCTCTCCAGTGTAAAGGCCATCCTTTTTTCAGAAAACAGTCTTGTGCAACGCATTTCTGGAGACACAACAAGGAGGATAGCTAACTGGTTGCAAGCAGCAAGAGCCAGGTATTTTTGGACTCAGGCAACAGCGCTGCAAGTGGCCATTTGGAAATTAGAGTGTTTGCCAGGATTTGATGGGGGTTGCATGGGGTGCCAACGCGGAGCTGCAGCTCCATGTCCGTAGGGCTCGCAGACGCATTGTGAGAGGGGCAGCCCTGGCTAGAGGCAGAGGGGGCTACAGGCGTCGGCCACGTAGGCCTTACCCAGTCAGGCTATACCGCCAGCAGCGCTCCTACCTAAACATGAGTGCCGCGCGATGTGTTAAAAGGCTCCGATTCCGAAAGGGGGTGATTGCAGAGATCTGCCACCTGCTTCGCCGAGATCTGCGGCCAAAGCTCAGGTGCAGGACGTCTCTGTCGGTGGAAGTGAAGGTGACAGTGGCATTGAACTTCTATGCCACCGGCTCCTTCCAATACGCTGCTGGGGACATAGCAAACATCTCCCAGTACGGCGCGCATCGCTGCATCCGCCAGGTGACCGAAGCACTGTTCAGATGGAGAAGCCAATTCATCTCCTTCCCCATGGCCCTGGAGAGCCAGCATCAGCGCGCATTGGGATTTTCCAGACTCGGGGAATTCCCCTTGGTGCAGGGCGCCATTGACTGTACGCATGTGGCTTTGCGGGCCCCTCTGGAGCATGGCGAGCAGTATCGCAACAGGAAGGGCTACCATTCTCTGAATGTGCAGCTGGTCTGTGACCACAAGCAGCGCATCATGGCAGTCAATGCCAGCTTCCCAGGCAGCAGCCACGATGCCTTTATCCTGCGGCAGAGTACTGTGCATGACATGTTCCAGGCACAGCCTCCCCCAAGAGGATGGCTACTCGGGGACAAAGGCTATCCTTTGTGCACCTGGCTCATGACCCCGCTCCGCGCGCCCAGGACCGCTGCTGAAGAGGCCTACAACGAGAGCCATCAAACCACCCGCAACATCATCGAGCTAACTATTGGGGTCCTCAAGCAGCGGTTCCGCTGCCTTGATCGCTCCGGAGGAGCTCTCCAGTATTCGCCGGACCGGGTCTCCCAATTTGTGGTGGTTTGCTGCATGCTACACAACCTGGCTATCCGCAGGACTCAGGCACTGCCACCTGACGTTGGACCAGCACCTCAGGAGGAGGAGCAGGAGGAGCATGAGGAGGAGGAGGAGGAGGAGGAGGAGGAGCAGGAGTACGTTCCCAGGAGGGAGCGACCAGGGCCAAGGGCCGCACGACGCCACCTTATTACACGGTACTTCTAAGCCCCCTGTCAGGGAATGGCCAGGGGCCATGAGGGAAGATGAATGCAGCCGCTCCGCAAGCCCTCAGCCGGCGAAGCCAACAAACACTAAGAAGAACAACCATGGAGACTGCATGAATAAAGATAATTTTTTATTAAACAAAAATGAAAAGCCCTTCCCACATGAATCCCCAAAAACAATAAACGGGCCCCACAAAAAGCCCAACAAACGACTCACTCCCTCAAACTGGGGAGGAGCCACTCCACCTTTATTGAAACCGGGCCTCAACATCGGCCTAACGCAAAAAAAAAGCCCTCCAAAAGCACAACCATGGGCAAAATAAAGATGGCCACCGCCATATTAAAGGAAAGCTGGCCACACCCTCTACTGAGTGGCCCGCGAGGGCGAGACCTTGGCCAGCATTTTGCCTCCCCTGCCCTGCCTGCTGCTCCTTCGCAAGCTCTGCCCAGTGGCTGCTGCGAGGCTGGGGGAAGGCGCCTGAGGCTCAGATGCCCTTCCGCCAGATGCCGCTGGGGGGCGGCCTACACGGCGTTTGGGCCTCGAGGGGCCGTCTCCTGAGTGGCGCACCTGAGCCTGGCCACCATCAGCTGCAGCCGCTTGCCCTTGACGGCCCAGAGGGGGAATGGCGGCGACGGATGGCGCAATGTGGGCCAGCTGGCGTCTGGGATGCGCTGGCTGGTGCTGTGGCGCGGTGGCTCTCGGCCGGGCCCGCACTGCAGGATCCGCAGCAATCAGCCGACGGCCGGCTTGCTGGGATGGTCCAGCGCGGCGCCTGCCCTGGCGATGCCTGCCTGAGACAGCGCGTGTGGCAGCAGTGAGTGGCCCTGTGGTCCTGGTGTGCGCGCGCATCACATCCGCCAGGGTCTTGACGGCATCAGTTAGCATGCGGCCAGTCGCGGCAGTTGCTGCCCCGAACTCGCGCACACTGGTCGCCAGCGACTCGATGGCCTCAGGCATGCGCCCCACCACGCTCATGAGCTCCGTGTGGCGCCGGTCCGAGTCGTCGGCCATCTGATCGAGCTTCCGCACCTCCTCCGAAGTGAAGGTGTCCGGACTGGAGTCGCGACTCTCCCGCTGGGGAGGAGGGGGCCGAACTAGGGGACCCTTGCCGCGTTGGTGACGGCGAGTGTGCCGAGCAGCAGCACTCCCCTCTGATCCTTCCCCCCTTTGGGGGGAAGGCCGCGGGCCACGCGCACGGCTGCTGGGTGGCTGGACGCCACTGGTCCCAGAAGCTGCATTGCCCTGCGACAGTTCCTCCAGGCACTCGTCCAGTGAGGAGGTGTCGAGCATTTCCTCCTCTCCTGCGGGACGTGACTGTTCCCCCGAAGGTCCGGCTTGCTCCTCCTCCTCCTCCTGGTTGGAGGTGCTGTCACTGGCAGCCTCAGGGTCCTGGTCGTCACCAGCTGAAAGCAGGAATGCACAAGAGTAGCTTCAGAGTGAGGAGACGGCGTCAGCGAGGGAGTTAGGACTGGTGGGATTCAGCGCATTGGTGGGACAGTGGCAAAGGAGGTAGCTCGGATGGGCCAGTGCGACGCGAGAGGGCCAAAAGGCGAGGTCCTTACCATTGCCGGGCAGTGGAGGGTCGGATACACCGCACGCTGTGGGGACAATCACACGTGCTCCCATGAGCACACACACGCGCTCCTCCAGCCGAGTGAGCTTCTGCAGCTTGGCGCGGCCACCCCTGGCACGGGCCTGGCGATTAAACGCTACTTTAGCCTGCAAGAGAAAGGACGGGCTGTAAGTGCGCAGTGAAGCCCTGATGTAGTGTGCACTGCCTCCCATGGTGGAATAGCTTGGACAGAGTGAAGCCCTGATGTAGTGTGCACTGCCTCCCATGGTGGAATAGCTTGGACAGAGTGAAGCCCTGATGTAGTGTGCACTGCCTCCCATGGTGGAATAGCTTGGACAGAGTGAAGCCCTGATGTAGTGTGCACTGCCTCCCATGGTGGAATAGCTTGGACAGAGTGAAGCCCTGATGTAGTGTGCACTGCCTCCCATGGTGGAATAGCTTGGACAGAGTGAAGCCCTGATGTAGTGAGCACTGCCTCCCATGGTGGAATAGCTTGGACAGAGTGAAGCCCTGATGTAGTGTGCACTGCCTCCCATGGTGGAATAGCTTGGCCAAAGTGTAGAGTGCCGAATGGCCATTTGATGCTCATGACTGTCCCAATGCTGCTGGCTGAGGGCTGGCCAAAAGGACTTTCAGGTCCCTTTGCCCATCATGTCAGGTGTACATGCAAGAATGAGGAGGAGACTGGAAAGGCTACTCACCCTCACAATCCTGGTCAGATCGTTGTATTTCTTACGGCATTGTGTGTGGGTCCTGGGGGCCTCGCCGGTGAACGTCACCCTCTGGGCGATCTGCTTTCAGGCTTTGGTGTAGTCGTGGTGGGTTGGATTCCTCCCACTGTCTGGAAACAAGATCTTGCGCCTCACCTCCAGAGCTGTGACCATGATGTCCAGATCACCCTCTGAGAAGCGCAGGGCACGCTGACGGGCCTTCTCTGGCGTTGCCATGACTCCCTGGGGCTGAGCAGTAGTGTTGAGGCCTCTTTGCAAGGCTGCAGTGTGCAGGGCGTGGCAGCAGACCAATTCGTCCCTTCCCCCTTTAAGAGCTGGTCGGCACCACGGGGTCTGCTGTCAGTGCAAAAATGACCGCACCCGTGCTGCGCCCCGCCTGGGCGCTATCCCTCTGGACCGCCGGCTTAGCGCCTAAAGAGAGTAGTGGAACGCCTCTTTTAGCGCTCCACCAACCTCTTAGGGCGAAGCCACTGAATTCCCGGCAACGGGGCGCTACTTTGGGGCGGGCGCTAACTTCGGGCGGGCGCTAAGGTTAGCGCCCCAAAACTGCCTATACTGAAAATCTAGCCCTCAGTCTTTTATGAGTAATTGATAGCGCATCAGGGGGTAATATTGTAGCATGGATAGAGGATTGGTTAATGGACAGAAAACAGAGAGTAGGGATAAACTGATCTTTTTGAGGTTGGCAGGCTGTAACTAGTGGGGTGCCGCAAGGATCAGTGCTGGGACCTCATCTATATTAATGACCTAGATGAAGGGACCGAGTGTAATGTATCCAAGTTTGCTGTTGATACAAAGCTAGGTGGGACAGTAAGCTGTGAGGAGAACACAAAGAGTCTGCAAAGGGATATAGATAGACTGAGTGAGTGGGCAGTAAGGTGGCAGATGGAGTATAATGTGGGGAAATGTGAGGTTATTCACTTTGGTAGGAAGAATAGAAAAATATAATATTTTTTAAATGGTGAGAAACTTTCAAATGTTGGTGTTCAGAGAGATTTGTGTGTCCTCGTGCAAGAAACACAGAAAGCTAGCATGCAGGTACAGCAAGCAATAAGGAAGGCAAATGGCCTGTTGGCCTTTATTGCAAGGGGGTTGGAGTATAAGAGTAAGGAAGTCTTGCTCCAATTGTACCGGGCCTTGGTGAGACCACACCTGGAGTACTGGGCACAGTTTTGGTCTCCTTATCTAAGGAAGGATATACTTGCCTTGGAGGCGGTGCAACGAAGGTTCACTCGATTGATTCCTGGGATGAGAGGGCTGTCCTATGAGGAGAGATTGTGTAGAATGGGCCGATACTCTCTGGAGTTTAGAAGAATGAGGGGTGATCTCATTGAAACATACAAGATTCTGAGGGGGATTGACAGGGTAGATGCTGAGCGGTTGTTTCCCCCTGGCTGGAGAGTCTAGAACCAGGGGTCACAGTCTCAGGATAAGGGGTCGGCCATTTAAGACTGAGATGAGGAGGAATTTCTTCACTCAGAGGGTTGTGAATCTTTGGAATTCTCTGCCCCAGAGGGCTGTGAATGCTGAGTCTTTGAGAATATTCAAGGCTGAGATCGATAGATTTTTGGACTCGAGGGGAATCAAGGGATATGGGGATCGGGAGGGAAAGTGGAGTTGAGGTCAAAGATCAGCCATGATCTTATTGAATGGTGGAGCAGGTTCGAGGGGCCGAATGGCCGACTCCTGCTCTTATTTCTTATGTTTTTATGTTCTTATGTTCGACTGCCCCTCCTAGTTTGGTATCATCTGCAATTTTGACCAATTTGGATCTGGTTTCCTGAAACCAAGTCATGGATGTAAACTAGAATCTGTACTCGTCCCAGTATCAAGCCCTGGGGCGCCACACTCGTAACTCCCATTGAAGGCATAGTCCTCCCTTCGAACCCAATCTTCTCCAGGAATACCCACTCCATCCTGTGAATACCCACTCCATCCTGTGAATACCCACTCCATCCTGTGAATACTCACTCCATCCTGTGAATACCCACTCCATCCTGTGAATACCCACTCTCCATCCTGTGAATACCCACTCCATCCTGTGAATACCCACTCCATCCTGTGCCCACTCCATCCTGTGAATACTCACTCCATCCTGTGAATATCCACTCCATCCTGTGAATACCCACTCCATCCTGTGAATACCCACTCCATCCTGTGAATACTCACTCCATCCTGTGAATACCCACTCCATCCTGTGAATACCCACTCTCCATCCTGTGAATACCCACTCCATCCTGTGCCCACTCCATCCTGTGAATACTCACTCCATCCTGTGAATACCCACTCTCCATCCTGTGAATACCCACTCCATCCTGTGCCCACTCCATCCTGTGAATACTCACTCCATCCTGTGAATATCCACTCCATCCTGTGAATACCCACTCCATCCTGTGAATACCCACTCTCCATCCTGTGAATACCCACTCCATCCTGTGCCCACTCCATCCTGTGAATACTCACTCCATCCTGTGAATATCCACTCCATCCTGTGAATACCCACTCCATCCTGTGAATACCCACTCCATCCTGTGAATACCCACTCCATCCTGTGAATACCCACTCCATCCTGTGAATACCCACTCCATCCTGTGAATACCCACTCCATCCTGTGAATACCCACTCCATCCTGTGAATACCCACTCCATCCTGTGAATACCCACTCCATCCTGTGCCCACTCCATCCTGTGCCCACTCCATCCTGTGAATACCCACTCCATCCTGTGAATACCCACTCCATCCTGTGAATACCCACTCCATCCTGTGCCCACTCCATCCTGTGCCCACTCCATCCTGTGAATACCCACTCCATCCTGTGAATACCCACTCCATCCTGTGAATACCCACTCCATCCTGTGAATACCCACTCCATCCTGTGCCCACTCCATCCTGTGCCCACTCCAACCTGTGCCCACCCCATCCTGTGCCCACCCCATCCTGTGAATACCCACTCCATCCTGTGCCCACTCCTCCCTGTGCCCACCCCATCCTGTGCCCACTCCATCCTGTGAATGCCCACTCCATCCTCTGCCCACTCCATCCTGTGCCCATCCCATCCTGTGAATACCCACTCCATCCTGTGCCCACTCCATCCTGTGCCCACTCCTCCCTGTGCCCACCCCAACCTGTGCCCACCCCATCCTGTGCCCACCCCATCCTGTGAATACCCACTCCATCCTCTGCCCACTCCATCCTGTGCCCACTCCTCCCTGTGCCCACCCCATCCTGTGCCCACTCCATCCTGTGCCCACTCCTCCCTGTGCCCACTCCATCCTGTGCCCACCCCATCCTGTGAATACCCACTCCATCCTCTGCCCACTCCATCCTCTGCCCACTCCATCCTGTGCCCACTCCTCCCTGTGCCCACTCCATCCTGTGCCCACCCCATCCTGTGAATACCCACTCCATCCTCTGCCCACTCCATCCTGTGCCCACTCCAACCTGTGCCCACCCCATCCTGTGCCCACCCCATCCTGTGAATACCCACTCCATCCTCTGCCCACTCCATCCTGTGCCCACCCCATCCTGTGCCCACTCCATCCTGTGCCCACTCCAACCTGTGCCCACTCCATCCTGTGCCCACTCCATCCTGTGAATGCCCACTCCTCCCCACTAAAAGCTCACTCCCATTGAATCATTGAATGGCAGGAACAAAACGACTTGCATTGACGAAGCCCTATTCATGAAATCCCAAAGCTTGTCAAAGCCAATGAAGTGTGATCGCTGTTGTAATGTAGGAATCGCAGTTGTTGCGCACAGCAAGGTTCCAAAAACAGCAATGAAAGAATGACCAAGTTTAGTGATGTTGGCTGAGGAATAAATATTGGCTCTTCTCCAAATACTGATCTTTTATCACCACCTGAGTAGGCAGAAGGGTGTTGATTTAATGTCTCATCAGAAAGATTGCATCTCGACAGTGCAGCTCTCCCTCAGTACTGCCCCACTGACAGTGCAGCACTCCCTCAGTACTGCCCCTCCCACAGTGCAGCGCTCCCTCAGTACTGCCCCACTGACAGTGCAGCACTCCCTCAGTGCTGCCCCTCCCACAGTGCAGCACTCCCTCAGTACTGCCCCTCCGACAGTGCAGCGCTCCCTCAGTACTGCCCCTCCGACAGTGCAGCGCTCCCTCAGTACTGCCCCTCCGACAGTGCGGCGCTCACTCAGTACTGCCCCTCCGACAGTGCAGCGCTCACTCAGTACTGCCCCTCCGACAGTGCGGCGCTCCCTCAGTACTGCCCCTCCGACAGTGCAGCGCTCACTCAGTACTGCCCCACTGACAGTGCGGCGCTCACTCAGTACTGCCCCTCCGACAGTGCAGCGCTCCCTCAGTACTGCCCCTCCAACACTGCAACGCTCCCTCAGTACTGCCCCTCCGACAGTGGAGCGCTCCCTCAGTACTGCCCCTCCGAGAGTGCAGCGATCCCTCAGTACTGCCCCTCCGACAGTGCAGCGCACCCTCAGTACTGCCCCTCCGACAGTGCGGCACTCCCTCAGTACTGCCCCTCCGACAGTGCAGCGATCCCTCAGTACTGCCCCACTGACAGTGCAGCACTCCCTCAGTACTGCCTTTCCAACAGTGCAGCGCTCCCACAGCACTGCCCCTCCGACAGTGCAACGCTCCCTCAGTACTGCCCCTCCGACAGTGGAGCGCTCCCTCAGTACTGCCCCTCCGACAGTGCAGCGCACCCTCAGTACTGCCCCTCCGACAGTGCGGCACTCCCTCAGTACTGCCCCTCCGACAGTGCAGCGATCCCTCAGTACTGCCCCTCTGACAGTGCAGCGCTCCCTCAGTACAGCCCCTCCGACAGTGCAGCGCTCCCTCAGTACTGCCCCACTGACAGTGCGGCGCTCCCTCAGTACTGCCCCTCCGACAGTGCAGCGCTCCCTCAGTACTGCCCCTCCAACAGTGCAGCGCTCCCTCAGTACTGCCCCTCCGACAGTGCGGTGCTCCCTCAGTACCGCCCCTCCAACAGTGCAGCACTCCCTCAGTACTGCCCCTCCGACAGTGCAGCGCTCCCTCAGTACTGCCCCACTGACAGTGCAGCACTCCCTCAGTACTGCCCCTCTGACAGTGCAGCGCTCCCTCAGTACTGCCCCTCCGACAGTGCAGCGCTCCCTCAGTACTGCCCCTCCGACAGTGCAGCGCTCCCTCAGTACTGCCCCTCCAACAGTGCAGCACTCCCTCAGTACTGCCGCTGTGACAGTGCAGCGCCCCCTCAATACTGCCCCTTCAACAGTGCAGCACTCCCTCAGTACCGCCCAACCGACAGTGCAGCACTCCCTCAGTACTGCCCCTCCGACAGTGGAGCGCTCCCTCAGTACTGCCCCTCCGTCAGTGCAGCGCACCCTCAGTACTGCCCCTCCGACAGTGCGGCACTCCCTCAGTGTTGCCCCTCCGACAGTGCAGCGATCCCTCAGTACTGCCCCTCCGACAGTGCAGCGCTCCCTCAGTACTGCCCCTCCGACAGTGCAGCGCTCACTCAGTACTGCCCCACTGACAGTGCAGCACTCCCTCAGTACAGCCCCTCCGACAGTGCAGCGCTCCCTCGGTACTGCCCCTCCGACAGTGCAGCGCTCCCTCAGTACTGCCCCTCCAACAGTGCAGCACTCCCTCAGTACTGCCCCTCTGACAGTGCAGCGCCCCCTCAATACTGCCCCTCCGACAGTGCAGCACTCCCTCAGTACTGCCTTTCCAACAGTGCAGCGCTCCCTCAGTACTGCCCCTCCGACAGTGCGGTGCTCCCTCAGTACTGCCCCTCCAACAGTGCAGCACTCCCTCAGTACTGCCCCTCCGACAGTGCAGCGCTCCCTCAGTACTGACCCACTGACAGTGCAGCACTCCCTCAGTACTGCCCCTCCGACAGTGCAGCGCTCCCTCAGTACTGCCCCTCCGACAGTGCAGCGCTCTCTCAGTACTGCCCCTCCAACAGTGCAGCACTCCCTCAGCACTGCCCCTCCGGCAGTGCAACGCTCCCTCAGTACTGCCCCTCCGACAGTGGAGCGCTCCCTCAGTACTGCCCCTCCGACAGTGCAGCGCACCCTCAGTACTGCCCCTCCGACAGTGCGGCACTCCCTCAGTACTGCCCCTCCGACAGTGCAGCGATCCCTTAGTACTGCCCCTCCGACAGTGCGGCACTCCCTCAGTACTGCCGCTCCGACAGTGCAGCGATCCCTCAGTACTGCCCCTCCGACAGCACGGCGCTCCCTCAGTACTGCCCCTCCGACAGTGCAGCGCTCCCTCAGTACTGCCCCTCCGACAGTGGAGCGCTCCCTCAGTACTGCCCCTCTGACAGTACGGCGCTCCCTCAGTACTGCCCCTCCGACAGTGCAGCGCTCCCTCAATACTGCCCCTCCGACAGTACTGCGCTCTCTCAGTACTGCCGCTCCGACAGTGCAGCGCTCCCTCTTTACTGCCCCTCTGATAGTACTGCGCTCCCTCAGTACTGCACCTCCGACAGTACAGCGCTCCCCCAGTACTACCCCTCCGACAGTACAACGCTCCCTCATTATGCCCTTCCGACAGTGCAGCGCTCCCTCAGTACTGCCCCTCCGACAGTGGAGTGCTCCTTCAGTACTGCCCCTCTGACAGTACGGCGCTCCCTCAGTACTGACCCTCCGACAGTGCAGTGCTTCTTCAGTACTGACCCTCCGACAGTGCAGTGCTCCTTCAGTACTGCTCCTCTGACAGTGCGGCTCTCACTCAGTACTGATCCTCCGACAGTGCAGCGCTCCTTCAGTGCTGCCGCTCCGACAGTGCAGCACTCCCTCAGTACTGCCCTGCCGACAGTGCAGCACTCCCTCAGAACTGTCCCTCCGGCAGTGCGGCGCTCCCTCAGTACTGCCCCTCCAACAGTGCAGCACTCCCTCAGTACTGCCCCTCCGACAGTGCGGCACTCCCTCAGTACTGCCCCTCCGACAGTGCAGCACTCCCTCAGTACTGCCCTTCCGACAGTGCAGCGCTCCTTCAGTACTGCCCCTCCGACAGTGCAGCACTCCCTCAGTACTGCCCTGCCGACAGTGCAGCACTCCCTCAGAACTGCCCCTCCGACAGTGCAGCGCTCCCTCAGTACTGCCCCTCCGACAGTGCAGCACTCCCTCAGTACTGCCCCTCCGACAGTGCAGCACTCCCTCAGTACTGACCCTCCGACAGTGCAGCACTCCCTCAGTACTGACCCTCCGACAGTGCAGCGCTCCCTCAGTACTGCCCCTCCGACAGTGTGGCGCTCCCTCAGTACTGACCCTCCGACAGTGCAGCACTCCCTCAGTACTGCCCCTCCGACAGTGCAGCACTCCCTCAGTACTGCCCTTCCGACAGTGCAGCACTCCCTCAGTACTGCCCTTCCGACAGTGCAGCACTCCCTCAGTACTGACCCTCCGACAGAGCAGCGCTCCCTCAGTACTGCCCCTCCGACAGTGCGGCGCTCCCTCAGTACTGCCCCTCCGCCACTGCAGCGCTTCCTCCGTACTGCCCCTCCAACAGTGCAGCACTCCCTCAGTACTGCTCTTCCGACAGTGCAGCACTCCCTCAGTACTGACCCTCCGACAGTGCAGCACTCCCTCAGTACTGCCCCTCCGACAGTGCAGCACTCCCTCAGTACTGCCCTTCCGACAGTGCAGCACTCCCTCCCTACTGCCCCTCCGACAGTGCGGCGCTCCCTCAGTACTGCCCCTCCGACAGTGCAGCGCTCCCACAGTACTGCCCCTCCGACAGTGCAGCGCTCACTCAGTTCTGCCCCTCCGACAGTGCGGCGCTCACTCAGTACTGCCTCTCCGACAGTGCAGCGCTCCCTCAGTACTGCCCCTCCGACAGTGCGGCGCTCCCTCAGTACTGCCCCTCTGACAGTGCGGCGCTCCCTCAGTACTGACCCTCCGACAGTGCAGCGCTCCCTCAGTACTGCCCTCCGACAGTGCAGCTCTCCCTCAGTACTGCCCCTCCGACAGTGCAGCACTCCCTCAGTACTGCCCCTCCGACTGTGCGGCGCTCCCTCAGTACTGCCCCTCCGACAGTGCAGCACTCCCTCAGTACTGCCCCTCCGACAGTGCAGCACTCCCTCAGTACTGCCCTTCCGACAGTGCAGCACTCCCTCAGTACTGCCCTTCCGACAGTGCAGCACTCCCTCAGCACTGACCCTCCGACGGTGCAGCGCTCCTTCAGTACTGCCCCTCCGACAGTGCGGCGCTCCCTCAGTATTGCCCCTCCGACAGTGCAGCACTCCCTCAGTACTGCCCTTCCGACAGTGCAGCGTTCCCTCAGTACTGCCCCTCCGACAGTGCGGCGCTCCCTCAGTACTGCCCCTCCGACAGTGCAGCGCTCCCTCCGTACTGCCCCTCCCACAGTGCAGCGCTCCCTCAGTACTGCCCTTCCGACAGTGCAGCACTCTCTCAGTACTGCCCCTCCGACAGTGCGGTGCTCACTCAGTACCGCCCCTCCGTCAGTGCAGCACTCCCTCGGTACTGCCCCTCCGACAGTGCAGCGCTCCCTCAGTACTGCCCCTGCGACAGTGCAGCGCTCCCTCAGTACTGCCCCTCCGACAGTGCGGCGCTCCCTCAGTACTGCCCTTCCGACAGTGCGGCGCTCACTCAGTACTGCCCTTCCGACAGTGCGGCGCTCCCTCAGTACTGACCCTCCGACAGTGCAGCGCTCCCTCAGTACTGCCCCTCCGACAGTGCGGCACTCCCTCAGTACTGACCCTCCGACAGTGCAGCACTCCCTCAGTACTGCCTCTCCGACAGTGCAGCGCTCCCTCAGCACTGCTCCTCCGACAGTGCTGCGCTCCGTCAGTACTGACCCTCCGACAGTGCAGCGCTCCCTCAGTACTGCCCTTCCGACAGTGCAGCACTCCCTCAGTACTGACCCTTCGACAGTGCAGCGCTCCCTCAATACTGCCCCTCCGACAGTGCGGCGCTCCCTCAGTACTGCCCCTCCGAAAGTGCAGCACTCCCTCAGTACTGCCCCTCCGACAGTGCAGCACTCCCTCCTCTACTCCCTCTTCACCCACGACTGTGTGGCTGTTAATGGTTCCAACACCATCATCAAGTTTGCAGATGACACCACGGTGGTAGGCCAGATCACCAACAATGATGAGTCAGCCTACAGGGAGGAGGTCCAGCATCTCGTGAAGTGGTGCACCGACAACAACCTGGCCCTTAACACCAAGAAAACAAAGGAAATAATCGTGGACTTCAGGAAGTCCAAAGGCGGAAGTCACACCCCCATCCACATCAATGGGGCGGAGGTGGAAAGGGTGGCCAGCTTTAAGTTCCTCGGAGTCCACATCACGGAAGACCTCTCCTGGTCCCTCAACACCTCCTCTCTGGTGAAGAAGGCCCAGCAGCGCCTATATTTCTTGAGGAGGCTGAAGGGATGTAATCTGTCACCCCCGATCCTCTCTAACTTCTACCGCTGCACTATAGAGAGCACCCTGACGAACTGTATCACGGTATGGTACGGCGGCTGTAGCTCCCATGACCGGAAAGCCCTGCAGCGGGTAGTCAAAACCGCCCAACACATTACCGGCACCGGCTACCGACCATAGAACATATATATCAGAAACGCTGCCTACGGAGGGCACGGTCCATCATCAAAGACCCTACCCACCCCAGCCACAGTCTGTTCGCCCTCCTACCATCTGGGAGACGCTACAGATGCATTCGCACCCGTACGACCAGATTTAGGAACAGCTTCTTTCCCAGGGCTGTCATCCTACTGAACTCCACAAATAAACACTAAAGCCTGCACATCTGCCAATGCACTTTATTATGGTCATATTTATGCTAATATATATGTACAAATGTATGTTGAAATGTTTAAGTGTCCTAATCCAAATTGTACACTCTCGGGAGCCGCAAGCCTACATTTCGTTGTACTGCACTTGTGCACTAACAATGACAATAAAAGTTGATTTGATTTTGATTTGATTTGATTTGTATGCCCCTCCGACAGTGCAGTGCTCCCTCAGCACTGACCCTCCGACAGTGCAGCGCTCCCTCAGTACTGCCCCTCCGACAGTGCGATGCTCCATTAAGTTGAGGCCCTGTCTGCCCTCTCTGGTGGATGTAAAAGATCCCATGGAACAATTTCGAAGAGCAGAGGAGTTCTTCCCAGTGTCCTGGCCAATATTTATACCTCAAGCAGCAAGATATGGGAAGAGTTAAGTGCGAATTGGATAGATCTTTGAAGGAGTGGGCGATTGAGAGGGATTCCGATAGAGGCAGTCCTTTCTGACCCTGTTCCTTCCTCTGTTGCTGGGTGCCTTTTTGAAGGAGGGAAACGACACACCAACCGATGGGATGGAAGTAGTTCCACTTGTGAAGCCATTTCATTTCTCAATTGTAAAATGTCTGATTTCAGAAAGTCGGCCCCCGGTGAAGAGTAATATTCCCCACGCCCTCTACAAACCCCTGGAGCCTGGCTCACCGGCACTGAGCCCAATGCCATCTGAAGCCGTGCATGAGCTAGAGGATGGGACTTGCG
The DNA here is from genome assembly GCF_052327205.1 of Somniosus microcephalus. Classification (NCBI taxonomy): domain Eukaryota; kingdom Metazoa; phylum Chordata; class Chondrichthyes; order Squaliformes; family Somniosidae; genus Somniosus; species Somniosus microcephalus. The sequence continues at coordinate 3,245,758 of NC_140994.1, read as the reverse complement.
TGGGTGATTCCCTGAGTCATTCAATTGTACCAGGCTAATCGGCCAGTGAACGAGGGGCCATGACCTTCACCCATTTGCATATTGTTGTTCTTGGTGAGCTATCAATAGATACTGAATGTGCGAGTATAAATATGCAAACAGCAAACAAACAAGCCAGGGCCACCTGTAGTCACTAAAGCAGCAAGTCTACTCCAATACATAGGAACAGGAGGCCATTCAGCCCCTCGAGCCTGTTACACAGGAGGAGGCCATTCAGCCCCTCGAGCCTGTTACACAGGAGGAGGCCATTCAGCCCCTCGAGCCTGTTACACAGGAGGAGGCCATTCAGCCCCTCGAGCCTGTTACACAGGAGGAGGCCATTCAGCCCCTCGAGATGGTTACACAGGAAGAGGCCATTCAGCCCCTCGAGACGGTTACACAGGAGGAGGCCATTCAGCCCCTCGAGCCTGTTACACAGGAGGAGGCCATTCAGCCCCTCGAGCCTGTTCCGCCATTCAGTCAGATCATGGCTGATCTGTGACCTCAACTCTATTTACCCGCCCTTGCTCCATATCCCTCGATACCCTGACCCAACAACAATCTGTCGGTCTGAGACTTGGAAACCCCAATTGACTCCCAGCATCCACAGCCTTTGGGAGAGAGTTCCCGATTGGGAATCTCCATTCACCACGTGCTCAGGTGCAAAGATGCCAAAGAGCGAAAATACAGGATGGGATTTTGAAAGAAAGAAAGACTTGCATTTCTACAGCGCCTGTCACGACCACCGGACGTCCCAAAGCGCTTTACAGCCAATGAAGTACTTTTTTGAAGTGTAGTCCCTGTTGTAATGTAGGAAATGCAGCTGTCAATTTACGCACAGCAAGTTCCCACAAACAGCCATGTGATAATGACCAGCAAATCTGCTTCAGTGATGTTGATTGAGGGATAAATATTGTCCAGGACACCAGGGATACTGGTGAAGCAAAACGGAGGGGCAGAGAACAGTAATCTGTACTTAAAATGAAGACAATCGAAGTCCGACTTGTGAGGAGAAGACGTTTCCTACACGCACAGGATTGGATGTCGAACAAACACCCAGAAAACCGGGCGGTGCCAACTAATGAACCCATCCCAGAGGCAGCTGGATAAATGGAATAACTAGGTGGGAAGGGGACAGGTCCAGACTGAGCAAATCAAACACTCAATGTGACACCACAGGTCATGTGCTGCTCAAGGGGCAATGTTACCCGTGGAGAGCAACAAGCTGGGGTTGAATAGTGGAGATGAATTCATGGATATTAAAGAGTTTCAATTTATTCCCTTTCAGGATCAGCGATCGTTTATACATAACTTTTCAACAACAGATTAAATGGGTGGGTAGAGTCTGTGATAGGGGAGAGTGTACAGGGGCTGTGGGAGGAGATTGAATGGGTGGGTAGAGTCCCTGATAGGGGAGAGTGTACATGGGCTGTGGGAGGAGATTAAATGGGTGGGTAGAGTCCCTGATAGGGGAGAGTGTACACGGGCTGTGGGAGGCGATTAAATGGGTGGGTAGAGTCTGTGATAGGGGAGAGTGTCCATGGGCTGTGGGAGGAGATTGAATGGGTGGGTAGATTCCATGATAGGGGAGAGTGTACATGGGCTGTGGGAGGAGATTAAATGGGTGGGTAGAGTCCATGATAGAGGAGAGTGTACATGGGCTGGGGAGGAGATTGAATGGGTGGGTAGAGTCTGTGATAGGGGAGAGTGTACATGGGCTGGGGAGGAGATTGAATGGGTGGGTAGAGTCTGTGATAGGGGAGAGTGTACACGGGCTGTGGGAGGAGATTGAATGGGTGGGTAGAGTCTGTGATAGGGGACAGTGTACACGGGCTGTGGGAGGAGATTAAATGGGTGGGTAGAGTCCACGATAGAGGAGAGTGTACATGGGCTGTGGGAGGAGATTAAATGGGTGGGTAGAGTCCATGATGGGGGAGAGTGTACACGGGCTGTGGGAGGAGATTAAATGGGTGGGTAGAGTCTGTGATAGGGGAGAGTGTACACGGGCTGTGGGAGGAGATTAAATGGGTGGGTAGAGTCTGTGATAGGGGAGAGTGTCCATGGGCTGTGGGAGGAGATTAAATGGGTGGGTAGAGTCTGTGATAGGGGAGAGTGTACACGGGCTGTGGGAGGAGATTAAATGGGTGGGTAGAGTCTGTGATAGGGGAGAGTGTACATGGGCTGTGGGAGGAGATTGAATGGGTGGGTAGAGTCTGTGATAGGGGAGTGTGTACATGGGCTGTGGGGTAAAGGTGTGCGATGTTAGAGTATAGTCTTTGTGATGGACACAATATGGGGCTGGTGACTCACTTTGTAGGATGCTGATCTTACAAACAGCCTGTGACAGTGGCAAGGGAGGGGGAATGGAGATAATGGCAAGGAAGTAGAATGTGTGGGGTGGGAGCCGGGGGCTGAAGGCGTTGGTTTTTACCTTCCCAACGCAGGGATTAAAAGAAGTGGTGGAGAGGTAGAGCTGGGTATCATCAGGAAGAGGGTTATTCAATGGGAAGAGAGGAATATTCAATGGGAAGTGAGTTAATGAATTGGAGAAAGGCTGTTAAATAATTACAGGGGGTATTCAATGGGAAGAGCCTATCAGTGGCATCATTCAGAGGCCTGAATCGAGCAGGTATGGTGTCAGAAAGAGTGAAGGACAGAACTAGTATTTCTACAGCGCCTTTCATGACATCTCAGCCTCCCAAAGCACTTCACAGTCAATGAAGTATTTTTGAAGTGTAGTCACTGTTGTAATGTAGGGAATGTGGCCACCAATTTACAATAACGACCAGATAATCTGTTTTAGTGATATTGGCTGAGGGGTAAATATTGGTCAGAACACCGGGGAGAACTCCCCCGCTCTTCTTCCAATAGTGGCCGTGGGCCATTACAGAGACGTGGCCGTGGGCCATTACAGAGACGTGGCCGTGGGCCATTACAGAGACGTGGCCGTGGGCCATTACAGAGACGTGGCCGTGGGCCATTACAGAGACGTGGCCGTGGGCCATTACAGAGACGTGGCCGTGGGCCATTACAGAGACGTGGCCGTGGGCCATTACAGAGACGTGGCCGTGGGCCATTACAGAGACGTGGCCGTGGGCCATTACAGAGACGTGGCCGTGGGCCATTACAGAGACGTGGCCGTGGGCCATTACAGAGACGTGGCCGTGGGCCATTACAGAGACGTGGCCGTGGGCCATTACAGAGACGTGGCCGTGGGCCATTACAGAGACGTGGCCGTGGGCCATTACAGAGACGTGGCTGCAAGGTGACCAAGGCTGGGAACTGAATATTCAGGAGTATTTGACATTTTGGAGGAATAGGCAGAAAGGAAAAGGCGGTGGGGTAGCTCTGTTAATAAAGGATGAGATCAGTACAGTAGTGAGAAATTATCTTGGCTCAGAAGATCAAGATGTAGAATCAGTTTAGCTAAGAAATTATAAGGGAAAGAAGTCACTGGTGGGAGTAGGCTATAGGCCCACTAACAGTAGCTGCACTTTATGACAGAGTATAAATGAAGAAATAATGGGGGCTTGTAAGAAAGGTACTGCAATAATCGTGGGTGGTTTTAATCTTCATATAGATTGAACAAATCAAATTGGCAAAGGTAGCCTTGAGTGCGAGTTCATAGAGTGTATTCAGGACAGTTTCTTATAACAATACATTGTGGAACCAACCAGGGAACAGGCTGTTTTAGATCTGGTAATGTGTAATGAGACAGGATTAATTAATGATCTCATTGTAAAGGATCCTCTAGGGCAGAGTGATCATAACATGATAGAATTTCACATTCGGTTTGAGGGTGAGAAACTTGGGTCTGAAACTAGTGTCTTAAACTTAAATAAAGGCAATTACAACAGTATGAAGACAGAGTTAACTAAGGTCAACTGGAAAAATAGATTAAAAGGTAAGACAGTAGATAAGCAGTGGCAGACTTTTAAGGTGATATTTCATAACTCTGAACAAAGATATATTCCAGTGAGAAAGAAAGACTCTATGAGAAGGAGGAACCATCTGTGGCCAACTAAGGAAGTTAAGGATGGTATCAAATTGAAAGAAAAGGCATACAATGTTGCGAAGATTAGTGGTAGGCCAGAAGATTGGGAAATTTTCAGAAACTTGCAAAGGATGATTAAAAAATAATAGAGGGTGAAAATAGATTATGAGAGTAAACTAGCAAGAAATGTAAAAACGGAGAGTAAGAGCTTCTACAAGTATATAAAAAGGAAGAGAGTAGCTAAAGTAAACATTGGCCCCGTAGAGGATGAGACTGGGGAATTAATTATGGGAAACAAGGACATGGCAGCGACTTTGAACAAATATTTTGCATCTGTCTTCACGGTAGAAGCCACTAAAAGCATCCCAATAATAGTGAAAAATCAAGGGGCAAAAGGGAGGGAGGAACTTAAAACAATCACTATCACTAGAGAAAAAGTACTCGGCAAACTAATGGAACTAAAGGCTGACACGTCCCCTGGACCTGATGGCCTGCATCCTAGGGTCTTAAAAGAAGTGGCTGCAGAGATAGTGGATGCATTGGAGGCAAATGGTATGTTGGCCTTCGTAGCAAGAGGGTTCGAGTACAAGAACAAGGATGTCTTGCTGCAGTTGTACAGGGCCTTGGTGAGACCGCACCTTGAGTATTGTGTGCAGTTTTGGTCGCCTTACCTGAGGAAGGACGTTCTTGCCATGGAAGGAGTGCAGCGAAGATTCACCAGGCTGATACCTGGGATGGCAGGAATGATGTATGAGGAGAGATTGTGTCGATTGGGCTTATACTCGCTGGAGTTTAGAAGATTGAGAGGGGATCTCATCGAAACCTATAAAATTCTGTCAGGCCTGGACAGACTAGATGCAGGAAGGATGTTTCTGATAGCCGGGGAGTCCAGAACCAGGGGTCATAGTCTAACGATAAGGGGTAAGCCATTTAGGACTGAAATGAGAGGAATTTCTTCACCCAGAGAGTGGTGAACCTGTGGAATTCTCTGCCACAGAGGGCGGTGGAGGCCAGTTCATTAAATATATTCAAGAAAGAGTTGGATATATTTCTTAAGGCTAAAGGGATCAAGGGATATGGGGAGAAGGCAGGGACAGGGTACTGAATTTGGATGATCAGCCATGATCTCATTGAATGGCGGAGCAGGCTCGAGGGGCCGAATGGCCTACTCCTGCTCCTATCTTCTATGTTTCTATGTTAATCTTCCAAAATTCCCTAGACTCTGGAAAGGTCCCAGCGGATTGGAAAACTGCAAATGTAACACCCCTGTTCAAGAAAGGAGGGAGACAGAAAGCAGGAAACTATAGGCCAGTTAGCCTAACATCTGTCATTGGGAAACTGCTGGAATCCATTATTAAGGAGGCAATAGCAGAACATTTAGAAAATCATAATACAATCACACAGAGTCAACATGGTTTTATGAAAGGGAAATCATATTTGACAAATTTATTAGAGTTCTTTGAGGATGTAACACGCAGGGTGGATAAAGGGGAACCAGTAGATGTAGCATATTTGGATTTCAAAAAGGCATTCGATAAGGTGCCACATAAGGTGAGAGCTCATGGTATTGGGGGTAATATATTAGCATGGATAGAGGATTGGCTAACTAACAGAAAACAGAGAGTCGGGGTAAATGGGTCATTTTCAGGATGGCAATCTGTAACTAGTGGGGTGCCACAGGGATCAGTGCCGGGGCCTCAACTATTTACAATCTATATTAATGACTTGGATGAAGGGACCGAGTGCACTGTAGCCAAATTTGCTGACGATACAAAGATAGGTGGGAAAGCAAGTTGTGAGGAGGACACAGAGTCTGCAAAGGGATATAGAGAGGTTAAGTGAGTGGGCAAGAATTTGACAGATGGAGTATAATGTGGGAAAATATGAGGTTATCCACTTTGGTAGGAAGAATAGAAAAGCAAAATATTATTTAAATGGAGAGAGACTACAGAATGCTGCGGTACAGAGGGACCTGGGGGTCCTCGTACATCAAACACAAAAAGTCAGCATGCAGGTACAGCAAGTAATTAGGAAGGCAAATGGAATGTTGGCCTTTATTGCAAAGGGAATGGAGAGTAAAAGTAGGGAAGTCCTGTTACAACTGTACAGGGCGTTGGTGAGACCACACCTGGAGTACTGCGTACAGTTTTGGTCTCCTTATTTAAGGAGGGATATACTTACATTGGAGGCAGTTCAGAGAAGGTTCACGAGGTTGATTCCTGGGATGAGGGGGTTGTCTTATGAGGAAAGGTTGAGCAGGCTGGGCCGATACTCATTGGAATTTAGAAAAATGAGAGGGGATCTTATTGAAACATATAAGATTCTGAAGGGGCTCGACAGAGTAGATGCAGAGAGGATGTTTCCCCTCGTGGGGGAATCTAGAACGAGGGGGCATAGTTTCAGAATAAGGAGTCGCCCATTTAAGACGGAGATGAGGAGGAATTTCTTCTCTGAGGGTCGTGAATCTTTGGAATTATCTTCCCCAGAGAGCTGTGGAGGCGGGGTCATTGAATATATTTAAGGCGGAGATAGACAGATTTCTGAACTACAGGGGAGTCGAGGGTCATGGGGAGCGGGCAGGGAAGTGGAGTTGAGGCCAAGATCAGATCAGCCATGATCTTATTGAATGGCGGAGCAGGCTCGAGCGGTTGAATGGCCTACTCCTACTCCTATTTCTTAAGTTCTTATGTTCTTAAACACTCCCTGGGCCTGTTTATGATGAAATCACAGTCGATAACATCTACCACTATTCTTTCACTGAGAAATCTTTATTACAATGATTGTTTTATTGCAAGGTTTTGTACAGAAAACAGAGATGATGGAGTTTGATACAATTCATAGATGAAATGTGACGCAGTCATCGTGAACATTCATAACATTCAAAGCTGCCTCTCCATCAACACCTACAGAACGCCAGCCAGAGGAATTTGGGTTAAAGGCAAGGTGTAACCATATTAAAGGGGCAGTGACACCAGATCAGACCATTCTGACCAACAATAGACATCCCGTCTGGGATTAACTGGGCTCGAACTGCCCTGCCATTTCCAGGATGATCCCAGTCGCTCTATCTCTCCCTATTCATCTCCTTCTCTGTCTCTCTCTCTCCCTATTCATCTCTCTCTCTCTCCCTCTCTGTCTCTCCCTATTTATCTCCCTCTCTGTCTCTCTCTCTATTTCTCCATCTCTCTCTGTCTCTCTCCCCCTCGCTCTCTCCCCCTCTCTCTTTCTCCCTCTGTCTATTTCTGTGTGTCTCTCTCTCTATTTCACCCTGTCTCTCTCTCTCTCCCCCCTCTCTCTTTCTCCCTCTCTCTGTCTCTCTCCCCCTCTCTCTTTCTCCCTCTCTCTGTCTCTCTCCCCCTCTCTCTTTCTCCCTCTCTCTGTCTCTCTCCCCCTCTCTCTTTCTCCCTCTCTCTGTCTCTCTCCCCCTCTCTCTTTCTCCCTCTCTCTGTCTCTCTCCCCCTCTCTCTTTCTCCCTCTCTCTGTCTCTCTTGCCCCCTCTCTCTCTCCCTCTCTGAGTGCTCTCCCCATTTACTGTCCCGTGTCTCTCTCAACATTCCCAGCATCAGAGTGTAGTTTACATACTGTTAAACTTGAGCATAAATCAGCCCTAAGGATAGTTTTCATTTTTGGGGTGTGATGTTAGACCATGATGGGGGAAATGTTCGTGAGCAAGAGGGCAAGAGATTGAAAGATAGAAAGAGAGAGAGAGTGACATAGAGAGAGACAGAGAGAGAGACAATATGGTTCTCTGTAAACTTTCATGCCAATAAAGCATTTGAATTGGAATTGGAATTGGACAGACAGAAACAGAGAGAGAGACACACAAAGAGACAGAGACAGACAGACAAAGTCAGAGATATGCTTGTTAACTCTCTCTATCCCTTGTCTCTCTTACTCTTTCGCTCTCTTTGCTCTTCTCTCAGTTTCTCTTTATTTCTCTCTCTTTCTGTCCCTCTCTATTTATCTCACTCCTTTTCTCTCTCCCTTTGAGTTTCCTCCCCATTTACTGCCCTCTGTGTGTGTCTCTCTTCAGTACTGGAGAGTGATCGGTACAGGGGGAGTGACCAGTACTGGACAGTGACCGGTATGGGGGGAGTGACCGGTATTGGAGAGTGACCAGTACTGGACAGTGACCGGTACAGGACAGTGACCGGTACGGGGGGAGTGGCCGGTATTGGAGAGTGACCAGTACTGGACAGTGACCGGTACGGGGGGAATGACCGGTATTGGAGAGTGACCAGTAGTGGACAGTGACCGGTACAGGACAGTGACCGGTACGGGGGGAGTGACTGGTATTGGAGAGTGACCAGTACTGGACAGTGACCGGTACGGGGGGAGTGACCGGTATTGGAGAGTGACCAGTAGTGGACAGTGACCGGTACAGGACAGTGACCGGTACGGGGGGAGTGACTGGTATTGGAGAGTGACCAGTACTGGACAGTGACCGGTACGGGGGGAGTGACCGGTATTGGAGAGTGACCAGTAGTGGACAGTGACCGGTACAGGACAGTGACCGGTATGGGGGGAGTGAGCGGTATTGGAGAGTGACCAGTACTGGACAGCGACCGGTACAGGACAATGACCGGTATGGGGGGAGTGACCGGTATTGGAGAGTGACCAGTACTGGATAGTGACCGGTATGGGGGGAGTGAGCGGTATTGGAGAGTGACCAGTACTGGACAGTGACTGGTACCGGACAGTGACTGGTATGGGGGGAGTGACCGGTATTGGAGAGTGACCAGTACTGGACAGTGACCGGTACCGGACAGTGACCGGTATGGGGGGAGTGACCGGTATTGGAGAGTGACCAGTACTGGACAGTGACCGGTATGGGGGGAGTGACCGGTGCTCGAAGGTGTCCGCTGTCCTGGGAACCATTCCCTGCAGTGAGAGTTTGCCTTGCTCGGGAAGGAGTGTGAAATGCTGAGGGGCGGTGGTCCAGGAGCGAGGCACCCTCCTACACCACCGTCTGTTTGGCGCTGGCCAATGGTTGCAGCTGGGTGTGAGGGTTATACCAGGAGATGGAGGGGTAACCACTTGCTCGCTGCTGGCTGATGGGGCTGATCTTCAACGAAGGCTTTGTTTCGTACCACTTCTTCAGGAGGTTGTTGAGTTGCTCCTTGTCTGTGATGCCGTGCAGCTGCTCGCACTCCTCCCCCGCCACCCCAGGGCAGTACGCCTTGAACTCGGTCTGCATGCTGGCAAAGAACTGGATGACGCACTGCCGGGCAAAACCTCGTGCGTGCTCGCAGCATGTCTCATCGAAGATCTTCTGCTCGATGTCGATGTAGTTGCTCCAGTATCTGGTCTGCAGGAAGGTGACGTGTTTGGAGCAGGGCTTGAGACAGCGAGCGAGGAACGCAGCCAAGATCAACAGGAGAAGGATGCTCCATCCCAGAGCCTGAGGACAACAGTCAACAAACAGCCATTGGAAGACCAAGTCAAGGGCCAATATCATTGGATCAGTTTGGATGATGAAAATCCTTCTGACCCCAGCCCTGTCATCTCCCCATTACACCATCAACTGATTGCTGAATGATCCCAGGGTCCTGCACCCTTCTTGGGATTCTGTTCCAGCTTTGCATCACCCTCTCTGTAAAGAAATACATCCTGCCCTCTGCCCCAAAGTTGCCCTTTGAACCTTGACCCTGTGCCCTCTTGTGTTGTTGCCCTGGGTGTCTACAATATTTTTGTTTCCTAACCCTATCCCATTAAACACTTCTATATTGTCAGAGGAGCATAGGGACAGGAGGAGGCCATTCAGCCCCTCGAGCCTGTTCCACCAATCAATGAGATCTGTATCTTAACTCCATCTACTTGGCTTTTATTGCACGCTATCATCGAGAATGAACAGTGAGGGAGGGGAGAGTGAGTGAGGGAGGGGAGAGGAGGGAGAGTGAGGAAGGGGAGAGTGAGGGAGGGAGAGTGAGGGAGGGGAGAGTGAGGGAGGGGAGAGTGAGGGAGAGAGAGTGAGGGAGGGGAGAGTGAGGGAGGGGAGAGTGAGGGAGGGAGGGGAGAGTGAGGGTGGGAGGGAGAGTGAGGGAGGGAGGGGAGAGGAGGGAGGGGGAGTGAGGAAGGGGAGAGTGAGGGTGGGAGGGAGAGTGAGGGAGGGAGGGAGAGTGAGGGAGGGGAGAGGGAGGGAGGGAGGGGAGAGTGAGGGAGGGAGAGTGAGGGAGGGAGGGGAGAGTGAGGGTGGGAGGGAGAGTGAGGGAGGGAGGGAGAGTGAGGGAGGGAGGGGAGAGTGAGGGAGGGAGAGTGAGGGGAGAGTGAGGGAGAGAGAGTGAGGGAGGGGAGAGTGAGGGAGAGAGAGTGAGGGAGGGGAGAGTGAGGGAGGGGAGAGTGAGGGAGGGGAGAGTGAGGGAGGGGAGAGTGAGGGAGGGGAGAGTGAGGGAGGGAGGGGAGAGTGAGGGTGGGAGGGAGAGTGAGGGAGGGAGGGGAGAGGAGGGAGGGGGAGTGAGGAAGGGGAGAGTGAGGGTGGGAGGGAGAGTGAGGGAGGGAGGGAGAGTGAGGGAGGGGAGAGTGAGGGAGGGAGGGGAGAGTGAGGGAGGGAGAGTGAGGGAGGGAGGGGAGAGTGAGGGTGGGAGGGAGAGTGAGGGAGGGAGGGGAGAGTGAGGGAGGGAGAGTGAGGGGAGTGTGAGGGAGGGAGAGTGAGGGAGGGGAGAGTGAGGGAGAGAGAGTGAGGGAGGGGAGAGTGAGGGAGGGAGGGAGAGTGAGGGAGGGGAGAGTGAGGGAGGGAGGGGAGAGTGAGGGAGGGAGAGTGAGGGAGGGAGGGGAGAGTGAGGGTGGGAGGGAGAGTGAGGGAGGGAGGGAGAGTGAGGGAGGGGAGAGTGAGGGAGGGAGAGTGAGGGAGGGAGGGGAGAGTGAGGGGAGAGTGAGGGAGGGAGAGTGAGGGAGGGAGGGGAGAGTGAGGGAGGGAGGGGAGAGTGAGGGAGGGAGGGGAGAGTGAGGGAGAGAGGGGAGAGGAGGGAGGGGAGGTGTTCGACAGGTTTGAAGTTTTGGGAGAGAATGGGTTAAAGTGGGACACAGTGCAGGTGCCGGGAGGAGGGAGAGAGTGTGTAGGACGGGGAGGGGGGCGTGTGTAGGACGGGGAGGGGGGAGTGTGTAGGACGGGGAGGGGGAGAGTGTGTAGGACGGGGAGGGGGGAGTGTGTAGGACGGGGAGGGGGAGAGTGTGTAGGACGGGGAGGGGGAGAGTGTGTAGGACGGGGAGGGGGAGAGTGTGTAGGACGGGGAGGGGGAGAGTGTGTAGGACGGGGAGGGGGAGAGTGTGTAGGACGGGGAGAGGGAGAGTGTGTAGGACGGGGAGGGGGAGTGTGTAGGAAGGGGAGGGGGAGAGTGTGTAGGACGGGGAGGGGGAGTGTGTAGGAAGGGGAGGGGGAGAGTGTGTAGGACGGGGAGGGGGAGAGTGTGTAGGACGGGGAGGGGGAGAGTGTGTAGGACGGGGAGGGGGAGAGTGTGTAGGACGGGGAGGGGGGGAATGTGTAGGACGGGGAGGGGGGTAGTGTGTAGGACGGGGAGGGGGAGAGTGTGTAGGACGGGGAGGGAGAGTGTGTAGGACGGGGAGGGGGAGAGTGTGTAGGACGGGGAGGGGGGAGTGTGTAGGACGGGGAGGGGGGAGTGTGTAGGACGGGGAGGGGGGAGTGTGTAGGACGGGGAGGGGGGAGTGTGTAGGACGGGGAGGGGGGAGTGTGTAGGACGGGGAGGGGGAGAGTGTGTAGGACGGGGAGGCGAGAGTGTATAGGACGGGGAGGGGGGAGTGTGTAAGACGGGGAGGGGGGAGTGTGTAGGACGGGGAGGGGAGAGTGTGTAGGACGGGGAAGGGGAGAGTGTGTAGGATGGGGAGGGGGAGTGTGTGTAGGACGGGGAGGGGGAGAGTGTGTAGGACGGGGAGGGGGAGAGTGTGTAGGACGGGGAGGGGGAGAGTGTGTAGGACGGGGAGGGGGAGAGTGTGTAGGACGGGCAGGGGGAGAGTGTGTAGGACGGGGAGGGGGAGAGTGTGTAGGACGGGGAGGGGGAGAGTGTGTAGGACGGGGAGGGAGAGTGTGTGGGACGGGGAGGGGGAGAGTGTGTAGGACGGGGAGGGGGAGAGTGTGTAGGACAGGGAGGGGGAGAGTGTGTAGGACGGGGAGGGAGAGTGTGTAGGACGGGGAGGGGGAGAGTGTGTAGGACGGGGAGGGGGAGAGTGTGTAGGACGGGGAGGGGGAGAGTGTGTAGGACGGGGAGGGGGAGAGTGTGTAGGACGGGGAGGGGGAGCGTGTGTAGGACGGGGAGGGGGAGAGTGTAGGACGGGGAGGGGGAGAGTGTGTAGGACGGGGAGGGGGAGTGTGTGTAGGACGGGGAGGGGAGAGTGTGTAGGACGGGGAGGGGGAGAGTGTAGGACGGGGAGGGGGAGAGTGTGTAGGACGGGGAGGGGGAGTGTGTGTAGGACGGGGAGGGGGAGTGTGTGTAGGACGGGGAGGGGGGTAGTGTGTAGGACGGGGAGGAGGAGAGTGTGTAGGACGGGGAGGGGGGGGAATGTGTAGGACGGGGAGGGGGGGGAGTGTGTAGGACGGGGAGGGGGGGAGTGTGTAGAACGGGGAGTGGGAGAGTGTGTAGGACGGGGAGGGGGAGTGTGTAGGACGGGGAGGGAGGGAGTGTGTAGGACAGGGAGTGGGGGAGTGTGTAGGACGGGGAGGGGGAGAGTGTGTAGGACGGGGACGGGGGGAATGTGTAGGACGGGGAGGGGGAGAGTGTGTAGGACGGGGAGGGGGAGTGTGTAGGACGGGGAGGGAGGGAGTGTGTAGGACGGGGAGGGGAGAATGTGTAGGACGGGGAGGGGGAGAGTGTGTAGGACGGGGACGGGGGGAATGTGTAGGACGGGGAGGGGGAGAGTGTGTAGGATGGGTGAATTTGGGGGTGAAGAGGAATGAGAGCGGAGTCTCCGGAGGACAATGACTACAGTCGGATCGATAAAACAAAGAGTCAAGTAAGGTGGCAGTTCGAAGGGATGGACTACCTGTCGAACAGGTTACTCGCCCACACCTAAATAACCTGCTTAGAATGAAATTTCCATTGAAGGCCTTTACCACATGAAATATCAGCATCGCTGGACGAGAACACCTCTCACTAGGTTCCGCTAACCCCACCTCAGGGTGAACCAGTTGCTGAGCTCGGCTCTCCTGGATCACTCCAGCTCTCACCCTGCACTTCACAGCCTCAAACCGAGGGGTTCAGAGGGTCAAACACTGACCTTTCCCTCCTTGGATTTGGGCTTCAACCCAACCCAGACAGAGGGGTGAAGGTCTCCATTCTAGAATAGGGACTGACTGCTCAGGCAGGACAGAAACTGCCCATTCTCCAAACCAAACTACACAGAGAGACACACTCTCTCCCACAGGAACACACCACACTGATCATAACTCCAGAGGATTTAGACACAGAATGGAGAGAGTCATGATTTCCAGCCCCCCCTCGCCTCCCCCAACTGTGTGACTAAAAGCGCACTGTCTACCGTTCCGAGCATGGGTCAGCTTTCCGCTGTTTGTCCAGCGAGGGCTTTGGCCAGCACGGGAGCGAGGGCTTTGGCCAGCACGGGTATCTGCAGCTGAGTGGGAACAATCCCAGTCTGTCGTGGCAGGTCCAACCCTCTGGGGGCCAACAATGAGTCAGGCTGGCGTCCATCGTGAACAGAGGCCTGGAGAATGGCTCACAGCTCAGATCACTGAGTCACCCACAGTCACTAGACCCGGTGCTGGCGTCCATCGTGAACAGAGGCCTGGAGAATGGCTCACAGCTCAGATCACTGAGTCACCCACAGTCACTAGACCCGGTACCGATCTTCCATTACCTGGTGTGTCATCATGGAGACGCCTTGACCCTAAACAGCTGACCCTCTCCCAGGGCCATTAGAGGCTCAGGAGACAACCGGCAATTGGGAAGACACAAATATTGGGCTTTTATCATAAGAACAACCCAGATTACGGGGGCGATATGATAGAAAAGTTTAAAATTATCAAAGGATGGGACAGGGTAGACAGAGATGTTTTCAATATTCAGGGTCGAGAATGAGGGGCCAGTGATACAAGATTAAACACAAGAGATTTAGAACAGAGGGCAGGAGAAACTTCTTCATACAGAGAGTTGTGAGGCTGTGGGATTCACTCCCAGGGTTAGTGATTGAGGCAGAAACTGTGTCAACACTGAAGATTAGATTGGAGAGGAGGATAAAGGGAAAGAGATGTGGGAACAGGGTGGGTAAATGTGATTAGAACTATTTGCTCACGTGGAGGGTGAAGGCCGACACGGACAGGTTGGGCCGAATGGCCGGCTTCCATGCTGTGCATTCTACGTAATTCTATGTAAATTTAGCTGTGTCAGGTATATAACAGACACGAAGGGGGAGAGCAAATTCAGGGCCCAGGAGAGCAGCTGTGGGAAATGGAGACATCACACTGCTACAACAGGGGGAATGCCTCTGAGCTTGGCACGCTGATGGGGCAGTGTAGAGGGAGCTTTACTCTGTATCTAACCCGTGCTGTACCTGCCCTGGGAGTGTTTGATGGGGCAGTGTAGAGGGAGCTTTACTCTGTATCTAACCCGTGCTGTACCTGCCCTGGGAGTGTTTGATGGGGACAGTGTAGAGGGAGCTTTACTCTGTATCTAACCCGTGCTGTACCTGCCCTGGGAGTGTTTGCTGGGACAGTGTAGAGGGAGCTTTACTCTGTATCTAACCCGTGCTGTACCTGCCCTGGGAGTGTTTGATGGGACAGTGTAGAGGGAGCTTTACTCTGTATCTAACCCGTGCTGTACCTGCCCTGGGAGTGTTTGATGGGGACAGTGTAGAGGGAGCTTTACTCTGTATCTAACCCCGTGCTGTACCTGCCCTGGGAGTGTTTGATGGGACAGTGTAGAGGGAGCTTTACTCTGTATCTAACCCCGTGCTGTACCTGCCCTGGGAGTGTTTGATGGGGACAGTGTAGAGGGAGCTTTACTCTGTATCTAACCCGTGCTGTACCTGCCCTGGGAGTGTTTGATGGGACAGTGTAGAGGGAGCTTTACTCTGTATCTAACCCGTGCTGTACCTGCCCTGGGAGTGTTTGATGGGACAGTGTAGAGGGAGCTTTACTCTGTATCTAACCCGTGCTGTACCTGCCCTGGGAGTGTTTGCTGGGACAGTGTAGAGGGAGCTTTACTCTGTATCTAACCCGTGCTGTACCTGTCCTGGGAGTGTTTGATGGGACAGTGTAGAGGGAGCTTTACTCTGTATCTAACACATGCTGTACCTGCCCTGGGAGTGTTTGATGGGGACAGTGTAGAGGGAGCTTTACTCTGTATCTAACCCGTGCTGTACCTGCCCTGGGAGTGTTTGCTGGGACAGTGTAGAGGGAGCTTTACTCTGTATCTAACCCGTGCTGTACCTGCCCTGGGAGTGTTTGATGGGACAGTGTAGAGGGAGCTTTACTCTGTATCTAACCCGTGCTGTACCTGCCCTGGGAGTGTTTGATGGGGACAGTGTAGAGGGAGCTTTACTCTGTATCTAACCCCGTGCTGTACCTGCCCTGGGAGTGTTTGATGGGACAGTGTAGAGGGAGCTTTACTCTGTATCTAACCCCGTGCTGTACCTGCCCTGGGAGTGTTTGATGGGGACAGTGTAGAGGGAGCTTTACTCTGTATCTAACCCGTGCTGTACCTGCCCTGGGAGTGTTTGATGGGACAGTGTAGAGGGAGCTTTACTCTGTATCTAACCCGTGCTGTACCTGCCCTGGGAGTGTTTGATGGGACAGTGTAGAGGGAGCTTTACTCTGTATCTAACCCGTGCTGTACCTGCCCTGGGAGTGTTTGCTGGGACAGTGTAGAGGGAGCTTTACTCTGTATCTAACCCGTGCTGTACCTGTCCTGGGAGTGTTTGATGGGACAGTGTAGAGGGAGCTTTACTCTGTATCTAAGCCGTGCTGTACCCGCCCTGGGAGTGTTTGATGGGCCACTGTAGAGGGAGCTTTACTCTGTATCTCACCCATGCTGCACCTGCCCTGGGAGTGTTTGATGGGACAGTGCAGAGGGAGCTTTACTCTGTCTCCAACCCGTGCTGTACCTGCCGTGGGAGTGTTTGATGGGACAGTGTAGAGGGAGCTTTACTCTGTATATAACCCATTCTGTACCTGCCCTGGGAGTGTTTGATGGGACAGTGTAGAGGGAGCTTTACTCTGTATCTAAGCCGTGCTGTACCTGCCCTGGGAGTGTTTGATGAGAAAGTGTAGAGGGAGCTTTACTCTGTATCTAACCTGTGCTGTACCTGCCCTGGGAGTGTTTGATGGGACAGTGTAGAGGGAGCTTTACTCTGTTTCTAACCTGTGCTGTACCTACCCTGGGAGTGTGTGATGGGACAGTGTAGAGGGAGCTTTACTCTGTATCTAACACATGCTGTACCCAACCTGGGAGTGTTTGATGGGATAGTTTAGAGGGAGCTTTACTCTGTGTCTAACCTGTGCTGTACCTGCCCTGGGAGTGTTTGATGGGACAGTGTAGAGGGAGCTCTACTCTGTATCTAACTCGTGCTGTACCTGCCGTGGGAGTGTTTGATGGGACAGTGTAGAGGGAGCTTTACTCTGTATATAACCCATTCTGTACCTGCCCTGGGAGTGTTTGATGGGACAGTGTAGAGGGAGCTTTACTCTGTATCTAAGCCGTGCTGTACCTGCCCTGGGAGTGTTTGATGAGAAAGTGTAGAGGGAGCTTTACTCTGTATCTAACCTGTGCTGTACCTGCCCTGGGAGTGTTTGATGGGACAGTGTAGAGGGAGCTTTACTCTGTTTCTAACCTGTGCTGTACCTACCCTGGGAGTGTGTGATGGGACAGTGTAGAGGGAGCTTTACTCTGTATCTAACACATGCTGTACCCAACCTGGGAGTGTTTGATGGGATAGTTTAGAGGGAGCTTTACTCTGTGTCTAACCTGTGCTGTACCTGCCCTGGGAGTGTTTGATGGGACAGTGTAGAGGGAGCTCTACTCTGTATCTAACTCGTGCTGTACCTGCCCTGGGAGTTTTTGATGGGACAGTGTAGAGGGAGCTTTACTCTGTATCTAACCCGTGCTGTTCCTGCCCTGGGAGTGTTTGATGGGACAGTGTAGGGGGAGCTTTACTCTGTATCTAACCCATGCTGTACCTGCCCTGGGAGTGTTTGATGGGACAGTGTAGAGGGAGCTTTGCTCTGTATCTAACCCATGCTGTACCTGCCCTGGGAGTGTTTGATGGGACAGTGTAGGGGGAGCTTTACTCTGTATCTAACCCGTGCTGTACCTGCCCTGGGAGTGTTTGATGGGACAGTGTAGAGGGAGCTTTACTCTTTATCTAACCCGTGCTGTACCTGCCCTGGGAGTGTTTGATGGGACAGTGTAGAGGGAGCTTTACTCTGTATCTAACCCGTGCTGTACCTGCCCTGGGAGTGTTTGATGGGACAGTGCAGAGGGAGCTTTACTCTGTATCTAACCCGTGCTGTACCTGCCCTGGGAGTGTTTGATGGGACAGTGTAGAGGGAGCTTTACTCTGTATCTAACCCGTGCTGTACCTGCCCTGGGAGTGTTTGATGGGACAGTGTAGAGGGAGCTTTACTCTGTATCTAACCCGTGCTGTACCTGCCCTGGGAGTGTTTGATGGGACAGTGTAGAGGGAGATTTACTCTGTATCTAACCCGTGCTGTACCTGCCCTGGGAGTGTTTGATGGGACAGTGTAGAGGGAGCTTTACTCTGTATCTAACCCGTGCTGTACCTGCCCTGGGAGTGTTTGATGGGACAGTGTAGAGGGAGCTTTACTCTGTATCTAACCCGTGCTGTACCTGCCCTGGGAGTGTTTGATGGGACAGTGTAGAGGGAGCTTTACTCTGTATCTAACCCGTGCTGTACCTGCCCTGGGAGTGTTTGATGGGACAGTGTAGAGCGAGCTTTACTCTGTATCTAACCCGTGCTGTACCTGCCCTGGGAGTGTTTGATGGGACAGTGTAGAGGGAGCTTTACTCTGTATCTAACCCGTGCTGTACCTGCCCTGGGAGTGTTTGATGGGACAGTGTAGAGGGAGCTTTACTCTGTATCTAACCCGTGCTGTACCTGCCCTGGGAGTGTTTGATGGGACAGTGTAGAGGGAGCTTTACTCTGTATCTAACCCGTGCTGTACCTGCCCTGGGAGTGTTTGATGGGACAGTGTAGAGGGAGCTTTACTCTGTATCTAACCCGTGCTGTACCTGCCCTGGGAGTGTTTGATGGGACAGTGTAGAGGGAGCTTTACTCTGTATCTAACCCGTGCTGTACCTGCCCTGGGAGTGTTTGATGGGACGGTGTAGGGGGAGCTTTACTCTGTATCTAACCCGTGCTGTACCTGCCCTGGGAGTGTTTGATGGGACAGTGTAGAGGGAGCTTTATTCTGTATCTAACCCGTGCTGTACCTGCCCTGGGAGTGTTTGATGGGACAGTGCAGAGGGAGCTTTACTCTGTATCTAACCCGTGCTGTACCTGCCCTGGGAGTGTTTGATGGGACTGTGTAGGGGGAGCTTTACTCTGTATCTAACCCGTGCTGTACCTGCCCTGGGAGTGTTTGATGGGACAGTGTAGAGGGAGCTTTACTCTGTATCTAACCCGTGCTGTACCTGCCCTGGGAGTGTTTGATGGGGACGGTGTAGGGGGAGCTTTACTCTGTATCTAACCCGTGCTGTACCTGTCCTGGGAGTGTTTGATGGGACAGTGTAGAGGGAGCTTTACTCTGTATCTAACACATGCTGTACCTGCCCTGGGAGTGTTTGATGGGGACAGTGTAGAGGGAGCTTTACTCTGTATCTAACCCGTGCTGTACCTGCCCTGGGAGTGTTTGCTGGGACAGTGTAGAGGGAGCTTTACTCTGTATCTAACCCGTGCTGTACCTGCCCTGGGAGTGTTTGATGGGACAGTGTAGAGGGAGCTTTACTCTGTATCTAACCCGTGCTGTACCTGCCCTGGGAGTGTTTGATGGGGACAGTGTAGAGGGAGCTTTACTCTGTATCTAACCCCGTGCTGTACCTGCCCTGGGAGTGTTTGATGGGACAGTGTAGAGGGAGCTTTACTCTGTATCTAACCCCGTGCTGTACCTGCCCTGGGAGTGTTTGATGGGGACAGTGTAGAGGGAGCTTTACTCTGTATCTAACCCGTGCTGTACCTGCCCTGGGAGTGTTTGATGGGACAGTGTAGAGGGAGCTTTACTCTGTATCTAACCCGTGCTGTACCTGCCCTGGGAGTGTTTGATGGGACAGTGTAGAGGGAGCTTTACTCTGTATCTAACCCGTGCTGTACCTGCCCTGGGAGTGTTTGCTGGGACAGTGTAGAGGGAGCTTTACTCTGTATCTAACCCGTGCTGTACCTGTCCTGGGAGTGTTTGATGGGACAGTGTAGAGGGAGCTTTACTCTGTATCTAAGCCGTGCTGTACCCGCCCTGGGAGTGTTTGATGGGCCACTGTAGAGGGAGCTTTACTCTGTATCTCACCCATGCTGCACCTGCCCTGGGAGTGTTTGATGGGACAGTGCAGAGGGAGCTTTACTCTGTCTCCAACCCGTGCTGTACCTGCCGTGGGAGTGTTTGATGGGACAGTGTAGAGGGAGCTTTACTCTGTATATAACCCATTCTGTACCTGCCCTGGGAGTGTTTGATGGGACAGTGTAGAGGGAGCTTTACTCTGTATCTAAGCCGTGCTGTACCTGCCCTGGGAGTGTTTGATGAGAAAGTGTAGAGGGAGCTTTACTCTGTATCTAACCTGTGCTGTACCTGCCCTGGGAGTGTTTGATGGGACAGTGTAGAGGGAGCTTTACTCTGTTTCTAACCTGTGCTGTACCTACCCTGGGAGTGTGTGATGGGACAGTGTAGAGGGAGCTTTACTCTGTATCTAACACATGCTGTACCCAACCTGGGAGTGTTTGATGGGATAGTTTAGAGGGAGCTTTACTCTGTGTCTAACCTGTGCTGTACCTGCCCTGGGAGTGTTTGATGGGACAGTGTAGAGGGAGCTCTACTCTGTATCTAACTCGTGCTGTACCTGCCCTGGGAGTTTTTGATGGGACAGTGTAGAGGGAGCTTTACTCTGTATCTAACCCGTGCTGTTCCTGCCCTGGGAGTGTTTGATGGGACAGTGTAGGGGGAGCTTTACTCTGTATCTAACCCATGCTGTACCTGCCCTGGGAGTGTTTGATGGGACAGTGTAGAGGGAGCTTTGCTCTGTATCTAACCCATGCTGTACCTGCCCTGGGAGTGTTTGATGGGACAGTGTAGGGGGAGCTTTACTCTGTATCTAACCCGTGCTGTACCTGCCCTGGGAGTGTTTGATGGGACAGTGTAGAGGGAGCTTTACTCTTTATCTAACCCGTGCTGTACCTGCCCTGGGAGTGTTTGATGGGACAGTGTAGAGGGAGCTTTACTCTGTATCTAACCCGTGCTGTACCTGCCCTGGGAGTGTTTGATGGGACAGTGCAGAGGGAGCTTTACTCTGTATCTAACCCGTGCTGTACCTGCCCTGGGAGTGTTTGATGGGACAGTGTAGAGGGAGCTTTACTCTGTATCTAACCCGTGCTGTACCTGCCCTGGGAGTGTTTGATGGGACAGTGTAGAGGGAGCTTTACTCTGTATCTAACCCGTGCTGTACCTGCCCTGGGAGTGTTTGATGGGACAGTGTAGAGGGAGATTTACTCTGTATCTAACCCGTGCTGTACCTGCCCTGGGAGTGTTTGATGGGACAGTGTAGAGGGAGCTTTACTCTGTATCTAACCCGTGCTGTACCTGCCCTGGGAGTGTTTGATGGGACAGTGTAGAGGGAGCTTTACTCTGTATCTAACCCGTGCTGTACCTGCCCTGGGAGTGTTTGATGGGACAGTGTAGAGGGAGCTTTACTCTGTATCTAACCCGTGCTGTACCTGCCCTGGGAGTGTTTGATGGGACAGTGTAGAGCGAGCTTTACTCTGTATCTAACCCGTGCTGTACCTGCCCTGGGAGTGTTTGATGGGACAGTGTAGAGGGAGCTTTACTCTGTATCTAACCCGTGCTGTACCTGCCCTGGGAGTGTTTGATGGGACAGTGTAGAGGGAGCTTTACTCTGTATCTAACCCGTGCTGTACCTGCCCTGGGAGTGTTTGATGGGACAGTGTAGAGGGAGCTTTACTCTGTATCTAACCCGTGCTGTACCTGCCCTGGGAGTGTTTGATGGGACAGTGTAGAGGGAGCTTTACTCTGTATCTAACCCGTGCTGTACCTGCCCTGGGAGTGTTTGATGGGACAGTGTAGAGGGAGCTTTACTCTGTATCTAACCCGTGCTGTACCTGCCCTGGGAGTGTTTGATGGGACGGTGTAGGGGGAGCTTTACTCTGTATCTAACCCGTGCTGTACCTGCCCTGGGAGTGTTTGATGGGACAGTGTAGAGGGAGCTTTACTCTGTATCTAACCCGTGCTGTACCTGCCCTGGGAGTGTTTGATGGGACAGTGCAGAGGGAGCTTTACTCTGTATCTAACCCGTGCTGTACCTGCCCTGGGAGTGTTTGATGGGACTGTGTAGGGGGAGCTTTACTCTGTATCTAACCCGTGCTGTACCTGCCCTGGGAGTGTTTGATGGGACAGTGTAGAGGGAGCTTTACTCTGTATCTAACCCGTGCTGTACCTGCCCTGGGAGTGTTTGATGGGACAGTGTAGAGGGAGCTTTACTCTGTATCTAACCCGTGCTGTACCTGCCCTGGGAGTGTTTGATGGGACAGTGTAGAGGGAGCTTTACTCTGTATCTAACCCGTGCTGTACCTGCCCTGGGAGTGTTTGATGGGACAGTGTAGAGGGAGCTTTACTCTGTATCTAACCCGTGCTGTACCTGCCCTGGGAGTGTTTGATGGGACAGTGTAGAGGGAGCTTTACTCTGTATCTATCCCGTGCTGTACCTGCCCTGGGAGTGTTTGATGGGACAGTGTAGAGGGAGCTTTACTCTGTATCTAACCCGTGCTGTACCTGCCCTGGGAGTGTTTGATGGGACAGTGTAGAGGGAGCTTTACTCTGTATCTAACCCGTGCTGTACCTGCCCTGGGAGTGTTTGATGGGACAGTGTAGAGGGAGCTTTACTCTGTATCTAACCCGTGCTGTACCTGCCCTGGGAGTGTTTGATGGGACAGTGCAGAGGGAGCTTTACTCTGTATCTAACCCGTGCTGTACCTGCCCTGGGAGTGTTTGATGGGACAGTGCAGAGGGAGCTTTACTCTGTATCTATCCCGTGCTGTACCTGCCCTGGGAGTGTTTGATGGGACAGTGTAGAGGGAGCTTTACTCTGTATCTAACCCGTGCTGTACCTGCCCTGGGAGTGTTTGATGGGACAGTGTAGAGGGAGCTTTACTCTGTATCTAACCCGTGCTGTACCTGCCCTGGGAGTGTTTGATGGGACAGTGTAGAGGGAGCTTTACTCTGTATCTAACCCGTGCTGTACCTGCCCTGGGAGTGTTTGATGGGACAGTGTAGATGGAGCTTTGCTCTGTATCTAACCCGTGCTGTACCTGCCCTGGGAGTGTTTGATGGGACAGTGTAGAGCGAGTTTTACTCTGTATCTAACCCGTGCTGTACCTGCCCTGGGAGTGTTTGATGGGACAGTGTAGAGGGCACTTTACTCTCTATCTAACCCATGCGGTACCTGCCCTGGGAGTGTTTGATAGGACAGTGTAGAGGGAGCTTTACTCTCTATCTAACCCGTGCTGTACCTGCCCTGGGAGTGTTTGATGGGACAGTGTAGAGTGAGCTTTACTCTGTATCTAACCCGTGCTATACCTGCCCTGGGAGTGTTTGATGGGACA
This sequence comes from Somniosus microcephalus, assembly GCF_052327205.1. Lineage (NCBI taxonomy): Eukaryota > Metazoa > Chordata > Chondrichthyes > Squaliformes > Somniosidae > Somniosus > Somniosus microcephalus. The sequence goes on along the minus strand of NC_140994.1, from coordinate 3,222,945 downwards.
GTGTAGAGGGAGCTTTACTCTGCATCTAACCCGTGCTGTACCTGCCCTGGGAGTGTTTGATGGGACAGTGTACAGGGAGCTTTACTCTGCATCTAACCCGTGCTGTACCTGCCCTGGGAGTGTTTGATGGGACAGTGTAGAGGGAGCTTTACTCTGTATCTAACCTGTGCTGTAGCCGCCCTGGGAGTGTTTGATGGGACAGTGTAGAGGGAGCTTTACTCTGTATCTAACCCGTGCTGTACCTGCCCTGGGAGTGTTTGATGGGACAGTGCAGAGGGAGCTTTACTCTGTATCTAACCCGTGCTGTACCTGCCCTGGGAGTGTTTGATGGGTCAGTGCAGAGGGAGCTTTACTCTGTATCTAACCCGTGCTGTACCTGCCCTGGGAGTGTTTGATGGGACAGTGCAGAGGGAGCTTTACTCTGTATCTAACCCATGCTGTACCTGCCCTGGGAGTGTTTGATGGGACAGTGTAGAGGGAGCTTTACTCTGTATCTAACCCGTACTGTACCTGCCCTGGGAGTGTTTGATGGGACAGTGTAGAGGGAGCTTTACTCTGTATCTATCCCGTGCTGTACCTGCCCTGGGAGTGTTTGATGGGACAGTGTAGAGGGAGCTTTACTCTGTATCTAACCCGTGCTGTACCTGCCCTGGGAGTGTTTGATGGGACAGTGTAGAGGGAGCTTTACTCTGTATCTAACCCGTGCTGTACCTGCCCTGGGAGTGTTTGATGGGACAGTGTAGAGGGAGCTTTACTCTGTATCTAACCCGTGCTGTACCTGCCCTGGGAGTGTTTGATGGGACAGTGTAGAGGGAGCTTTACTCTGTATCTATCCCGTGCTGTACCTGCCCTGGGAGTGTTTGATGGGACAGTGTAGAGGGAGCTTTACTCTGTATCTAACCCGTGCTGTACCTGCCCTGGGAGTGTTTGATGGGACAGTGTAGAGGGAGCTTTACTCTGTATCTAACCCGTGCTGTACCTGCCCTGGGAGTGTTTGATGGGACAGTGTAGATGGAGCTTTACTCTGTATCTAACCCGTGCTGTACCTGCCCTGGGAGTGTTTGATGGGACAGTGTAGAGCGAGTTTTACTCTGTATCTAACCCGTGCTGTACCTGCCCTGGGAGTGTTTGATGGGACAGTGTAGAGGGCACTTTACTCTCTATCTAACCCATGCGGTACCTGCCCTGGGAGTGTTTGATAGGACAGTGTAGAGGGAGCTTTACTCTCTATCTAACCCGTGCTGTACCTGCCCTGGGAGTGTTTGATGGGACAGTGTAGAGGGAGCTTTACTCTGTATCTAACCCGTGCTGTACCTGCCCTGGGAGTGTTTGATGGGACAGTGTAGAGGGAGCTTTACTCTGCATCTAACCCGTGCTGTACCTGCCCTGGGAGTGTTTGATGGGACAGTGTACAGGGAGCTTTACTCTGTATCTAACCCGTGCTGTACCTGCCCTGGGAGTGTTTGATGGGACAGTGTAGAGGGAGCTTTACTCTGTATCTAACCTGTGCTGTACCTGCCCTGGGAGTGTTTGATGGGACAGTGTAGAGGGAGCTTTACTCTGTATCTAACCTGTGCTGTAGCCGCCCTGGGAGTGTTTGATGGGACAGTGTAGAGGGAGCTTTACTCTGTATCTAACCCGTGCTGTACCTGCCCTGGGAGTGTTTGATGGGACAGTGCAGAGGGAGCTTTACTCTGCATCTAACCCATGCTGTACCTGCCCTGGGAGTGTTTGATGGGACAGTGCAGAGGGAGCTTTACTCTGTATCTAACCCGTGCTGTACCTGCCCTGGGAGTGTTTGATGGGACAGTGCAGAGGGAGCTTTACTCTGTATCTAACCCGTGCTGTACCTGCCCTGGGAGTGTTTGTTGGGACAGTGTAGAGGGAGCTTTACTCTGTATCTAACCTGTGCTGTACCTGCCCTGGGAGTGTTTGATGGGACAGTGCAGCGGGAGCTTTTCTCTGTATCTAACCTGTGCTGTACCTGCCCTGGGAGTGTTTGATGGGACAGTGTAGAGGGAGCTTTACTCTGTATCTAACCCGTGCTGTACCTGCCCTGGGAGTGTTTGATGGGACAGTGCAGAGGGAGCTTTACTCTGTATCTAACCCGTGCTGTACCTGCCCTGGGAGTGTTTGATGGGACAGTGTAGAGGCAGCTTTACTCTGTATCTAACCCGTGCTGTCCATGCCCAGGGAGTGTTTGATGGGACAGTGTGGAGGGGGCTTTACTCTGTATCTAACCCTTGCTGTACCTGCCCTGGGAGTGTTTGATGGGACAGTGTGGAGGGAGCTTCACTCTGTATCTAACCCATGCTGTACCTGCCCTGGGAGTGTTTGATGGGACAGTGTAGAGGGAGCTTTACTCTGCTAACCCGTGCTGTCCCGGCCCTGGGAGTGTTTGATGGGACAGTGTAGAGGGAGCTTTACTCTGTATCTAACCCGTGTTATAGCCGCCCTGGGAGTGCTGGAATGTGACAATAGTGACAATGAATGGGTTGCAGTTATCTGATATATTTGGGTGGGTTAAAGTGAATTCTTTGTTTTTACCCAGCCTTGTGCAACGACAGTGAGGTCAGGAACTCACCACAAGATGCATTTCCTGTGATTGTAACTGGTGTGGTAATTTTAACCCTACGCGCCCCGTGAATTATCCACCGACTGTCCGCCCCCCTCCCGCCGTCCTTGTTTTAACCTGGGCTGCTGAGCAGGCACAAGGACAGCTGCCTGAATCCGGCGGGGCGGGGCTTTAAATATGCAAATTGGGGTATGATGATGTCATTGGGGCCCAACTGCTATTTTAACTCGGGCCTGAGAGGCGAGGCTGTTGTGTTATTTCTGCCAGGTGACAAGGAAGACTTGCATTTCTATAGCGCCTTTCACAACCTCAAGGCATCCCATAATCGCTTGACAGCCAATTAAGTACTTTTGAAGTTATTGAGTAGACTAGGCCTATATTCTCTGGAGTTTAGAAGAATGAGAGGTGATCTCATTGAAACATACAAAATTCTTACAGGGCTTGACAGGGTAGATGCAGGGAGGATGTTTCCGCTGACTGGAGAGTCTAGAACCAGGGGCCACAGTCTCAGAATAAGGGGTCGGCCATTTAGGACTGAGATGAGGAGAAATTTCTTCACTCAGAGGGTGGTGAATCTTTGGAATTCTCTACCCCAGAGGGCTGTGGAGGCTCAGTCATTGAGTATATTCAAGGCTGAGATCGACAGATTTTTGAATATTAAGGGAATCAAGGGATATGGGGATAGTGCGGGAAAGTGGAGATGAGGTTGAAGATCAGCCATGATCTCATTGCTCCTAATTCTTTTGTTCTTATGAAGTGCAGTGACTGTTGTAATGTAGGAAGTATGGTAGCCAATTTGCGCACAGCAAGGTCCCACAAACAGCAATGCAATAATAATGTGATAATCTGTTTTAGGTCAGAAGCAAAATACTGCAGAAAATATGGGAATCTGAAATAAAAACAGAAAATGCTGGAAACACTCAGCAGGTCCGGCAGCATCTGTGGAGAGAGAAACAGAGTTAACGTTTCAGGTCAATGACCTTTCGTCAGTTGGTTGAGGGATAAATATTGGCCCAGGACATCGGGAGAACTCCCCTGCTCTTCTTCCAGTAGTGGCAGCGGGATCTTTTCCGTCCATCAGAGAGAGCAGGCAGGGCCTCGATTTAACATCTCATCCGGAAGATGCCACCTCCGACACTGTGGCACTCCCTCAGTACTGCCCCTCCGACAGTGCAGCGCTCCCTCAGTGCTGTCCCTCCAACAGTGCAGCGCTCCCTCAGTACTGCCCCTCCGACAGTGCGGCGCTCCCTCAGTGCTGTCCCTCCAACAGTGCAGCGCTCCCTCAGTACTGACCCTCCGACAGTGCAGCGCTCCCTCAGTACTGACCCTCCGACAGTGCAGCGCTCCCTCAGTACTGTCCCTCTGACAGTGCAGCGCTCCTTCAGTACTGCCCCTCTGACAGTGCAGCGCTCCTTCAGTACTGCCCCTCCGACAGTGCAGCACTCCCTCAGTACTGACCCTCTGACAGTGCAGCACTCCCTCAGTACTGCCCCTCTGACAGTGTAGCACTCCCTCAGTACTGCCCCTCTGACAGTGCAGCGCTCCCTCAGTACTGCCCCTCCAACAGTGCAGCGCTCCCTCAGTACTGCCCCTCCAACAGTGCAGCGCTCCCTCAGTACTGCCCCTCTGACAGTGTAGCACTCCCTCAGTACTGCCCCTCTGACAGTGTGGCGCTCCCTCAGTACTGACCCTCCGACAGTGCGGTGCTCCCTCAGTACTGACCCTCCGACAGTGCGGCGCTCCCTCAGTACTGCCCCTCCGATAGTGCGGCCCTCCCTCAGTACAGCCCCTCCAACAGTGCAGCGCTCCCTCAGTACTGACCCTCCGACAGTGCAGCGCTCCCTCAGTACTGACCCTCCGACAGTGCAGCGCTCCCTCAGTACTGCCCCTCCGACAGTGCGGCACTCCCTCAGTACTGCCCCTCCGACAGTGCAGCGCTCCCTCAGTACTGACCCTCTGACAGTGCAGCGCTCCCTCAGTACTGACCCTCCGACAGTGCAGCGCTCCCTCAGTACTGCCCCTCCGACAGTGCGGCACTCCCTCAGTACTGCCCATCCGACAGTGCAGCGCTCCCTCAGTACTGCCCCTCTGACAGTGCAGCGCTCCCTCAGTACTGCCCCTCTGACAGTGCAGCGCTCCCTCAGTACTGCCCCTCTGACAGTGCAGCGCTCCCTCAGTACTGCCCCTCCGACAGTGCAGCGCTCCCTCAGTACTGTCCCTCTGACAGTGCGGCGCTCCCTCAGTACTGACCCTCCGACAGTGCAGCGCTCCCTCAGTACTGCCCCTCTGACAGTGCAGCGCTCCCTCAGTACTGACCCTCCGACAGTGCAGCGCTCCCTCAGTACTGCCCCTCTGACAGTGCAGCGCTCCCTCAGTACTGACCCTCCGACAGTGCGGCGCTCCCTCAGTACTGACCCTCCGACAGTGCAGCGCTCCCTCAGTACTGACCCTCTGACAGTGCAGCACTCCCTCAGTACTGACCCTCCGACAGTGCGGCGCTCCCTCAGTACTGACCCTCCGACAGTGCAGCGCTCCCTCAGTACTGCCCCTCCGACAGTGCAGCGCTCCCTCAGTACTGCCCCTCCGACAGTGCGGCACTCCCTCAGTACTGCCCATCCGACAGTGCAGCGCTCCCTCAGTACTGCCCCTCTGACAGTGCAGCGCTCCCTCAGTACTGCCCCTCTGACAGTGCAGCGCTCCCTCAGTACTGCCCCTCTGACAGTGCAGCGCTCCCTCAGTACTGCCCCTCCGACAGTGCAGCGCTCCCTCAGTACTGTCCCTCTGACAGTGCGGCGCTCCCTCAGTACTGACCCTCCGACAGTGCAGCGCTCCCTCAGTACTGCCCCTCTGACAGTGCAGCGCTCCCTCAGTACTGACCCTCCGACAGTGCAGCGCTCCCTCAGTACTGCCCCTCTGACAGTGCAGCGCTCCCTCAGTACTGACCCTCCGACAGTGCGGCGCTCCCTCAGTACTGACCCTCCGACAGTGCAGCGCTCCCTCAGTACTGACCCTCTGACAGTGCAGCACTCCCTCAGTACTGACCCTCCGACAGTGCGGCGCTCCCTCAGTACTGACCATCCGACAGTGCAGCGCTCCCTCAGTACTGCCCCTCTGACAGTGCAGTGCTCCCTCAGTACTGCCCCTCTGACAGTGCGGCGCTCCCTCAGTACTGACCCTCCGACAGTGCGGCGCTCCCTCAGTACTGACCCTCCGACAGTGCAGCGCTCCCTCAGTACTGCCCCTCTGACAGTGCGGCGCTCCCTCAGTACTGATCCTCCAACTGTGCAGCGCTCCCTCTGGGAGTGTCGGCCTGGATTATGTAGGAGGCGAGAGTGCTACCCACTGAGCATGGCTGGCAGCTAGCCAGGGCAGACGGTAGAGGTGCTAAAATTGGCCTCAGTTCCCCCGGACCGGGGTTGGCGGGGGAGGGGAGATTAGTCGGGGTTTCTGCTGCTGACTATTATCCAGTGTTGGCCCCGTTGGCTGGAGTCAGGATGGGGCTCTGGTTGAATGGGCCGTTCACTCTCGCAGTCTGGGCTGACTCAGGGTATGACCCGTCACCAGGAACCCGCTAGAGCCCAGACCCCAGCGGAGGAACGAGGCAAAAAGAATCATACAATCTCACAGCACAGGAGGAGGCCATTCGGCCCATCGTGCCTGTGCCGGCTCTATGAAAGAGCTCTCCCATTAGGCCCACTCCCCCCGTTCTTTCCCCAGAGCCCTGCAAATTCTTCCCCTTCAAATATTTCTCCAATTCTCTTTCGAAAGTTATTATTGAATCTGCTTCCATCGCCCTTTCAGGCAGCGCATTCCAGATCACAACAACTCGCTGCGTAAAATAAATGTTTCCTCATCTCCCCTCTGGTTCTTTTGCCAATCACCTTCACTCTGTGTCCTCTGGTCACCGACCCTCCTGCCACTGGAAACAGTTTCTCCTTATTTACTCTATCAAAACCCCTCATGATTTTGAACTCCTCTATCAGATCTCCCTTTAACCTTCTGTGCTGTAAGGAGAACAATCCCAGCTTCTCCAGTCTCTCCACATAACTGAAGTCCCTCATCCCCTGGAACCGTTCTGGTCAATCTCCTCCGCACCCTCTCCAAGGCCTTGACGTCCTTCCTAAAGTGTGACGGGAATAAAGAGGGAGCGGGGGTGGGGGGTTGGTTACCTGGGAGATGGAGCGCAGGTACCTGTAGATGGCCTTCTTGGGGAAGGTGAGGTTGTGGTGCAGGTGGTCGGGAGCGAGGTCCTTGCATGGTACCTTGGACAGGGCGGTCAGCAGGTCCACTCCGGGGTAGCCACTCAGGTTGCCGAAGCGGCCGGGGTCCACGGAGGTGCTGAAGGCGCAGATGATGCACTTGCCGTCCAGCAGGGTGACGACGAGCCAGACGACGGGAGCGACGGCGGCTCTCTGGACCACAGCCAGGAACATGTAGCGCAGCACCGAGGTGTCCTTGGTCCTCCCGCTCTCCGGCCGCTTCCACTCCTCCAGCATCAGCAGCGAGTGCTTGTTGACAATGACCCCGCAGAGGAAGAGGATGATGGGCGGCACCAACATGATCCCAACCCCGTAGACCGTGTTGTAGACCGGCAAACACGGGCAGGTGAAGTGGAAGGAGCTGTAGATCCGGATACTCGCCAAGGCCAGGATTCCGCAAATCCCGTTCATCATCGACTCCGAGTTGGACTGGAAGTAGCGGAAGATGGTGACAAAGCGATCCATGGCGGAAGGAGTTGGGAGCGTCCGTGAGGGCAGAGCTGGGAGAGAAGCGAACTGTCGACCGAGACTTCTGCACATCAACTGAGAGCTCCGCTGCTTTTAGAGATCTCCCGCCCTCTTGGCCTCAGGATTCGCTCAGCCCTCGGGTTTAAATCCACCATCCGATTGGAAGAAGAGCTGTCACTCAGCGACAGGTGTGGCCGGCACGGAGCAGGGACACACCTGTCCACAAGGTGGGGCTGCTGCATGGGGAATTGTATTAAAGGGACGCTGTGATTTCAGCATGAATTCACGATTTTAATCTGTGAGCAAACACACAGGACAATGTCACGGTACAATGCACCAGCTCGGCACTTCTGCATGACATCATCACGTAGGTGAGGAAGAGGTCCGGCCAACAACAACAACAACTTGCATTTATATAGCATCTTTAACGTAGTAAAACGTCCCAAGGTGCTTCACAGGAGTGTAAATCAGATAATAATTCGACACCGAGCCACATAAATACATGTTGGGACAGGTGACTAAAAGCTTGGCCAAAGAGGTCGGTTTTAAGAAGCGTCTTAAAGGAAGAGAGAGGTAGAGAGGTTTAGGGGGGGAATTCCAGAGCTTGGGGCCCAGGCAGCTGAAGGCACGGCCGCCAATGATGGGGCAATTAAAATCGGGGTGCGCAAGAGGGCAGAATTAGAGGAGCGCAGAGATCTCGGGGGGTAGTAGGGCTGGAGGAGGGTACAGATCAACATTTGGCATCAAAGAATTTATTAAAAAATCCAGTCCTAAAGCTTAACATTGAAATGCCAAACATACAGAGGTACTTCTCCATTCTTAGTGTCAGCAAAGCCTGATCCAAAAACTGTTTTACCTTCTGTTACACACATCAAGCACTGTCTGACTGGAGAAGCGATGATTCTACATATCCCTGCCGTTTGAAGCCAGACTATATTCACCCCATTCTAGACTTTGTTTTAAATCCTGCAACACGAACTACAGAAAGCTTCAGTTCATCAAAACACATTTCGCCCAATGTGTCTTTCTCGGATTTCTTTTGCAGAACGCTTTCTAAAAGATGTTATCGAGCCAACGCTTCCAATCTGCCTTCTGTGAGGTTGCACAGTTCATGGCTCCTGTCAGTCAAGTGGTGCTCACCTACTTCAGTACCATATCTCAGAGATCGGCACAAGTAGGGAACTACAGCAGGAATGCAGAGAACATCAAGGACAGCAGCAATTTCTGAGAGGCTTTTTTGTGGGATCTTGCTGTGTGCAAATTGGCTGCTGCATTTCCTACATTACAACAGTGACTACACTGCAAAAAAGTACTTCATTGGCTGTAAAGGGCTTTGGGACGTCCTGAGGTTGTGAAAGGCGCTATAGAAATACAAGTTATTTTCTTTTGATTTGCAATGTGCCCTCGAAGCAGATCTTTGTGAGTCACATCGCTTAAACATTCCCATCAACCTACAATCACCCGATTTCATGTCTTTTTCAAAGAAGCTTTGAAATCTAATTTGGACAATGTGACCATTTGACAACCATGTTCAGTTGATTTCCTTTCCGACATGGTTGCTAACAGGGTCTGTGTCGAGATGTTCTCCCAATCTGTAGTCAGAACTTCAAACACAGAGGCCAGTCTGATTAATTGCCGCATTCATGGTCAGTTAATCTCCATCCCTCAGTGAATCGTTCAACCTTCATACCCTGGTTGTTTGATCTGGGCAGGTTTGCCGATTATCTATTCCAGACTAGTGCGAGACATCTCTGACCACCAAAGACAACCCTTTCCATAGGACTGGATCATCCCCTTCATTGTCCCACTCCCCTTTAGCCCAAAGCTTGGGCCTCCTTCGCCATATTACAGCAGCAGCAACTCAACTGGATTCATAGGAACAGGAGGAGGCCATTCAGCCCCTCGAGCCCGTTCCACCATTCAGTGAGACCATGGCTGATCTGGACCTCAACTCCATTTACCGCCTTTGTTCCATATCCCTCGATACCCTTACCCAACAAAAATCCATCGATCTCAGTGTTCAAAGCTCCAACTGACCCCCAGCATCCACAGTTTTTGGGGGAGAGAGTTCCCGATTTCCACCACCCTTTGTGTGAAGAAGTGCTTCCTGACATCACCCCTGAACGGCCTGGCTCTAATTTTAAGGTTCTGCCCCCTTGTTCTGGACTCCCCCCACCAGAGGAAATAGTTTCTCTCTCTCGACCCGATCGAATCCTTTAATCATCTTAAACACCTCGATTAGATCACCCCTTAATCTTCTAAACTCGAGGGAATACAAGCCCAGTCTGTGCAACCTGTCCTCGTAATTTAACCCTTTTAGCCCCGGTATCATTCTGGTGAATCTGCGCTGCCCCCCCTAAAAGGCCAATCTATCCTTCCTGAGGTGCGGGGCCCAGAACTGAACGCCGTGTCCCAGATGGGGTCTAACCAGAGCTCTGTAAATATGTGGGCTTGGTGCGTTGAAGGAGCACCAGCCTCACACAGGGCTGTGAGCCACTATCACAGGCATCAAATGACTACTTTGGCCCTTTCAGGGGCTGCAGCTGACCTGGGATTCCCTCCCCCTGGTCCCACTGTCGCTACGTAATGATGGTACTGAGGAAAATTGGGCTGCTTCTCTGCGGTATATCACTGGCAGGGCAGGAGCAGCTTGCTGTTATCTCAACAGTAAATTCTGCTACTTAGGGAAATTTAGCCCTTAATCTCTGACTCTCTCTCTGACTCAATCTCTGAATCAATCTCTGAATCAATCTCTGAATCAATCTCTGACTCTCTCTCTGACTCTCTCTCTGACTCTCTCTCTGACTCTCTCTCTGACTCTCTCTCTGAATCAATCTCTGAATCAATCTCTGAATCAATCTCTGAATCTCTCTCTGACTCTCTCTCTCTGACTCTCTCTCTCTGACTCTCTCTCTCTGACTCTCTCTCTCTGACTCTCTCTCTGAATCAATCTCTGAATCTCTCCCTGACTCTCTCTGAATCTCTCTCTGAATCAATCTCTGACTCAATCTCTGAATCTCTCTCTGATCAGCCCGTATAACTAACTCCAGAAGTTTGCCACAATGGATGTCAGACTATCAGGCTTAAGCCCTCTCCCTATTTTGAACAGAGGTGCACCCTCTAATCCTTTAGCGCAATTCTCGATTCCAAGGAGTTTTGGAAAGTTCCGATCAGTGCCTCCACGCTCTCCTCCTCAGTCCCCTCAGCCTCTGGGTCCATACCGTCTGGGCCTGTGGTCCTTTTACACTTTCGGTCTGATTAAAGTGGCCTTTTCCATGTTGGCAGGAGAGCGGGGAGTTCTCCCAATGTCCTGGACAACATTCCCCCCTTAACCAACACCTCACTCTAACTGGTAATTCACCTTGTTGCTGTTTGTGGGATCGGGCTGTGCTAACAATGGGTGCTGTATTTTGCCGAGACAAGAAGTCGTGGTACGTGAAGGGGGTTGTGAGACAGCGCTGTACAAACACAAGGATCTCCATATCAGATTTTATTCAGCGGCTTCTGTGACACAAGGTGAGTGTGGATCAGACAGCAGTAGTGAGGTGCTTGAGTGTATTCCCTGAGTGTGTCGATTCCCACACGCCCAGGGATCTCCAGGCACGAGCTGTGAATGCTTTGTTACCCATATCACTCAAACTAGTTTCTAGAATGTTCCGAGCTCAGGTTCCTAGTCACTGACACCACACAAACCCATACAGGGTCCAGTACCACCCTATACAAGGTCCAGTGCCATCCTATACAGGGTCCAGTGCCATCCTATACAAGGTCCAGTGCCATCCTATACAGGGTCCAGTGCCATCCTATACAGGGTCCAGTGCCATCCTATACAGGGTCCAGTGCCATCCTATACAGGGTCCAGTGCCATCCTATACAGTGTCCAGTGCCATCCTATACAGAGTCCAGTGCCATCCTATACAGGGTCCAGTGCCATCCTATACAGGGTCCAGTGCCATCCTATACAGAGTCCAGTGCCATCCTATACAGGGTCCAGTGCCATCCTATACAGGGTCCAGTGCCATCCTATACAGGGTCCAGTGCCATCCTATACAGGGTCCAGTGCCATCCTATACAGGGTCCAGTGCCATCCTATACAGGGTCCAGTGCCATCCTATACAGGGTCCAGTGCCATCCTATACAGGATCCAGTGCCATCCTATACAGGATCCAGTGCCATCCTATACAGGATCCAGTGCCATCCTATACAGGATCCAGTGCCATCCTATACAGGATCCAGTACCATCCTATACAGGGTCCAGTGCCATCCTATACAGGATCCAGTGCCATCCTATACAGGATCCAGTACCATCCTATACAGGGTCCAGTGCCATCCTATACAGGGTCCAGTGCCATCCTATACAGGGTCCAGTGCCATCCTATACAGGATCCAGTACCATCCTATACAGGGTCCAGTGCCATCCTATACAGAGTCCAGTACCATCCTATACAGGATCCAGTACCATCCTATACAGGATCCAGTACCATCCTATACAGGATCCAGTACCATCCTATACAGAGTCCAGTACCATCCTATACAGGATCCAGTACCATCCTATACAGGATCCAGTACCATCCTATACAGGATCCAGTACCATCCTATACAGGGTCCAGTACCATCCTATACAGGATCCAGTACCATCCTATACAGGATCCAGTGCCATCCTATACAGGATCCAGTACCATCCTATACAGGGTCCAGTGCCATCCTATACAGGATCCAGTACCATCCTATACAGGATCCAGTACCATCCTATACAGGATCCAGTACCATCCTATACAGGATCCAGTGCCATCCTATACAGGATCCAGTACCATCCTATACAGGATCCAGTACCATCCTATACAGGATCCAGTACCATCCTATACAGAGTCCAGTGCCATCCTATACAGGGTCCAGTGCCATCCTATACAGGGTCCAGTACCATCCTATACAGGGTCCAGTGCCATCCTATACAGAGTCCAGTGCCATCCTATACAGGGTCCAGTGCCATCCTATACAGAGTCCAGTGCCATCCTATACAGGATCCAGTGCCATCCTATACAGGGTCCAGTGCCATCCTATACAGGATCCAGTACCATCCTATACAGGATCCAGTACCATCCTATACAGGATCCAGTGCCATCCTATACAGGATCCAGTACCATCCTATACAGGATCCAGTGCCATCCTATACAGAGTCCAGTACCATCCTATACAGGGTCCAGTACCATCCTATACAGGGTCCAGTGCCATCCTATACAGAGTCCAGTGCCATCCTATACAGAGTCCAGTGCCATCCTATACAGGATCCAGTGCCATCCTATACAGAGTCCAGTACCATCCTATACAGGGTCCAGTGCCATCCTATACAGGGTCCAGTGCCATCCTATACAGAGTCCAGTGCCATCCTATACAGGATCCAGTACCATCCTATACAGGATCCAGTACCATCCTATACAGAGTCCAGTACCATCCTATACAGGATCCAGTGCCATCCTATACAGGATCCAGTACCATCCTATACAGGATCCAGTGCCATCCTATACAGGATCCAGTGCCATCCTATACAGGATCCAGTACCATCCTATACAGGGTCCAGTGCCATCCTATACAGGGTCCAGTGCCATCCTATACAGGATCCAGTACCATCCTATACAGAGTCCAGTACCATCCTATACAGGATCCAGTGCCATCCTATACAGGATCCAGTACCATCCTATACAGGGTCCAGTGCCATCCTATACAGGGTCCAGTGCCATCCTATACAGGATCCAGTACCATCCTATACAGAGTCCAGTACCATCCTATACAGGGTCCAGTGCCATCCTATACAGGATCCAGTACCATCCTATACAGGGTCCAGTGCCATCCTATACAGGATCCAGTGCCATCCTATACAGAGTCCAGTGCCATCCTATACAGGGTCCAGTGCCATCCTATACAGAGTCCAGTACCATCCAATACCAGGAATCGGGCTCAGCTGTGATGCACTGCACAGTCGAATAGTTTGCACATAGAGAATGGCCACTCGGACGAGGTACCGCAGTGCGGGGGTCAATTGCAGCAACAAGGAGATAACGCTCTGGGGGGAGGAGAGGGTGAGAAATAGAGATGGCGGATGGACAGGACACAATCCCGCGGCATCACCCTCAGTGCCTCAGTAACCTTCACACTGCATCTGCGTCTCCTGCATGCTGAGAATCTCAGGAGATAGACTGAGGCGGGAACGCCATCAGTTACCCAGGGCAAAAGTCAAAGAACTCTAATCAAAGAAGTAGAGGATTCTGAAGCTGCTTTTGTCGCCCAGGAACACCGGCTTGTGACTGTCGATCAAGGCAGATTCCTCCTCTTCCTTCGTCTCAAACCGGTGAAGACTTTTTCTGGCTGTTGAGAGAGAACGGAATGAGTTAACAAACGAACGAGACAGGGATCATCAGGAATGTAAGTAGAAACACACAGATAGAAACACAAAACACGAACTAGAATC